>NC_086445.1:400998932-401314349 GCF_028390025.1 Pseudophryne corroboree
TCTCATAGTTGTAGTGTAAAAACCCTCAATAAAAGGACCTCTATGCTGCAGAGGATAAAATTCTGATTGTAATTTGAATTTCTTATGATCTATTCCATTAATATCATAGACTTTACTCAATCCTTTAGTATCTGGGACATTCACCACCCCTCCATTTTCACTATAAAGTGATTCTAAAATCCCAAGACATTCGTCATCTTGTCTATCTAAGCATATAGGTGACCCCTTGATGTTTTGTTTATGTAGTGATTTTTTAATAAAATACCTCTTTCTACTTAAAGTGCGCACAAATCTATTGAGATCCACAAAGAGAGTAAAAAGGTTCGGTTTATCCTCAGGGGCAAATTTCAGGCCCTTATTGAGTAAAGAAATCTCAGCTGGTGTGAGGGTTCTTTTGGAGAGGTTGAAAATACTCCTCGCATTTAGAACCTTTTTACGCTTTTTGTGGGCATTCTTGATTCCTCCCCTGCAGCCTCTAACCCTTCCTCTCTTCTTCTTTTTGGAGTGAGTAACATTCTTTGGTTCTCCCACGAGTTGTTCTGTGGGTCCCCCGATAAATGATGTCGCCTTTCTAAAAAATTCACCTTAGTTGACTTGTCCTGGGATTCATCTCTTAAACCATCATTACTTAAAGCAATTGTATCTCTTGGATTCAAAACTTCATATCTGTTTCTATCCCTCCATGAATCTTTACTATGGGACCTCTGTCTCTGAAAACGTTGTTTTTGGGATTTGCTGGAATAATTTCTATTATCATAATGAGCTTGTCTCTGAATTCCTCCTGTATCCCTATGTGAGTATCCCCTATCCCTAGTTGGAAAATGATTATTGTTATAGTATCTTTTTTTTAAATTTGGGGAAACCACATTAAACTGTCTCTTAGTGGAAGAGGTTCTATCTTTCCTATTATACGTCCGTACTTGATCCCTATTGTAATCCTCTCTATCTCTATTTAATTTATTATGTTTCAATGAGATGAGGGTATTCTCAAAATCCTGAACCTTCTTGTTCACCCTCTGATCCTTCCCTTCAAAATCTGGATGATTTGAATGAATTTGTAGTGCTTCTTGTATTTTCTCTATTTTGACCTGAATGGTTTGTATTTTATGTTCTCTATGTTTAATGAGAAGCTTCATTAGACTTCTTGAACAATTGTCCAACATTTCATTCCATTCTAACAAGAAACCGGGGTCATCCTGAAAAGAGCATGATTTAAACAATCTCAGACCCTTCGGGATCATGTTTTTATCCAGGTATTTCTGCAGTGTAACCTGATCCCACCAATGTCTGGTCTCTGGAATGAACAGGTCCTCTAATTCATTGAAGAGGCCAAACATATCCACACATTCTAACGTGGTCAAATGTTCTCTATGATCAGTCTCTTCTGACATATACTGCTGTCTCCTCTCAAGACGCTCTGCCATACACCTCAAAGTAGGCATAATTATTAGTGATAGTGACTATAATTTCACAGATTTTTTAAATTAAATTTCAAAATTCAATAAAATTCAATAAAAATACACACACTAAATAATCAACATAGGTTCATGCAGGCTGCCTCAATGCTAATATGGATAAACCAAATATGGAAAAAAAGAGGAAAGGGCGCCTCCCAGAGCCTATGTTGAAATGCTGCTCGCTGCTCTCAGGGGAATAGGGTATTAGCAATCCCTAGACAATAGAAGACAAAAACTAGAGAGAAGAGAGCGCAAGCAGACTGTCACTGGCCTAGACTGAGGATGTTGTGAACTCGGGGATTCTTCCGATGGTTGGGAAGAGGAACCACAACTGAGCCGGAACAGGGGTGGCCTAATGTAGGATTTCCTCATACAGGACGCTGACAGTGGAGCTTGGTGAAATATTGAATAGCTTTATTGCAGAAAAAGAACAACTTAAAGTCAAATGTCAAAAAGGAATTAATGAGGGAATGTCCAGACCCACTAGAGGGTTTTGTGAGCAATATTAGAGATGCTGGCAACTGAAGAAACTGTGGGAGATGTTTTAAAAGTCACTGATAACTTGAGGAACTTATAAATGGTGGTTAAGGCACAGATGGATAAAGAACTTGTGAGCGGAGGTTAAGACTCTGGTAAATTGAAGAACTTAAGTGCAGAGGTTTAGGAGGCTGATGATTTGCAGAAGTAAGAATGGTGACTGAGACGCTGATGATTTGAAGAACTGAAGTGTAGTGGTTTAAGACGCTGTTGATTTGTAGAACTTGTGTACAGTGACTGAGACGCTGATGATGTGAAGAACTGAAGTGCAGGGGTTTAAGACGCTGTTAATTTGTAGAACTTGAGAACGGTGACTGAAACGCTGATGACGTGAAGAACTGAAGTGCAGGGGTTTAAGACGCTGTTAGTTTGTAGAACTTGAGAAAGGAGACTGAGGGCCGCAGCCCACGCTGATTCCTAGGAGCACCGGTGACTGGGTCGCAGAGAGATACACCGACCGCTGAATACACTGAAACCGGTGCAGGGAGCTGGCACCTGGAAATGCCGGAGACACTGGAGTACAAGCTTCGGAGATCCTTGCCGGGAACAAGAGCGCTGGCATCTACGTCAGGGAAAGACGATACTCAGGCGCTGAGGCTCTGTCCGGCGTCTGACTTTGAATCTCCCGCCACCGCTGGATTGGCGGAGCAGTCTGATGACGTCACCTGCCCCCCGTCCACGTGATGCCGGGTGTCAAGGCGGCGCCCATGCCCTGGAGAACCGCCGGGAGCAGCGCCAGCCAGACGCCGGAGCCCGTGGCCCACCGAAGGCGGAGGCCGCGACACAGACCAGCAGACACGCAGGGGTAAGCGCGGCGAACGCCGCCTCTGGCGTGTGACAGTACCCCCTCCTCCAGGAGTGGCCCCTGGACACTTTCCAGGTTTTGTTGGATGTCTGGAATGGAAAATCCGCACCAGTCGGGGAGCCGTAACTTCAGTAGCTTTGACCCAACTCCTTTCCTCGGGTCCAAAACCTTTCTATTCCACCAAATACTGTAGATTATTGTGAAGATAGCGAGAATCAAGAATAGCTTTGAGTTCAAAGTCCGTACTCTCTTCAGCCTCTGCAGAGGTTGGCCTTGGGGACTTGGAATGAAACCAGTTCAAAACAAGAGGGCGAAGAAGAGAGACATGGAAGGAATTTGGTATCCGGAGATGGGGAGACAATCCCAATTTGCAGACAACCGGATTCAAAACTTGTAACACCGGATAAGGACCAATGAACCTTGGAGCGAACTTCATAGTGGGCACCTTCAAATGGAGATTGCGGGTAGAGAGCCATACCCTGTCACCAACCTTGTATTGAGGAGCTGCCCGTCGCTTCCTATCCGCAAAGAACTTATAGCGGCCAGAAACTCTCTTGAGGTTGGCATGAACTCGACTCCAGATTTGACTGAAGTGCCGAAGAGTAGAGGCTGCAGCAGGAACTTCTTCTGGAGGACAAAAGGGTAATTCTGGAACTTGGGGATGAAATCCATAATTAATGAAAAATGGAGACTCACCAGTCGAGGAGTGATATAGATGATTATGGGCGAACTCGGCCCAAGGCAACAGCTCCACCCAATTATCTTGTGAGGGGGAGAGGTAGACACAGAGAAAAGTCTCTAAGTCTTGATTGATGCGTTCAGTTTGCCCATTGGTCTGCGGATGGTAAGCGGATGAAAACTTGAGTTTTATTTGTAAGGCCTTACAGAGGGCTCTCCAGAATCTTGCCGTAAACTGTACCCCTCGATCAGAAACTATTTCCAGAGGTAACCCGTGCAGGCGGAAGTGTTCCCGAATGAATAACAAAGCCAACTTAGAAGCTGAAGGTAACCCGGTCAACGGAACAAAATGTGCCATCTTAGAGAATCGGTCGATAATCGGTGTTATGACCCTTAGAGAGAGGCAGTTCAGTAACAAAGTCCATAGAGATATGAGTCCAAGGTCTCTTGGGAATGGACAATGGGTGCAACAACCCCGCAGGAGGCAGACGAAGAATTTTGTACTGAGCACATTGAGGACACGAGTTGACATACTCTTGAACGTCCTTCTTCATAGTGTGTGGGAGTAAGATCTTCGTAGAAATTCCCACATCTTTTGAACTCCTGGATGGCCAGAAAACTTGGAAATGTGAGCCCACTGCAACAATCTTGGTCGAAATTTAGCTGGCACAGACATTCTTCCAGGAGGAGGACCCAACGCGGTGGGAGCCACAGAAATAGAAATTGGACTGAGGATTAAAGCCTTTTCAACGGAATTCTCCTCATCTGAAGCTATTAAGGAACGGGATAGGGCATCCGCCTTGGTGTTAAGAGTTCCAGCCCGGTACTTAATGACAAACGAAAATCGGGCAAAGAAGAGCACCCATCTTGCTTGACGGGGATTCAAGCACTGGGCCGTCTTGAGATACAGCAAATTCTTGTGATCCGTGAAAATCGTAATTAGGTGTTTAGCACCTTCCAAAAGATATCTCCATTCTTCCAAGGCAGATTTTATTGCCAACAGCTCTTTGTCTCCAATGGTGTAATTTAGCTCAGCAGGGGAGAACTTGCGAGAATGGAAACCACATGGATGTAACTTCCCATCTGGAGCGTACTGCGAAATTACGGCACCAATGCCTACCGTAGAAGCATCAACCTCCAGAAAGAATGGTTTTAAAAAGTCTGGTTGCTGAAGTACCAGAGCGGTCATAAAGGCTGCCTTCAACTGAGCGAACGCTGCAACAGCTTCAGAGGGCCAATGGCTTGGGTCAGCCCCCTTCTTGGTTAGGGCAGTAATAGGCGCCACAATAGTAGAGAAACCCCTTATGAATTTCCGGTAGTAATTTGCGAACCCTAAAAATCGTTGCACTGCTTTCAAGGAAAGAGGCTGAGTGCAGTCCCGAATAGCAGAAAGTTTCTCCGGATCCATACGCAACTCCGTGCCTGAAATAATGTAACCCAAAAATGGAATAGAGGGGACCTCAAAGGTGCACTTGGAAATCTTGCCGTAAAGATGGTTCTTTCGCAACCGAAGAAGTACCTCCTTAACTTGTATTCTGTGCTCAGTGAGATTCTTCGAAAATATCAGGATGTCATCCAAATATACCACTACATTTAGGTATAACATGTCCCGAAAGACTTCATTAATGAATCCTTGGAAGACGGCGGGGGCATTGCTGAGGCTGAACGGCATTACCAAGTTCTCATAATGCCCGTCCCTAGTATTGAAGGCCGTCTTCCATTCGTCCCCTTGTCGGATACGTATCAAGTTATAAGCTCCCCTTAAATCGAGCTTAGTGAAGACTCGAGCTCCGCGGACTCTATCAAAAAGCTCCGTGATGAGCGGCAAAGGATACTTATTCTTAATGGTGACTTCATTTAGACCACGATAGTCGATACATGGCCTCAGGCCTCCGTCCTTTTTCTTCACAAAGAAGAAGCCTGCTCCCGCCGGGGAAGTAGAGGGACGGATGAATCCCTTCTGCAGATTAGACTTGATATATTCTGACATGGCTTGAGTCTCGGGTACTGACAAAGGATAAGTACGACCCCGAGGTGGCATTTTCCCCGGAATGAGCTCAATAGGACAGTCCCAGGGTCTATGCGGTGGTAACTTATCGGCCGCCTGTTCCGAGAACACATCTGTAAACTCTCAATAAGCCTCTGGAATAAGCTCCTCGTCCGACTTGGAAGACACACGAAGCGGGTAGACAGGAGTGAGACAATTCGAGTGACAAAATGGACTCCAAGAAATTATCTGTGTCGACCTCCAGTCGACGTGAGGGTTGTGAAGCTTGAGCCAGGGAATACCAAGGACTAGATCGTGAGGCATCTCCTGAATCACAAGGAACTCCAGATGTTCTTGATGCAAAGCTCCCACTTGCAACTTGATTGGCATAGTACGACTTGAAATCAGAGCATTAGGAATTTGGGTACCATTAATAGCAGTTATCGTAATAGGTCGTTCGACCGACTGTAACTTCAAACCCAGATTCTGGGCGCAGGAAAGGGAAATAAAATTCCCCGTAGCCCCTGAGTCCAACAGTGCCTTAACGGTTTTGACTTCAGACTCAGAAAACAGAGACACGGAGAGTAAACAGTCCACTGCCGGAGAAGATTGAGAAAAAACCCCTAGCTCGACTTCTCCAGAACAAGCTAGGACTGCCCGTTTCCCGGGCGAGACTTGCAAAACTTGAGGAAATGATCCGCCGCTCCACAGTAGAGACAAAGTCTACCCTCACGACGACGCTGACGTTCTTCTGGAGACAACCGAGACCGATTAATCTGCATGGGTTCATCTGGACTTGAAATAACTGTTTGCTTAGAAGGAAGAGATCGGACTCTCGTCCGGTCTGACCGACTACGTTCACCACCTCGTTCCTGCATGCGAAGATCCACCTTTACACAGAGTGAGATCAACTGTTCCAAGGAATCTAACAGATCTCTAGTAATCAATTCGTCCTTTAAACGATCCGAGAGCCCGTTCCAAAAAGCAGCCCGAAGGGCATCATTATTCCAGCTCAGTTCAGAAGCTATAGTTTGAAAGTGAATCACATACTGTCCCACTGTACGAGAGCCTTGTCGAACTCTGAGCAAGTCAGCAGAGGCAGCAGTCGTCCTGCCGGGCTCATCAAAGATCCTTCGGAATGACGTGATGAAGTTGGTATAACTAGAAACTAACGGATCTGATCGCTTCCACAACGGTGACACCCACTCCAACGCTGAACCCTCAAGCAAAGAGCTAATGTATGCCACTTTAGACCGATCCGTAGGGAAGTTATGTGAGAGGAGTTCGAAATGTACCTCACACTGACTGAGGAATCCACTGCAATTTTTTGGATTCCCGTTATAACGAGGAGGAGTGGGAAGCTGAAGGCGTGACCTGGTTCCAGACATGGAGGGAACATTGCCAGATACAACCACTGGAGCGGATACTGGAACTGGAGCTGGAACCACTGAAGCCAGAGAAGTCTGGATTTGATCCAGCCGGCCAGATAATTCCTGGAGATAATGCATCACCTGATTCTGTGCTGCTTCCTGACTCTGTACTCGGGAAACCAGGTCCTGCATGGTGCTTGCCTCTGGGTTCCGATTCCCCGGGTCCATGTGGCCTGAGTATACTGTCACTGGCCTAGACTGAGGATGTTGTGAACTCGGGAATTCTTCCGATGGTTGGGAAGAGGAACCACAACTGAGCCGGAACAGGGGTGGCCTAATGTAGGATTTCCTCATACAGGACGCTGACAGTGGAGCTTGGTGAAATATTGAATAGCTTTATTGCAGAAAAAGAACAACTTAAAGTCAAATGTCAAAAAGGAATTAATGAGGGAATGTCCAGACCCACTGAAGGGTTTTGGGAGCAATATTAGAGATGCTGGCTACTGAAGAAACTGTGGGAGATGTTTTAAAAGTCACTGATAACTTGAGGAACTTATAAATGGTGGTTAAGGCACATATGGATAAAGAACTTGTGAGCGGAGGTTAAGACTCTGGTAAATTGAAGAACTTAAGTGCAGAGGTTTAGGAGGCTGATGATTGCAGAAGTAAGAATGGTGACTGAGACGCTGATGATTTGAAGAACTGAAGTGTAGTGGTTTAAGACGCTGTTGATTTGTAGAACTTGTGTACGGTGACTGAGACGCTGATGATGTGAAGAACTGAAGTGCAGGGGTTTAAGACGCTGTTAATTTGTAGAACTTGAGAACGGTGACTGAAACGCTGATGACGTGAAGAACTGAAGTTCAGGGGTTTAAGACGCTGTTAGTTTGTAGAACTTGAGAACGGAGACTGAGGGCCGCAGCCCACGCTGATTCCTAGGAGCACCGGTGACTGGGTCGCAGAGAGATACACCGACCGCTGAATACACTGAAACCGGTGCAGGGAGCTGGCACCTGGAAATGCCGGAGACACTGGAGTACAAGCTTCGGAGATCCTTGCCGGGAACAAGAGCGCTGGCATCTACGTCAGGGAAAGACGATACTCAGGCGCTGAGGCTCTGTCCGGCGTCTGACTTTGAATCTCTCGCCAACGCTGGATTGGCGGAGCAGTCTGATGACGTCACCTGCCCCCCGTCCACGTGATGCCGGGTGTCAAGGCGGCGCCCATGCCCTGGAGAACCGCCGGGAGCCGCGCCAGCCAGACGCCGGAGCCCGTGGCCCACCGAAGGCAGAGGCCGCGACACAGACCAGCAGACACGCAGGGGTAAGCGCGGCGTGTGACACAGACTCCTACAATTGAACAGTTTTAATCATAAAATATGCACAATCATCACATAATAAAATGGTATACATATACCTAAAATTAACAAAATTGTAGCCAATAAATATTAAAACAGGATCCGCACTAAACTTCCTATACTTCCATAGAACCAGTGCACTATTAGATCATAAATAGGAACCGATATAATGGTGATCTTTTATATTGGAACCAACATGTCCCTTGATTAATCCAAGAAATGACAGCTGATGGTTACCGCTGAAAGTTTTATGTATTATCCACAGATCAGTCCCATAATTGAAAGTGGATGTATAACAAGTGCACTGTTATTTTGTGTTTTTCGTGAAGTAAGACCTCTATTTGTTAAATACCAAATACCGCACCAGTTCAATCTGCTATTCTGATTAATGTAGCAGCGTGTCGGGATGATCCCGCTTACCACTTCCTCGGTGTAACAACGGCACTAACAAGTGCTTGGATGCCGCTAACTCCAGTTCAATCTGTTATTCTGATTAATGTAGCAGCGTGTTGGGATGATCCCGCTTACCACTTCCTCGGTGTAACAACGGCACTGACAGGTGCTTGGATGCCGCTAACTCCAGAGGCTAAGTCTCACACTATCTCCCTGCCACAGCGTGTCAGACCACTGACCGCTTGTCGCCTCCAGAAAACATCCAACGGCGCTGTAAATGTCCAAAAACACCGCTGGCCTGGGGAGAAGATTTTGTAGCCACGGTCCCCGTATTTCAAATGGGAGCAATACAGGTGGCTTTGCTCGGGCAAATTCAACCCGACAATAGATGGGAGCTGAAGCGGGTGGAGATCGTGGAGGGTGGAGGTGATCAGATAGAGGTAGTCGGATCCTGAGTCCAGAACACAACAACATGGATCCTGAGTCCAGCCCTGACGCGTTTCTCGACCGGCAGTGTCTGGTCGTTTCCTCAGAGGGTTAGAATGATCCCATCCTTCTAGTTCACCATATTTAAAGGGATCATGAAATACTCATTAGTGCAGGCACCTGAACAGCACCTGTTTGGCTCACTATTAGGAGTGTGTGCATATAGAGTTATAATCATCTCTATATTTGGATCCAACAATCTAAAGTATATATATATGTATACATTCACTGATAGCAAAGACGTTTCATTATCATACATAGACAATAAATACAACAAAATAATAAAGTACCATAAACTCAAACTTATAAATATTATTAATTTATCATCAACATTGCTATTATTTGTGGAGAAGGAGACAGCAGTATAAAAATATGAAGGATATATACATGTATGGCAGCATACACACACATATATTCATGGAGTGTACCAAGACATGCTTACCATATACAAGTAAATATATATATAAATAATAGATAAATTAGTATAACTAAGGTAATCACTAATTAGACGAATTCCTTCCAATTAGACATGACCATACTAGTAGTTAGTATTAAATAGACCATAATCATAGTGAAGATATTAACCCCATTCACCTAGAACCATGGAATATATAAAGAATATTCACTCAAATTTTTCCACCATAGGGACATTCATCCAATTATATCTTATTTGTAAGACATATATATAGAAAAGAAAAAATGTGTGTATTCTACAGACCTAAAAAGTATTAAAAATAAAATGAAAGATGGGTATACCCAGTCACTGTTATTGTGTCTGAACAGTTGTATAAATACATACCAAAAATAAAATAAAATACTAATATTAGAAGAATACTAGATAAATGATTGTATAAATAGAATACACATTCATAATAGATGAGGGACAAGGAGAACATATATATTTCTACTGCATTGTGCAATACATACTGGGTCGAGAGATTGGACGGACTCACCCCCAGAGGGCAGAGAGATATATTTAAACTCGATATGCCCAAGAGGGGCGGGTATCCGTCCAATCTCCCGACCCACACAGGAACACAAGACAGGAGACCAGAGGAAAAAATATTGGAAGATATTCATAGGGATGACTGAGTCATACCCTATATTGGGAACAGACCTACCACCACTACCCACACAACCAATAGGAACTGGCACAGAAGGGAGAGGTTGTTTATATAGCATTAAGTTCCACAGTGTCATTAAGGCCATGTGGACTCAAAGTATGTAATTGGAAGATCCAGAATGCTTCACGCATGCAGAGTCTTCTATATCTATCACCTCCCCTCATGGTTGGAGGCATTCTGGTTAGCCCTGAAAAAATGTAACTGTGAAACGCGCGTCGGCGATTCACACTGCGCTACTGTGTTTAATTATAATGTGCTAAACTAATTGTCTGTCAGGAATTTAGTGCGATCTGTACTTCAGTATAGCTGTTATGTGTGAGGCTCCATGACACTGATGGAGCTCACAACCCCTCCTGTGTTGAGATAATCATATAGTCACATGTGATCCAGCAAGCTGCATGAGATAGCAACAGTGTAGCAAAGACTTAGATACATTGTCTAACGCAGCACTTGTGACATTTCCTCAGTACTGTCTGTTACATTACAACTAAAATAGCCAGTCAGATCATATCACTGAGTGATTTATAATAACTGGCGGAGTGCTATAATACACTGCATTATTGTAATATTTAAACAGCTCATTAAGCTTTGTGCCTCACAGTTGTTACACTTATTACATATCCAGTTATGAAATTTTGGACCATGATAATCTAAGGCTGGTGTAAATAGGAAGATTCATATAATACAGTATGGGGGAAGATCGAACTGTGTACCCCACTCATTAATTACAGTTGCAGTACCTGCTGCAGTACTCCAGTTGAGCCACGTGTTATAGTCACATTCATATATATTGTCATTGACAGGCGCAAATATTGCTGAAAGCTGTATGTGCACACATATCATGGGACAGTATAATGTTCCTTACCTACAACATTATTAGAGATCACTGTGACTATCTATCCTCACTAAGGATTTGAATATATGGTAACACTGACCAGTACCCTGATAATTACACAGCCAAGGAGAAGTGATGACTACCACACATTGTCCTATGTATATGAGGTCATAATCTGGAAAATAAATCTAAGCAGTATTGAGGGAATCTAGCCTATGTATAATCCTAGGGCTGAATTAAGATGTCACTTTAAGAATTACTTGTTGTATCAACAGACCCACTGTATTATCAGTCAATACAAACATAATATTGGCCTATATGAACCATTGTATATAATGGAGGTTTAATTATACCGATAACCACTGACTAAGAGCCTGATTTATTGAGTGTAGGATCACATAGTTACTTCATAACGTAAAATTATACCACGCATTCTAGGAGATTACATTATATAACCCACTGGCAATAAAACAAGTCCATGTGGGAATATACGGGAGGACAGCCAAGAGAATTCATTCATTTGAGCACTCAGCCTGACAATGTATACAATTAGAATAAGGGGTCAAAGTACCTATAATTTACTGCATATGTGTAGCACTACACAGTCAGCACAGTGTGTGTTTTTAACCACACATACCACATTTTGTGTTGTCACTTTTTTGGTTTCGGTTTTAATATTTCACAGCTACAGGCTTTTAAATATATTCTAATAAAAGTTAAATTTTATTTCTCAATTTATTGTTTGAGTGCGCCACTTCAAGTCCAATTCTTTTCTGTCTTTGTGTATAACTTTATATTGGCAACAATATATTCAGTGGCAACACCCCCCAACCCCCCACCCCCCCACCCCCCCAGAATTCAAACATATGATATAGAATATAACAAGGGGTTTTCTTTGCTTTATCTTTGAATTTTTCATACTTTGCTAGTGCAGTAGTATCCCCTCCCCTTTTCCCACGACGTAAGAACCTTAATCTGGAACTGGTTACAACAATATACACTTTGACTCAAATATTTAATATTTTGGTACGAGACTGTGGTTTAACTCATATACCTAGTCCCTCTGGCTGTTTAATTTAGTCATTGAAAGTATAATTTGACAACATGGTAATTCTTGACAGTCAATCAGTGTTCAGACAATTGTCTATAACAAATTGTTCAAATATTGTAACTCTAGTAGCTACTTTGCTATACTCTCAGTGATAAATGTTATTACTCAATATACTTGCTAAACTATTGAACCTATAATTATATAGTGGTTTTAACCACATAAAGGAATATCTAATTCTTATTGTCACACTATGTAGATTTCAATTCTTATATCTTCATAACAGACTTGAGTGACTAATAAATACAAAATGAATGGTACTTCTCACTGTGAGGGATGTCATATATTACAGTAGTCACGCTCCAAGTCTGCCACTGCATTGCACTAATCTGCCCTTATCTATGTCCTGTCAACAACCTTATGCGAGTACCGTATCTCCTTCTGCAGGTGAGCTGTGCTTTGCCATGGCCCTGGATGTTAATGAGTGTGAGGCAGAAACAGCACAGCCCTGGTATAGGCAGTCCCCATTATGACATCATAGCATGACCTCACAGACCCCACCAGACAGGCTAGGACTGGTTATCTCTGGTTTGAGGCCCATTATGACAAAACAGCCACTGTTGTCTTTTGCATGACTGACCTAAGGGAAATGTGATTTTACTCATTATTTTAAACTATTAAATTCACATCAGAATCCAACGTAATAATTTTTATGGCAAAATTTCCCTATTAATCTTTGGTTATGTGAGGTTTTGTAAGAACCCAATTTTCACTGTAGTTACATTGTTTTATACTGTTATTGTCTATCAGTGATCACGCATTGTTTTATACTGTTATTGTCTATCAGGGGTGTAGTACGGGTGACCGGCGGTCTCCTGACCGCCGGTCACCTTACCGACGCCGGGATCCCGGCAGCATACCGACGCCGGGATCCCGGCGGGGAGGGGCGAGTGCAGCAAGCCCCTTGCGGGCTCGCTGCGCTCGCCACGCTGCGGGCTCGGTGGCGACCTGCGGTCGCCACGGGTTCTATTCCCACTCTATGGGTGTCGTGGACACCAACGAGTGGAAATAGTCCCTGTTGGTCGGCATGCCGACCATCGGGATAGTGAGCCGTCGGGCTCACGGAGGAGGTCATGTGACTGTCGGTCAGCCGACCGGCGGTCACATGACTACCACCCGTCTATCAGTGATCACGCATTGTTTTATACTGTTATAGTCTATCAGTGATCACCTGAATTAAGGATAAAAACTGTTTATGGCACTGCCCACCCTCGGAATAATTAGATATTTTTAATTAAACATCATTTCTCATACGTCCTAGAGGATGCTGGGGTCACATCAAGAACCATGGGGTATAGACGGGATCCGCAGGAGACATGGGCACTTTAAGACTTTCAAAGGGTGTGAACTGGCTCCTCCCTCTATGCCACTCCTCCAGACTCCAGTTTAGAATCTGTGCCCAGGCAGACTGGATGCACTCTGAGGAGCTCTACTGAGTTTCTCTGAAAAGACTTTAAGTTAGGGTTTTTATTTTCAGGGAGAACTGCTGGCAATAGTCTCCCTGCTTCGTGGGACTTAGGGGAGACAAGTCAGACCTAGTTTTGTGAGTTTCAAGGCTCTGCTTCTTTGGCTACAGGACACCATTAGCTCCTGAGGGTTTGATCACTAGGTACGCCTAGGGGCTCATTCTCAGAGCCGGCCGTCACCCCCCTTGCAGAGCCAGAACTCAGAAGACAGGTGAGTAGAAAAAGAAAAGAAGACTTCAGTGACGACTTTGAGGTACCGCACAGCGATTGCGCTGCGCGCCATGCTCCCACACACAGCAGCACTACAGGGTGTGGGGGGCGCCCTGGGCAGCATATTTAGCCTCTATAACTAACTGGCAAGAGTGGACATAGTGCCAGGGCACTATACGGACCCCCGCCAGTATAAAAATGTATTTAAAAAGAGCAGGTCTGAAGCGTGCCATTACGGGGGCGGAGCTTAGCCCTCACAGCACACAGCCCGGCGCCATTTTCTCTACACACGGCTGCAGAGACGCTGGTCCTTCCCCACACTACTGCATAAGTATCAAAGTGAAAAACGGGGGGGGGGGGGGAGGGGGGGGGGCACAGTTATTTTGGTGCGTTATATGTTAATTATAAAATCGCTGCAGGTCTGGGGCATTTTCTGTGGTGTTTCAGACCGGAATTGAGCGCTGGGGTGTGAGCTGGCAATAACTCCCTCTGTGTCTCTCTGACAGGCTTTAATGTGGGTCTTTCCCCTATAGGCCCAGTATGTCTGCGTGTGTTGGGTGCGCGTGTGTCGGCATGTCTGAGGCGGAGTGCTCTTCCCAGGAGGAGACTGTATTAGGGACACAAACAGCTGTGGGAGTGACCCTGTCGGCACCTGATTGGGTGAATGTTTTGTGGGCTTTGAATGCTAATGTGGCTCTGATAAATAAGAGATTGGATAAATCTGAGTCTCAGAACCAGGCATGGAAGAAATCCGTAGAGGATGTATTGTTTCAAGTCCAGACCCCCTCGGGTCACAAAAGCCTTCATTTGCCCAACTGGCAGACACAGATACCGACACGGACACTGACTCAAGTGTCGACTATAGTGAGGTCAGATTAGATCCAAAACTGGCAAAGAGCACTCAGTACATGATTGTGGCAATAAAAGACGTATTACATATCACTGAGGACCCTACTGTTCCTGATACTAGGGTCTGTATGTATAAAGGAAAGAAACCTGAGGTAACGTTTCCTCCCTCTCATGAATTGAACACGCTTTGTGAAAAGGTTTGGGAAAATCCTGACAAAAAGTTTCAGATTCCCAAAAGGATTCCAGTGGTGTATCCGTTTCCCTTTGGGGATAGGGAAAAATGGGAGTCACCCCCCATTGTGGACAAAGCTTTATCACGGCTGTCCAAAAAGGTGGCTCTTCCGTCCCCTGACACGGCAGCCCTATTAGGTTCCTGCGGATCTTAGGCAGGAAAATACATTGAAATCCATTTATGTCACCACAGGTACGCTACTCAGACCAGCCATTGCATCTGCGTGGGTGAGTAGTGCTATCGAAAAATGGGCAGATAATTTGTCATCTGAAATAGATACCCTGGATAAGGATATCATTCTTTTGACACTGGGTTATATCAGGGATGCTGCAGTCTACCTAAAGGAAGCTGCGAGGGATATTGGCCTCTTGGGAGCAAGGGCCAATGCCATGGCAGTCTCAGCTAGGAGAGCATTGTGGATTCATCAATGGAATGCTGATGCCGACTCTAAGAAAGCTATGGAGTCTCTACCGTATAAAGGTGGTGTATTGTTTGGTGACGGCCTCGCTGACTTGGTATCTACGGCTACCGCGGGTAAGTCATAATTTTTACCTTATGTGCCTGCACCACAAAAAGAAAGCACACCACTATCAGATGCAGTCCTTTCGGCCCAGTAAATACAGAAAGGGCCGAGGGTCTTTCTTCCTTGCTACTAGAGGAAAGGGAAGGGGTAAACGATCACCGGCCGTGGCCGGTTCCCAGGAGCAGAAGACCTCTCCGGCTTCAGCCAAATCCACCGCATGACGCTGGGGCTCCTCTGCGGGAGTCCGCACCGGTGGGGGCACGTCTCAAGCTCTTCAGTCAGTTCTGGGCTCGTTCGGCCCCGGACCCATGGGTTTTAGAAATAGTGTCCCAGGGATACAGACTGGAGTTTCAAGACGTTCCCCCTCACCGATTTTTCAAATCGGCCTTACCAGCTTCTCTTCCGGACAGGGAGGTGGTATGCGCAGCAATACAAAAATTGTGTCACAATCAAGTCATTGTCAAGGTTCCCCAGTCGCAACAGGGAGAAGGCTTTTATTCGAGCCTGTTCGTGGTCCCGAAGCCAGATGGCTCAGTCAGACCAATCCTGAACCTCAAATCCCTCAATTTCTACCTAAACAAATTCAAATTCAAGATGGAATCTCTCCGGGCAGTGATCTCCAGTCTGGAGGAGGGGGATTTTATGGTGTCACTAGACATAAAGGATGCCTACTTACATGTTCCCATTTATCCTCCACATCAGGCTTACCTGAGGTTTGCAGTTCAGGATTGTCATTACCAATTTCAGATGTTACCGTTTGGTCTGTCCACGGCTCTGAGGGTTTTCACCAAAGTAATGGCCGAAATGATGGTACTCCTGCACAAGCAAGGAGTCACAATTATCCCGTACTTGGACGATCTCCTGATAAGGGCGAGATCCAAGGACCAATTACTACAGAACATTACGCTCTCCCTGACAATTCTGCAGCAACATGGTTGGCTCCTAAACTTGCCAGAATCACAGTTGGTTCCGACGAGACGGCTGTCGTTTTTGGAAATGATTCTGGACACAGAATTACAGAGAGTTTTTCTTCCAGTGGAAAAGGCTCTGGAAATTCAGAACCTGGTCAAACAAATTCTGAAACCAGCAAGAGTATCGATCCATCAATGCACTCGGTTACTGGGGAAGATGGTGGCGGCCTACGAGGCCATTCAGTTTGGCAGGTTCTATGCCAGAGTGTTTCAGTGGGACCTGTTGGACAAGTGGTCTGGGTCCCATCTGCACATGCACCGAAGGATAATCCTGTCTTCCAAGACCAGAATCTCACTCCTGTGGTGGCTGCACAGCTCTCACCTCCTAGAGGGACGCTGGTTCGGGATCCAGGACTGGATCCTAGTGACCACGGATGCGAGACTCCGAGGCTGGGGAGCAGTCACGTAGGGGGAAAGCTTCCAGGGAAGATGGTCAAGCCTGGAAATTTGTCTTCACATAAACGTTCTGGAGTTGAGGGCCATTTACAATGGCCTTCTACAAGCGGAATATCTTCTTCGCAATCGGCCCGTCTTGATTCAGTCGGACAACATAACAGCAGTAGCGTACATAAACCGCCAGGGCGGAACAAAGAGCAGTGCGATAATGGCAAAGGCCACAAAGGTTCTCCGCTGGGCGAAAAGGCATACAAGCGCTCTGTCAGCGATCTTCATTCCAGGAGTGGACAACTGGGAAGCAGACTTCCTCAGCAGACACGATCTCCATCCAGGAGAGCGGGGTCTTCATCAAGAGGTCTTTGCAGAAGTGACATTGGGGAATCCCTCAAATAGACATGATGGCATCTCGCCTCAACAAGAAACTTCAGAGATATTGTTCCAGGTCGAGAGACCCTCAAGCAATAGCAGTGGACGCCCTAGTGACACCATGGGTGTTTCAGTCGGTGTATGTGTTTCCTCCGCTTCCACTCGTTCCAAAAGTGATAAAGATCATAAGAAGAACAAAGGTTCAAGCGATCCTCATTGTTCCAGACTGGCCAAGGAGGGCTTGGTATCCAGATCTTCAGGAATTACTCATAGGAGATCCCTGGCCTCTTCCTCTGAGGGATTATCTGTTACAGCAGGGGCCGTGCGTGTTCCAAGACTTACCGCGACTTCATTTGACGGCTTGGCGGTTGAACGCCGGATCCTAGCCCGTAAGGGTATTCCCAAGGAAGTCATCTCCACTCTTATTCAGGCCGGAAAAGGAGTAACATCTAAACATTACCACCGTATTTGGAGAAAATACGTGTCTTGGTGTGAATCCAAGAAGGCTCCTACGGAAGAATTTCAGTTAGGACGTTTTCTCCATTTTCTACAAGCTGGTGTGGATGCGGGCCTAAAGTTGGGCTCAATTAAAGTACATATTTCAGCCTTATCGGTTTTCTTCCAAAAACAATTGGCCTCCCTTCCAGAAGTTCAGACTTTCGTGAAACGCGTCTTGCACATCCAACCTCCCTTTGTGCCCCCAGTGGCACCATGGGATCTTAACGTGGTGTTGCAATTCCTTCAATCTCATTGGTTTGAACCTTTACAGAAGGTAGAGTTGAAATTTCTCACTTGGAAAGTGGTCATGCTGTTGGCCTTGGCATCCGCAAGGCGGGTGTCTGAATTAGCGGCCTTGTCTCACAAGAGCCCTTATTTGATCTTCCATGAAGATAGAGCAGAGTTGAGGACTCGTCAGCAATTTCTGCCTAAAGTGGTTTCGTCGTTCCACTTGAACCAACCTATTGTGGTACCAGTGGTTACTGATCCCTTGCTGGAATCGAAGTTTCTCGATGTAGTCAGAGCTTTGAAAATTTATGTCGCCAGAACGGCTCAGTTTAGGAAAACGGAGGCTGTTTGTCCTGTATGCAAGTTGGAGCTCCTGCTTCCAAGCAGACTATTGCGCGCTGGATCTGTCGCAGCAGGCTCATTCTACGGCTGGATTGCCGTTACCGAAATTGGTGAAGGCCCATTCTACCAGAAAGGTGGGCTCGTCCTGGGCGGCTGCCCAGGGGGTCTCGGCATTACAACTTTGCCGAGCGGCTACGTGGTCAGGATCAAACACCTTTGCGAAGTTCTACAAGTTTGATACCTTGGCTGATGAGGACCTCATGATTGGTCAATCGGTGCTGCAGAATCATCCGCACTCTCCCGCCAGTTCTAGAGCTTTGGTATAACCCCATGGTTCTTGATGTGACCCCAGCATCCTTTAGGACGTATGAGAAAATAGGATTTTAATACCTACCGGTAAATCCTTTTCTCTTAATCCTTAGAGGATGCTGGGCGCCCGTCCCAGTGCATACTGTATCTGCAGTTTTTTGTTACGTTTCAACACATGTTGTGTTCCATTTTTAGTCAGCCTGTTGCTGACGTTGTTCATGCCGTTGACTTGCGTTATGTTGAATGCCACGTTGTACGGCGTGCTTGAGGTGTGAGCTGGTATGTATCTCACCTTAGTTTAACAATAAATCCTTTTCCTCAAAATGTCCGTCTCCCTGGGCATAGTTCCTATAACTGGAGTCTGGAGGAGGGGCATAGAGGGAGGAGCCAGTTCACAGCCTTTGAAAGTCTTAAAGTGCCCATGTCTCCTGCGGATCCCGTCTATACCCCATGGTTCTTGATGTGACCCCAGCATCCTCTGCGGACTAAGAGAAAAGGATTTACCGGTAGGTATTAAAATCCTATTATTAGTCATGAAACTCAGAGCACCACATTCGCTCCTTTCTCCTTTAGGATTTGCAGAGCAACTATGGGAAGTGTTATCCAATTGTCAAGTAGAAGTTTGTTTATAAAAATAAACAGATAAATAGATAACAAAATATAAAAACCAAAAAAAATCCCAAACTACTAACACAATATACGGAATAATTAAGACCAGGATTCTTAGGTTCTAACCTATTCTAATCCTTTCCCACTTCTCTTAAAATGTCAATTTTTCTTTTATGTTTTATGTACCAGAGAATAACATACTTAATTTCTACAGGATCTAAAATGACCTAATCTCAGTGTTAGTACCTAAAGTGACCTATTTTGACTGACCTAATTCTGTTATTTAAGTTGAAACTATTCAGGTTGCATCATTGTTTGATGAAGATCACAAACGCAATCGCAGCTGCACAGCACATGTGTACACATGATATAAAGCTATACATAAGAGCTATAAAGTTACTGGCCACAATATAACGACAGATTATATTGTGGCCAGTAACTTTATTTAGCTGTTGGAATCTACTTATACCCCTTTCACATCGCACAAATAACCCGGTATCGACACGGCATATTGCCGTGTCGAAACGGGTCAGTGTGCGATGTGAAAGCACCTTTGCCGAATTAGCGGGTCGCCTGACCCAGTAATTCAACCCGGTTAAAAAGAAGGGTTATTACCGGGTTGAATACCGGGTCAGGTGCAGTGTGAATGGGAGCCGTTTCGATGCGACACGGCTCCCATTCACAGCATAGGGAGAGGCGACGCAGGAGATGAGCTCATCTCCCAGCGCCCCCTCCACCCCCGCCCCTGCTGCTGCTGCGCCCCCCGCTGCTATGGCAACCGACCCGGTATATTGCCGGGTCGGAAAGCCAGCAGAGGAGAGCAAATGCCGGATCCCACCCGGTAAGGACACGTTTTTCTTACCGGGTAGGATCCGGCATTTGCGATCTGAAAGCAGCATTATTTTGCAACACATTTGCTGACCATAGTAATCACCATGTAATTACCAATCTAGCCATGTCCCTCAATGCATGGAACAGTCCATGCTACACGCCTGTTGATAATGAAAGCTAAAATTGCATGATAACTATAATTAACAGTATTGATAGCATTGCTGACATTGGTGACAGCTGTATGTATTGCTAATTAATGTATAATTGGGGTCTGGGACTCCAGGTCGACAACAAAAAGGTCGACACACCTTAGGTCGTCGCCAATTGTCGACACACCTTAGGTCGACATGGACAAAAGGTCGACAGGAACAATGTTGACATGGGAAAAGGTCGACATGAGTTTTTAATGTTTTTTGTGTCGTTTTCTGCGTAGAGTGACCGGGAACCCCAATTAGTGCTTCGCTCCGCTCCGCTTCGCTCGGCACAGATTACCGTTCCAATCATAGTCCACGTGGATCGTTAAGTATGAAAAAGTTCCAAAAAAGAAAAAAATTGTGAAAAACGCATGTCGACCTTTTTCCATGCCGACCTTGTTCACGTCGACCTTTTGTCCATGTCGACCTTTTGTCCACGTCGACAGAAGGTGTGTCGACCAATTGGTGTCGGCCTAAGGTGTGTCGACCTTTTTGTTGTCGACCTGGAGTCCGGATACCGTATAATTGATACGATTTCAACATAACTATATGTACCCTATTATATTATAGCACTTAATGGCTTAAACCTCTTATTATATATTTTTGCCTTGTTTTGCTCCTAGTCAGTTTGGTTAGGGCCTGGGAGACACTAATGTGCTTATAATATGTATTGTTATTTATATTTCAGTACCATGACTATATTATTGATGCCTTGATAAAGATTCCAGTAAGGAGTCGAAACGTTTGCGACCTTGCATGCAATAAAACCTTGAAGCCTTACATATCAACTCTGGAGGTGCCTGTCTTACTTATTTCATACGTATGTGTGTATATATATATATATATATATATATAAAATATCGAAATGGTAGGCGGCACTCAGAGACTCATTAAACGATGTAAATAATGTGCATAAAAGCCCCGTGGGGCATGCTTTATTGGTGACGTTTCGGGGATAACTTCCCCTTCCTCAGACAAAGCTTAAGTGACAAACAGTGATCTTAAATACATTAAAGGACTTACCCCCTCCCCGTTTGTCACAGCAGGCTCCCGGTCCCTGCGGCCGCCTTCCTGCAGCGGGCACTTCCGGACGCGGCTGGACTCGTCGCTCCGGAAGTGACATCATCCGTCCGGCACCCGGGGCCATGACAACCAGCTATAAACAAATAAGGGATAGTGTAAACGTCCTCACAGTACACAAAACCAGATCATAAGAGCAGGACCTATCAGCCCCGCATTGAGTGAACACAACAATGTTTAAGTGATAAATACGATTCCTAAATTTTAGAATCGTGACATACTAAACACATTCTAGATACACGACTTTAATCGACACTGCTTGTGTCAATACCGACAATTAAAAACTAATTTTAAGTTGTGAACTAGTTTAGTGATTACCTAATATAAACAAAGTGACCAACAATATTAAAAAAGAAAAAGTCCTTTTTGAAGGCAAGGGTACTCTCCCAAGCAAGGGATCCCTTCACAAAAGGAATCCATACAACACTGTCTGAATCAAAAAGATACTATTTACTGATATACCGCTGCCATCTAGTGGCCCAAATATAAACTGCATCAGGATATCTATATAGAAATATGTTCAAGGAACCAAGGCCCTCATTCAGAGTTGTTTGCTCGTTGCCGAGTTTCGCTATATTGCGATTAGTCGCTTACTGCGCATGCGCAAGGTTCGCAGAGCGCATGCGGGTAGTTATTTTACTCAAAAGTTAGGTATTTTACTCACGGCATAACGAGGATTTTTCATCGTTCTGGTAATCGGAGTGTGATTGACAGGAAGTGGGTGTTTCTGGGCGGACACTGGCCGTTTTATGGGTGTGTGCGGAAAAACGCTGCCGTTTCTGGGAAAAACGCGGGAGTGGCTGGAGAAAAGGGGGAGTGTCTGGGCGAAGGCTGGGTGTGTTTGTGACGTCAAACCAGGAACGAAACTGAGTGAACTGATCGCAGTGGCAGAGTAAGTCCCGAGCTACTCAAAAACTGCAAAGAAATTTCTATTCGCAATTATGCAAATCTTTCGTTCGCAATTCTGCTATGCTAAGATACACTCCCAGAGGGCGGCGGCTTAGCGTGTGCAATGCTGCTAAAAGCAGCTAGCGAGCGAACAACTCGGAATGAGGGCCCAAGATCGTTAGAAATCACTACCAGCTATGGGCCTAATTCTGAGTTGATCACAGCAGGAATTTTGTTAGCAGTTGGGCAAAACCATGTGCACTGCAGGGGAGGCAGATTTAACATGTGCAGAGAGAGTTAGATTTGGGTGGGGTGTATTCAAACTGAAATCTAAATTGCAATGTAAAAATAAAGCAGCCAGTATTTACCCTGCACAGAAACAAAATAACCCACCCAAATCTAACTCTCTCTGCAAAGGTTATATCTGCACCCCCGCCAGTGCACATGGTTCTGCCCAATTGCTAACAAACTTGCTGCTGCGATCAACTCAGAATTACCCCTTTTATCGTCATAGAAAAATACAAAAATACAACCAAAGGACCTTACTCATCTAGTCTGTGCAACCCATTTACTGGGGAAATCAAATACCTTACAAAAAATGACTTAGAATGAGTGATTCGTTTAGGCCCTTGGGGGCCGCACAGTTCAGGCGGAAAATCCATCTGGATTCTAATTGTAATAATAGCTTCCCCCTGTGCCCTCCTCGTCATAGCTTTATATTTTAAACTGACAAGGTTATATTTGTGTGTTAAAAAGTGGCGGGCTACCGGTTGGTCACTATCGCCCCTGGCTATGGCTGCTCGAATGGCTGATCTATGTTTTGGTAAGACGTACCTTGAGTTGACATTCTGTCTTCCCAATATAGTACAGCCCGCATGGGCAGATAATGACGTATACCACGTATTTGCTGGTGCAAGTCAGTGGCCACTTTATACTAAATCTCTTGCCAGTGTGAGGATGGGGGATGGAATCTCCTATTACCAAGTACGAACAAGTCGTATAACCCAAGCAACGAAAACAGCCGTTCTTTCTGCTAAGAAAATGTTTAGGGGTCTGGCTGTCAAGAAAACCAGTGACGTCTGTTTTTACCAGTAAATCTTTCAGATTCTTGCCCCGTGCGTAGCTGGGCATGAGTCGGCTTTTGTGATAGCAGCCCAAATCTGGATCTATGGACACTATTTGCCACAGCTCTTTAGCCTTACTGAAGGTGCGTGGGCTCTGCGTGTAATACTCATTTACCCATGTCACGGTATTGCCTTTCCTGGTGGTCTGAGACCTGGCCTTACAGAGATGGTTAGCTACTGCTTTCTTGCGTGCCTTGGAGAGTTCTACCGTAGAATACCCCCTTTCTGCAAACTTTTTTGTCATGATATCCAATTGTTTTTCCTGTATATTGGGATTACTATTGTTTCTGCACACCCTCAAGAATTGGGAGTAGGGGAGGCTACGAATGGTGGCTTTTGGATGGAAATAGGGCTATCCGCATGCAATACTGTGTTGCGGTCTGTGGGCTTAGTGTAGAGGGATGTGTGGATCTGGCCCTCACTGAGCTCAATCTGAATGTCCAGAAAACAGATTTTCTGCTTATCTTTCGTAATGGTGAACTTTATAGGGCTATCAGACTCATTCTGTTTACGAATGATTTCCACCAACTTGCTGACATCTTGTTGCCAAAATATCAGCAAGTCGTCTATATATCTATAGTATAGGCACAGTGAGTTGGAGATGGTCACATCCTCAAAGAAAAGCCCTTTCTCGACCTCCCACATGAAGCTATTAGCGAACGAGGGTGTGACGGAAGAACCCATCGCACACCCCGTTAGCTGTTGGTAATAAGTACCATTGAACATAAAAAAATTATGTTCCAATGTGAAAGCTAGTAGTGTAAGAAAAAGATCCACATCTGGGCCCTGGTACATACAATTCCCTGTAATTAACCGTCTCACTGCTGCCAGACCCACTTTGTGTGGAATGGACATATACAAACTGGTTACATCCAACGTAACCAGTGTGGTACTGTATCTTCGGAAACCGTACCTGAATCTTTAAGATATGTAAACGTGTTTTGAATGCATGGTTGCAAAAATGTGTCCAGCTACCGGCTCGCACAGAAAACCCCTGGCCGAGATGATGGGTCTGCCCTGGGGGCTCTGTGCGTCCTTGTGTATCTTGGGCAGCGTGTAAAATATAGGTAGAATGATGTGGGCTGTGGACAATTTTTCACATATTACCTGAGACAACAACCCATCATCTTTTGCCTGTTTTAAAATGGCATCCAATTTTAGTTTGTAAGCCTTTGTAGGATCTTGATCAAGCTTACAATATGTTGCAGAATCATTTAATAAACGATTACACTCTGCAATGTACGCTGCTGTGTCCTGTATTACAATAGAGCCCCCCTTATCCGCTGATCTCACAATAATGTCTTTACGACTTGGTAGCTGAATGAGGGCTCCTCACTCCTTCCAGGATAGGTTGTGTCTGGTGGACACTTCACCCGTGTCAATACTCTCCTCCAGTAACTGGTGGAACGTTTTTAACGAGGCATTAGACGACTGTGGTTAAAATTTTGATCTCTGGCCCAGTCTTTATATCCTAGTGGGCATATTGCCTGTTGTAGCGGCAGGATGTTTGAAGAAATGTTCTTTTAACTTGAGGGATCTGTTTAATTTGTACATGTCAACTTTCCATTTGAGGCGATCTGGTTGGTTCGTAGGAACAAAAGAAAGTCCTTTACTCAATAACTGCTGTTCTTGTGCAGTGAGGACATGTGAAGACAGATTGAAAATTAAATTTATTTGCTTCTCCCCGTCTTTCTTCCCTGCCTGCCTCCGCGATTGCCCCCCCCCCCCCCCTGCGCACTGGCCTCTTCCTCGGGCCCCTGCCCGGATGCTTACCCCTAAAGGGGTCATTGTAGAAGGGGTATTGGCTATGTTTTGAACCTGATCTTCTGATTCACTAGCAGAAGTACTTGAAAATCTTACTCTCTGTTGTCTTCGATGTTGTAAAAAATGTCTTTTGCATGCTTACCGACATTCTGGCTGCTCTCTGCGGGAGAGAGCAGCCATGTCGGCTCAGAGGGTGGGCAGGGGAGGCTGTGATGTAGAGGAGGGGGTGGGCCGGAGGCGGGACGGGGGTGGAGCAAGGGCGGGATGGGGACGGAGCAAGGGCGGGGTCATGGTGACGCCTCCTTTAAGCCACGCCCCCGCTCTGTAATGCCGCGATCACCGGCATTACACTGCAGGGGGCGTGGCTATGATGACGCGATTCAGCAAGAATCGCGTCATCAACTGCCCAGACCGCCCACTTTACACACTAAGTGGCCGGACGGGCAGGGGGGACCCCGCAAATCGGGAGACTTGCCTGCTCTTCCGAGGGGCCGGGAGGGTCACCCGATTTTCGGGAGCCTCCTGGCCATTCCGGGAGAGTAGGCAAGTATGGTCTTTTGCCTGTAGAGTTACCCGTCTGATGCAACCATTGATACACCCGATGTTCGGTATAATCCACCACTACTTTTTTACATTTCTCTCTTTTATACTTCAAGAGGTAATTTTTATAAGTATCCACTTGTGACTGGAGTTTAGCTAACCAGTCTGTCGATGTGTCAGTGGATAAAGTGGCCAGATGTTCTTTCTCAAATGCGGCAATATTGTGCTTAGTGACATTCCATTCACGTGTGGACTCCTCAATCACCAGGAGTATAAGATCCATGGAGCATTTGTTTAGGATTGAGATCCATCTTTTACAAAAATTGACGTTATGCCGCCCTATTGTGGAGGTATTGTGGATCCTAAAGCCCAGCGGGATCTGTTCAGCCCGGTGAAGGTCAGAAAGCGTCCTGCTGTGGTATAGAAAATCAAGTTCTCTTTTCTTTAACTTATACAGTTCTTTGAATACATACTTATTACCAACAGCTAACGGGGTGTGCAATGGGTTCTTCCGTCGCACCCTCGTTCGCTAATAGCTTCATGTGGGAGGTCGAGAAAGGGCTTTTCTTTGAGGACGTGACCATCTCCAACTCACTGTGCCTATACTATAGATATATAGACGACTTGCTGATATTTTGGCAACAAGATGTCAGCAAGTTGGAGGAAATCATTCGTAAACAGAATGAGTCTGATAGCCCTATAAAGTTCACCATTACGAAAGATAAGCAGAAAATCTGTTTTCTGGACATTCAGATAGAGCTCAGTGAGGGCCAGATCCATACATTCCTCTACACTAAGCCCACAGACCGCAACACAGTATTGCATGCGAATAGCTTCCATCCAAAAGCCACCATTTGTGGCCTCCCCTACTCCCAATTCTTGAGGGTGTGTAGAAACAATAGTAATCCCAATATACAGGAAAAACAATTGGATATCATGACAAAAAAGTTTGCAGAAAGGGGGTATTCTATGGTAGAACTCTCCAAGGCACGCAAGAAAGCAGTAGCTAACCATCTCTGTAAGGCCAGGTCTCAGACCACCAGGAAAGGCAATACCGTGACATGGGTAAATGAGTATTACACGCAGAGTGCACCTTGTGTAAGGCTAAAAAACTGTGGCAAATAGTGGCCATAGATCCAGATTTGGGCTGCTATCACGAAAGCCGACTCATGCCCAGCTACGCACGGGGCAAGAATCTGAAAGATTTACTGGTAAAAACAGACGTCACTGGTTTTCTTGACAGCCAGACCCCTAAAAATTTTCTTAGCAGAAAGAACGGCTGTTTTCGTTGCTTGGGTTGTACGACTTGTTCGTACTTGGTAATAGGAGATTCCATCCCCCATCCTCACACTGGCAAGAGATTTAGTATAAAGTGGTCACTTACTTGCACCAGCATAAACGTGGTATACGTCATTATCTGCCCATGCGGGCTGTACTATATTGGGAAGACAGAATGCCAACTCAAGGTACGTCTTACTCAACATAGATCAGCCATTCGAGCAGCCATAGCCACGGGCGATAGTGACCAACCGGTAGCCCGCCACTTTTTAACACACAAACATAACCTTGCCAGTTTAAAATATAAAGCTACGACGAGGAGGGGACAGGGGGAAGCTATTATTACAATTAGAATCCAGATGGATTTTCCGCCTGGACTGTGTGGCCCCCCAAGGGCCTAAACGAATCACTCATTCTAAGTAATTTTTTGTAAGGTATTTGATTTCCCCAGTAAATGGGTTGCACAGACTAGATGAGTAAGGTCCTTTGGGTGTATTTTTGTATTTTGCTCCACCTCCCCCTTGGAAAAGCCTTCCGCTTCAGACATGTCGACACCACGTACCGACACCCCACACACACAGGGATTAACCTATAAGGGGACAAAACCCCAACCAGGCCCTTAGGAGAGACAGAGAGAGAGTATGCCAGCACACACCCAGCGCTTAATAACACTGGAAAAATATGACCAGATAGCGCTTTTATATATATATATAAAATGACCAGATTCCCACTCACTGCGTTCAAAATGCCCCCCTCCTCTTTTTTCCAGCCTGAATGTTCAGCAGGGGAGAGACCAGGGAGCCAGCGTTTTCCTCATGCAGCTTCTGTGGAGAAAATGGCGCTGGTTAGTGCTGGGGATCAAGCTCCGCCCACCCGACGGCGGGCTTCGGTCCCGGTGATTTTTTTATAGAAAATGGCGGGGGATCGTAGAATTACTGCCCAGCAGCCTAATCTACCTTGTCAGTGCCCAAATGTGAGGTTTATTGCTGCCAAGGGCGCCCCCCCCTGCGCCCTGCACCCTTCAGTGCTGCTCTGTGTGTGTGTGTGACTGGGAGCAATGGCGCGCAGCTTACCGCTGTGCGCCTTACCTCATGAAGACCTGATGTCTTCTGCCTTCTCATACTCACCCGGCTTCTATCTTCGGCATCTGTGAGGAGGACGGCGGCGCGGCTCCGGGACGAACCCCAGGTAAGACCTGTGTTCCGACTCCCTCTGGAGCTAATGGTGTCCAGTAGCCTTAGAAACAGAGCCCAACCGTTAAGCCAGCCCTGTTTCTCTCCCCTCAGTTCCACGATGCAGGGAGCCTGTTGCCAACAGGACTCCCTGAAAATAAAAAACCTAACAAAATTCTTTTTCAACAGAAAACTCTGGAGAGCTCTCTGCAGTGCACCCATTCTCCTCTGGGCACAAGATCTAACTGAGGTCTGGAGGAGGGGCATAGATGGAGGAGCCAGTGCACACCCATAGTAAAAGTTCTTTTTAGGTGCCCTATCTCCTGCGGAGCCCGTCTATACCCCATGGTCCTTACGGAGTCCTCAGCATCCTCTAGGACGTAAGAGAAAAAAAGATTATAAGCATAAAGCATAACAAGCCTCAATAGCAGTGGGATATCAATAATGTTGCGTGGGCAATAGTCTTAAATCAATCCTTTATACTGTATATCAATCAAATTAAAAGTAATACAATTACTGGGCATAATACAAATTAGTTTATTTAAAGGAAACACGACCATTGTATATTGGGGGTCATTCCGAGTTGATCGTAGCTGTGCTAAATTTAGCACAGCTACGATCAGGCACTCAGACATGCGGGGGGATGCCCAGCACAGGGCTAGTCCGCCCCGCATTTCAGTGCAGCCACACACCCCCCCCTCAGAAATGCGAAAGCATCGCACAGTGGCGATGCTTTTGCATTTCAGGAGTAACTCCCGGACAGCGCAGCTCCTGCGGCTGGCCGGGAGAACCTCCTCGCTGCCCGTGTTGCATCGGCTGCGTGTGATGTCACGCAGCCGCCGCGGCCCACCCCCCCCCAACGGTCTGGCCACGCCTGACTATTACTTTGTTGTATATGGCCTATGCTGTTCAAGATGAATGGCAGCATCTGGTCGACACTATATGGCCCTCACTGGTCTCTTATTACCAGTGACGTGCGGTGAGGTCACTGCCTGGTGAGGCACACATGGAGGTGGGCCTGACCATCCCCTGCCACACTGCGCCCTCCTGCACCAACACCTCCTGCCACAATGAACCCACCTGCAACGCCACCCCCTACCACACTGAATCCACCTGCACTGGCACCCCCTGCCACACTGCACCACCACCTTCTGCCACACTGCACCCACCAACACTGCTATCCCCTACCACACTGCACTACCACCTTTTGCCACACTGCACCCACCTACAATGACACCCCCTGCCACTCTGCCCATACCTGCACAGCTACCCCATGCCAAACTTCACCCACCTGCACCGTCACCTCCTTTCACAGTGTGCCCACCTGCACTGCCACCCCCTGCCACTCTGTACATACCTGCACCGCTACCCCTTGCTAAACTTCACCCACCTGCACTGACACCCCCTGCCACGCTGCACCCAGCCGGCAAATACAGCAGTGATGGCAGCCCCCCTCTCTCGCCCCATCAGCTGCTGACAACCTCCCTCTTTGTCCACCACCCGCAGCAGCCTGCAACTCGCCTCTCTCCCCCCTGCAACAGCCGGCAACCCTTCTCTCTCCCCCCGCAGCAGCAGCCAGCAAACTCCCACTCTCCCCCCACAGCGGACGGCAACCCTTCTCTCTCCCCCCCGCAGCAGCGGCTGGCAACCCACTTCTCTCCCCCGCAGCCGGCAACCATTCTCTCTCCCCGTGCAGCAGCGGCCAGCAACCCGCTTCCCTCCCCCCGCAGCAGTGGCCAGCAACACTTCTCTCTCACCCCCTCACACCCCCCCCCCCCCCAAAGAGTGTCTATTTGCCACCAGCTGTCAGCAAACCCCGCTCTCTTCCCCCGCAGCAGCTCTCTTCACCTGTAGCGGCCGTATTCGGGTGAAGGTCCAGGTAAGAGATCAGAGCAAACCATGGCCGGCCTGAGGATCATCTTGCAATCCTCCCCTTCAGCGATGTCCAATAACATCTGCCTCACTGACAGGGGCAAGTCTTGAGGTCGGTTGAAGGCACAGCCCCATCAATGAGGCAGATGTACTAGTGCCGCTTCTCCTCATATTTTCAATGGGCTTTTCCTGCCCACGGCTTAGCCCCGCCCCCTGCTCACCCCCCGCTTCACACACTTTAGTATAGTCAGTGGGAGGCAGCGCTTTTTCTGCCTCCCATCTAGATGTGGCTGCATTTTAAACAGCATTAATGATTGAAATAATACAAACAAGATATTTATGACATGGAATGTGTTATAAATATCTTCTTTGTATTATTTTAATCATTATGACAGGGGAGGCACTGCCTCCCCTGCCTCCCCTGACTGCACGTCCCTGCTTATTACTATTAGGGGGATAGGGAAAAGTATTGTAACTTCATCCAATAGGATACGAGGACATGCACTGAGAATTTGCGGAAAAATTACTTCACAGGGTAGTGGACAAGTGGAATAGCCTCCCATCTGAGGTGGTAGAGGCAAAGACAGTAGAGCAATTTAAACATGCATGGGATAGACATAAGGATATCCTTACAAAGATATAAGGATCAAATAAGGTTAGAGATAAAAATAATGTAAAAAAAAAAAAAAAGGGGCAGACTAGATGGGCCAAGTGGTTCTTATCTGCCGACAAATTCTATGTTTCTAACCAACTACTCATGAAATAACTACCAGTCACTATATTACGAAGATTTATGATAACGCTCATTCCTACCAATCTATTTTTTTCTGTGCAATACTATTTCATTGCTTAATGTTAAATAAATACCTTTCATGCCAGTTAATCAAATTCAGACATTTTTATTGCAATTGGAAAAGAATTGAGAAAAGCGAACACAGTATTATTATACTGTGAAAAACTGCTGGCATGGCAGGTTTACTACATGGGTTTATTTTTATTTTGTACAACTCTATAACTGTGACTTCAACAATGAAGATGGAGAATAGTCCATATGAACAATATGTGTGTGACATTCCAAAGTCTAATCTTAATAATAGAAAGAGAAGTAGTGAGAATGATTCTGTGCACAAACTAGAGCAGCTTGTGAGTTAAAACACTCCTTGAAGGTATCCTCCACCCTTCACCAAAAGTGCATATAGTTCAAAAAAATGGAGAGATAACTTAACCAGCGCTCCTTAGTCATCTTAGCTCTCTGATGGTCTCAATTTATCCTCATTTCAGCATAATTCATACCAGTATGAAAATTAGGAAAAAACTGATATAGTGAAGTACAGTTTAATAATATATTAAAAACAAACAATGTGCATTGATAAACAATTCCAATAAACGTATTCCTTATATAAAATAATTGAAGCAGTGCCCTTTGAGTGGCAGTTCTTAAATCACTCTGCATAGAGGATAATTACCGAAGATGTTGGAACTGAGATTAGACAGTTCATATACAGCATGAGAGTCTGTGGGAGACAAATTCCCGGGATTTCCCCACAAGCAACCCGCTGTCGTCAGGTAATCAGCGCTGCCGAGCAAATGAAGAACGCCTCCACACCAACGCGTTTCTACCCTTCACTTGGGTGTTTTTCAAGGTGCCAAACATGTTAGCTTGTGGGGAAATACGTTTTATATAAGGAATCAATTTATTGGAATTGTTTGTCAATGCACATTGTTTGTTTTTAATATATTATTAAACTGTACTTCACTATATCAATTTTTTCCTCATTTTTATACTGGTATGAATTATGCTGAAATGAGGATAAACTGTCTGAGACCATCAGAGAGCTAAGACGACTAAGGAGCGCTGGTTAAGTTATCTCTCCATTTTTTTAAACTAGTCTTAATAATAATCATAATAAACAAATTCCACTTATATCTTCGTGTGATCATTATTATAATGAAAGCAATATTACTAATACATATCAAAATTGTTCTGTTCATTTTTACCATGCAACCTGAGTTCCTGTGGTCCATATGCTAAGATCCCCGTCTTCAGGTCCTATCAAAAAGGAAATGGTTAATATCTGAAACATTTAGCCAAAATACCCCTTAGAAGGAAGGATATTCAGGCCCCCATCTTTCATAAGGCTATCGAAACCATTTGGCATTTGTATCTGCTAACAATTCCACCAGGCACTCTGGGCCTGATTCAGGTTTGTTAGTAAAGCAAAAAAGCACACAACTGGCCAAAGCTATGTTGCACTACAGATGGAGCCTGGCGCTACCCGCTCAGCAAAGGGATGCAGAGCAGGTAGACGCCTGGCTAGAGAGGCACTCTCCCTGCTCTGCATCCCTGCTGCTGTGTCACCCTGCCCCCTCTGCTGCTGCCGGCTGCTGTGCCCGTCACACTGTATGACAGGCAGCGGCGTCGGCAGCATGAAGCCTCCTCCCCTCCCCCTGGTGAGTGTCAGTGCTGGGCATGTAAAAGGGGGTCGGGCTATGCGGACAGAGGGGTGGAGCTACTGGGACTGAGGGGGCAGAGCTACATAGGACCAGACTTCTACAGAAGATTTCTACAGCTGCTCCAGATCCTGCCAGCAAGACTGTGATAGGTAAGTGGAGGAAGGGAGAGTGAGTATGTGTGTATGTATGTATGTATGTATGTATGTATGTATGTGTGTGTGTGTGGGGGGGGGGGGGGGGCTTGGGCAAAATAAGATTTTAAACCTACCGGTAAATCTTTTTCTCCTAGTCCGTAGAGGATGCTGGGGACTCCGTAAGGACCATGGGGTATAGACGGGCTCCGCGGGAGACATGGGCACTATAAAGAAACTTTAGAATGGGTGTGCACTGGCTCCTCCCTCTATGCCCCTCCTCCAGACCTCAGTTAGAGAACTGTGCCCAGAGGAGACGGACAGTACGAGGAAAGGATTTTTGTTAATCCAAGGGCAAGATTCATACCAGCCCACACCATCCACACCGTATAACCTGGAATATACGCAACCAGTTAACAGTATGAACAAAACAGTATCAGGCAAAGACTGATTTCAACTGTAACATAACCCTTATGTAAGCATTAACTATATACAAGCCTTGCAGAAAATAGTCCGCACTGGGAAGGGCACCCAGCATCCTCTACGGACTAGGAGAAAAAGATTTACCGGTAGGTTTAAAATCTTATTTTCTCTTACGTCCTAGAGGATGCTGGGGACTCCGTAAGGACCATGGGGTTTATACCAAAGCTCCAGACCGGGCAGGAGAGTGCGGATGACTCTGCAGCACCGACTGAGCAAACGCAAGGTCCTCATCAGCCAGGGTATCAAACTTATAGAACTTTGCAAAAGTGTTTGAACCCGACCAGGTAGCTGCTCGGCAAAGCTGTAAAGCCGAGACGCCTCGGGCAGCCGCCCAAGAAGAGCCCACCTTCCTAGTGGAATGGGCCTTTACCGAATTTGGTAACGGCAATCAAGCTGTAGAATGCGCCTGCTGAATCGTGTTACAGATCCAGCGAGCAATAGTCTGCTTTGAAGCAGGAGCGCCAAGTTTGTTGGCTGCAAACAGGACAAACAGTGCCTCTGTTTTCCTAATCCGAGCCATCCTGGCTACATAGATTTTTAAGGCACTGACTACATCCAGGGACTTGGAGTCCTCCAAGTCACCCGTAGCCACAGGCACCACAATAGGCTGGTTCATATGAAATGATGAAACCACCTTGGGCAAAAATTGAGGACGAGTCCTCAACTCCGCTCTATCCATATGGAAAATCAGATAGGGGCTCTTGTGAGACAAGGCCGCCAATTCGGACACCCGCCTCGCAGATGCCAAGGCCAACAACATGACCACCTTCCAAGTGAGAAATTTTAATTCAACCATCTGAAGCGGTTCAAACCAATGAGAGTTTAGGAACCGTAACACCACGTTAAGGTCCCATGGTGCCACTGAGGGCACAAAAGGAGGCTGGATGTGCAGCACTCCCTTGACAAAAGTCTGTACTTCTGGGAGAGAAGCCAATTCCTTCTGAAAGAAAATAGATAGGGACGAAATCTGTACCTTAATAGAGCCTAACTTCAGGCCCATATCCACTCCTGTCTGTAGAAAGTGGAGAAAACGGCCCAGATGGAAATCTTCCGTAGGAGCATTCTTGGCTTCACACCAAGATACATACTTCCTCCAGATACGGTTATAATGTTTCGCCATCACCTCCTTCCTAGTCTTTATCAGCGTAGGGATGACTTCTTCCGGAATACCTTTCCCAGCTAGGATTCGGTGTTCAACCGCCATGCCGTCAAACGTAACCGCGGTAAGTCTTGGATCACGCAGGGCCCCTGCTTCAACAGGTCCTCCCTGAGAGGAAGAAGCCACGGATCTTCTGTGAGCATTTCCTGAAGATCTGAATACCAGGCCCTTCGAGGCCAATCTGGAACAATGAGTATTGTCTGCACTCTTTTTCGTCTTATGATTCTCAATATTTTTGAGATGAGAGGAAGAGGAGGGAACACACAGACCGACTGAAACACCCATGGTGTCACCAGGGCATCCACCACTACTGCCTGAGGGTCCCTTGACCTGGCACAATACCTCCGAAGCTTCTTTCCTGGAATGAAGACTGCTGACAGAGCACTTACATGATTTTTCGCCCAGCGAAGAATCCTGGTGGCTTCCGCCATTGCCACTCTGCTCCGTGTCCCGCCTTGGCGGTTTACATGAGCCACGGCTGTGACATTGTCTGATTGAATCAGAACCGGTAGGTCGCGAAGAAGATTCTCCGCTTGTCGTAGGCCGTTGTATATGGCCCTCAATTCCAGTACGTTGATGCGTAGACAAGCCTCCTGGCTTGACCATAGTCCCTGAAAATGTCTTCCTTGTGTGACTGCTCCCCATCCTCGGAGGCTCGCGTCCGTGGTTATCAGAACCCAGTTTTGAATGCTGAACCTGCGACCCTCTAGAAGGTGAGCACTCTGCAGCCACCACAGGAGAGACACCCTGGCCCTGGGGGACAGGCTTATCTTCTGATGTATTTGTAGATGGGACCCGGACCACTTGTCCAGAAGGTCCCACTGAAATGTCATCACATGGAACCTGCCGAAGGGGATGGCCTCGTAGGCTGCCACCATTTTCCCCAGAACTCGAGTGCATTGATGAACAGACACTCTTTTTGGTTTTAGCAGGTCTCTGATCATGTTCTGGAGGTCCTGGGCTTTTTCCATTGGGAGAAAAACCCTCTTCTGTTCCGTGTCCAGAATCATGCCTAGGAATGATAGACGAGTCGTTGGAATCAACTGAGACTTTGGCAGATTTAGAATCCAACCGTGCTGTTGTAGCACTCTCAGGGAGAGCGACACGCTTTTCAGCAATTGATCTCTCGATCTCGCTTTTATCAGGAGATTGTCCAAGTACGGGATAATTGTGACTCCCTGTCTGCACAGGAGCACCATCATCTCCGCTATCACCTTGGTGAAAATCCTCGGGCCGTGGAAAGCCCAAACGGCAACGTCCGAAACTGGTAATGACAGCCCTGTACAGAAAATCTCAGGTACTCCTGATGAGGAGGAAATATGGGGACATGAAGGTATGCATCCTTTATGTCTAGTGACACCATAAAATCCCCCCCTTCCAGGCTGGAGATCACTGCCCGGAGCGATTCCATCTTGAATCTGAACTTTTTCAAGTACAGGTTTAGGGATTTTAGATTTAAAATGGGTCTGACCGAGCCATCCGGTTTAGGGACCACGAACAGGGTTGAATAGTACCCTTTCCCCTGTTGGACTAGGGGAACCTTGATAATCACTTGCTGTTGACACAGCTTTTGATTTGTAGCTAACACTATTTCCCTCTCTGGGGGAGCAGCTGGCAAGGCCGACTTGAAAAATCGTCGAGGAGGCACCTCTTCGAATTCCAGTTTGTAGCCTTGGGACACAATTTCCATCGCCGAAGGATCCACGTCTGACAGAACCCAGACCTGGCTGAAGAGTCGAAGACGTGCCCCCACCGGTGCGGACTCCCTCAGTGGAGCCCCAGCGTCATGCGGTGGATTTAGTGGAAGCCGGGGAGGACTTCTGCTCCTGGGAACTAGCCGTAGCAGGCGTTCTTTTCCCTCTACCCTTACCACTGGCGAGGAAGGATGAGCCCCGACCTCTTCTGGACTTATGCGACCGAAAGGACTGCATCTGATATTGTGGAGTTTTCTTTTGCTGTGGGGGAACAAAAGGCAAAAAAGTAGATTTACCCGCGGTAGCTGTGGAAACCAGGTCCGCGAGACCTTCCCCAAATAAAACCTCACCCTTGTAAGGTAAAACCTCCATATGCCTCTTTGAGTCGGCATCACCTGTCCATTGGCGGGTCCACAGGACTCGCCTAGCCGAAATCGCCATGGCATTGGCTCTCGAACCTAGCAGCCCAATGTCTCTCTGAGCGTCTCTCATATATAAGACTGCGTCTTTAATGTGACCTAAGGTCAATAAAATGGTATCCCTATCTAGGGTATCATTGTCACCCGACAAGGTATCTGTCCAAGCTGCAACTGCGCTACATACCCATGCCGATGCTATTGCTGGCCTGAGTAAAGCACCCGTATGTGTATAAATAGATTTTAAGGTAGTTTCCTGTCTGCGATCAGCAGGATCCTTGAGGGCTGCCGTGTCTGGAGACGGTAGCGCCACCTTCTTGGACAAGCGCGTTAAAGCCTTGTCCACCCTGGGTGAGGATTCCCACCGTACCTTGTCCCGTGCAGGAAAAGGATACGCCATAAGAATCCTCTTGGGAATCTGCAGTTTTTTATCTGGAGTTTCCCAAGCTTTTTCAAATAACTCGTTTAGCTCATGAGATGGGGGAAAGGTTACTTCAGGTTTCTTTTCCTTAAACATGTGCACCCTCCTGTCAGGGACAGAGGGGTCATCTGTGATATGCAAAACATCTTTTATTGCAATAATCATATAATGAATACTTTTGGCCACCCATGGGTGTAACCTTGCATCATCGTAGTCGACACTGGAGTCATAATCCGTGTCGGTATCAGTGTCTGCTATTTGGGATAGAGGACGTTTTTGGGACCCAGAAGGGCCATGTGACACAGCCAAAGCCATGGATTGACTCCCTGCTTTTTCCCTGGACTCTGCTTTGTCCATCCTTTTTTGTAATAAAGTCACATTTGCATTTAAAACATTCCACATGTCCAACCAATCAGGTGTCGGCGTTGCCGACGGAGACACCACAATCATCTGCTCCACCTCCTCCTTAGATGAGCCTTCTGCTTCAGACATGCCGACACACTCGTACCGACACCCCCACACACACAGGGATATATTTATATGGAGACAGTTCCCCAATAAGGCCCTTTGGAGAGACAGAGAGAGAGTATGCCAGCACACACCCAGCGCCAACTCACACTGGAAACAAAATTCCCAGATAAATGGCGCTTTTATATATAATTATCTGTATATAATACACTCACTGCGCCTTACAAATGCACCCCCCCCCCCTCTTTTCTGCCCTGTGTCACCGTGTTCAGCAGTGGAGAGTCCGGGGAGCCAGCTTCTCTGCAGTGCTCTGTGGAGAAAATGGCGCTGGTTAGTGCTGTGGGATCAAGCTCCCCCCCCCCCCCCCAGCGGCGGGCTTCGGTCCCGCTCAATTTTGTAATACTGGCGGGGGATTTTCATATATACTGCCTCCGCAGCCTATATATGTACTAGCCAGTCCTAGAGGTGTAATATTGCTGCCCAGGGTGCCCCCCCCTGCGCCCTGCACCCATCCGTGCCTGCAGTGTGTGGGAGCAATGGCGCTGCGCGTTACCTCAGAGAAGATCTGAAGTCTTCTGCCGCCTTTGAAGTCTTCTTTCTTCTTATACTCACCCGGCTTCATTCTTCCGGCTCTGTGAGGAGGACGGCGGCGCGGCTCTGGGACGAACGGCGAGGGGAGACCTGTGTTCCGACTCCCTCTGGAGCTAATGGTGTCTAGTAGCCTAAGAAGCAGAGCCTATCACTTAAGTAGGTCTGCTTCTCTCTCTCAGTCCCACGATGCAGGGAGCCTGTTGCCAGCAGTGCTCCCTGAAAATAAAAAAGCTAACAAAATTCTTTTTTCAGAGAAACTCAGGAGAGCTCCCTGTAATGCACCCAGTCTCCTCTGGGCACAGGAACTAACTGAGGTCTGGAAGTGCCCATGTCTCCTGCGGAGCCTGTCTATACTCCATGGTCCTTACGGAGTCCCCAGCATCCTCTATGGACTAGGAGAAAAAGATTTACCGGTAGGTTTAAAATCTTATTTTGCCCAAGCCCCCCCCACACACACACATACATACATACATGGTCCTTACGGAGTCCCCAGCATCTTTTTCTCGTAGTCCGTAGAGGATGCTGGGGACTCCGTAAGGACCATGGGGATAGACGGGCTCCGCAGGAGACATGGGCACTTTAAGAAAGACTTTAGGTATGGGTGTGCTCCACCCTCTATGCCCTTCCTCCAGATCTCAGTTAGAGAAACTGTGCCCAGAGGAGACGGACAGTACGAGGAAAGGATTTTTGTTAATCCAAGGGCAAGATTCATACCAGCCACACCAATCACACCGTATAACTTGTGATATACTAACCAGTTAACAGTATGAAAACAACATAGCATCAGTCCAAGACCGATGAAACTAAAACATAACCCTTATGTAAGCAAAACTATATACAAGTCTTGCAGAAGTAGTCCGCACTTGGGACGGCGCCCAGCTTCCTCTACGGACTACGAGAAAAAGATTTACCGGTAGGTTTAAAATCTTATTTTCTCTTACGTCCTAGAGGATGTTGGGGACCTTGTAAGGACCATGGGGATTATACCAAAGCTCCCAAACGGGCGGGAGAGTGCGGATGACTCTGCAGCACCGATTGAGCAAACAGGAGGTCCTCCTCAGCCAGGGTATCAAACTTATAGAACTATGCAAAGGTGTTTGAACCCGACCAAGTAGCAGCTCGGCATAGTTGTAGTGCCGAGACCCCTCGGGCAGCCGCCCAAGACGAGCCCACCTTCCTAGTGGAATGGGCCTTAACCGATTTTGGTAACGGCAATCCAGCCGTAGCATGCGCCTGCTGAATCGTGTTACAGATCCAGCGAGCAATAGTCTGCTTTGAAACAGGGGCGCCAACCTTGTTGGCTGCATATAGGACAAACAGTGCTTCTGTTTTTCTGAATCTAGCCGTTCTGGCCACGTAAATTTTCAAAGCCCTGACTACATCCAGGGACTTGAAATCCTCCAAGTCTCGCGTAGCCACAGGCACCACAATAGGTTGGTTCATATGAAAAGATGACACCACCTTAGACAAGAATTGAGGACGGGTCCGCAATTCCGCTCTATCCATATGGCAAACCAGATAGGGGCTTTTATGAGACAAAGCCGCCAATTCCGACACTCGCCTAGCCGAAGCCAAGGCTAATAACATGACCATCTTCCAAGTGAGATATTTTAACTCCACTGTTTGAAGTGGTTCAAACCAGTGCGACTTAAGGAAACTCAACACCACGTTAAGATCCCAAGGCGCCACCGGAGGTATAAAAGGAGGCTGAATATGCAGCACTCCCTTCACAAAAGTCTGTATTTCTGGGAGAGAAGCCAATTCTTTTTGAAAGAAAATGGATAAGGCCGAAATCTGAACCTTAATGGAGCCTAATTTTAGGCCCAAATTCACTCCAGTCTGTAGGAAGTGAAGGAAACGGCCCAGATGGAATTCTTCCATAGGAGCATTCCTGGCCTCACACCAAGAAACATATTTTCGCCATATACGGTGATAATGTTTAGCTGTCACGTCCTTCCTAGCCTTTATCAGCGTAGGAATGACCTCATCCGGAATGCCTTTTTCCGCTAGGATCCTGCGTTCAACCGCCATGCCGTCACACGCAGCCGCAGTAAGTCTTGGAACAGACAGGGCCCCTGTTGCAACAGGTCCTGTCGTAGAGGAAGAGGCCACGGATCTTCTGTGAGCATTTCCAGCAGATCCGGATACCAGGTCCTTTGTGGCCAATCTGGAACAATGAGAATTGTTCCCACTCCTCTTTTTCTTATTATTCTCAACACATTGGGTATGAGAGGAAGAGGAGGAAACACATAGACCGACTGGAACACCCCCGGCGTCACTAGGGCGTCTACCGCTACCGCCTGAGGGTCTTTTGATCTGGCGCAATACCTCTGTGGCTTTTTGTTGAGGCGGGATACCATCATGTCTATCTGGGGCAGTCCCCACTGATTTGCAATCTGTGCGAAGACTTCCTGATGAAGTCCCCACTCTCCTGGATGCAGGTCGTGTCTGCTGAGGAAGTCTGCTTCCCAGTTGTCCACTCCCGGAATGAACACTGCTGACAGTGAGCTTACATGATTTTCCGCCCAGCGAAGAATCCTGGCGGCTTCCGCCATTGCCACTCTGCTCCTTGTGCCGCCTTGGCGGTTTACATGAGCCACTGCGGTGATGTTGCCTGACTGGATCAGAACTGGTTGGTCGCGAAGTAAGGTCTCCGCTTGACGTAGGGCGTTGTATATGGCCCTCAGTTCCAGGATGTTGATGTGAAGACAAGTCTCTGGACTTGACCAAAGACCTTGGAAGTTTCTTCCCTGTGTGACTGCTCCCCAACCTCGGAGGCTCGCGTCCGTGGTCACCAGGATCCAGTCCTGAATGCCGAACCTACGGCCTTCTAGAAGGTGAGCACTCTGCAGCCACCACAGGAGAGATACACTGGCTCTGGGGGACAGGGTGATCAACTGATGAATTTGTAGATGTGACCCGGACCACTTGTCCAGTAGGTCCCATTGGAAAGTCCTCGCATGGAACCTGCCGAAGGGAATGGCTTCGTGTGATGCCACCATCTTTCCCAGGACTCGAGTGCAGTGATGCACTGACACCTGTTTTGGCTTCAATAGGATCCTGACCAGAGTCATGAGTTCCTGAGCTTTTTCTATCGGAAGATAAACCCTTTTCTGGTCTGTATCCAGAATCATGCCCAAGAAGGTCAGACGAGTCGTAGGAACCAACTGCGACTTCAGGATATTGAGAATCCAGCCGTGTTGCTGTAACACCTTCAGTGAAAGAGAGACGCTGTTCAGTAACTGCTCTCTTGATCTCGCTTTTATGAGGAGATCGTCCAAGTATGGGATAATTGTGACACCCTGCTTGCGCAGGAGCACCATCATTTCCGCCATTACCTTGGTGAAAATTCTCGGGGCCGTGGAAAGCCCAAACGGCAACGTCTGAAATTGGTAATGACAATCCTGTACCGCAAATCTCAGGTACGCCTGATGAGGTGGATATATGGGAACATGAAGGTACGCATCCTTTATGTCCAGAGATACGATAAAATCCCCCCCTTCCAGGCTGGCGATGACTGCCCTGAGCGATTCCATCTTGAACTTGAACCTTTTCAAGTATAGGTTCAGGGATTTTAAATTTAAAATGGGTCTGACCAAACCGTCCGGTTTCGGGACTACAAACAGGGTTGAGTAATATCCCCTCCCTTGTTGAAGTAGGGGAACCTTGACCACCACCTGTTGAAGATACAATTTGTGAATTGCATTTACCACTATCTCCCTTTCTGGGGAAGAAGTCAGCAGGGCCGATTTGAAAAACCAGCGAGGAGGCACCTCTTCGAATTACAGCTTGTAACCCTGAGAAACAATTTCTATTGCTCAGGGATCCACCCGTGAGTGAACCCAGATGTCGCTGAAAATTCGAAGACGTGCCCCCACTGGGGCGGACTCCCTAAGCGGAGCCCCATGGATTTTGTAGAGGCCGGGGAGGACATCTGTTCCTGGGAACAAGCTGTGTTGTGCAGCTTTTTCCCTCTGCCCTTACCTCTGGCAAGAAAGAACGCACCTCGTACTCTATTGTTTCTTGTGACCGAAAGGACTGCATTTGATAATGTGGTGCTTTCTTAGACTGTGAGGGAATATAAGGCAAAAATTTTAATTTACCAGCTGTAGCTGTGGAGACCAGGTAAAACCTCCTATGCCTCTTTGAGTCGGCATCACCTGTCCATTGCTGGGTCCATAGGACTCGTCTAGCAGAAATCGACATAGCGTTGATTCTAGAACCCAGTAGGCCAATGTCTCTTTGAGCATCTCTCATATATAAGACAGCATCGTTAATATGACCCCGGGTCAATAAAATGGTACCCCTATCCAGGGTATCAATTTCCGTCGATAAGGTACCTATCCACGCTGCTACAGCACTACAAACTCCAGCCGACACTATTGCCGGTCTGAGTAAGGTACTATAATGTTTGTAAATGGACTTTAAGGCAGCCTGCTGATTGCGATCAGCAGGATCCCTGAGGGTAGCCATATCTTGGGATGGCAGCTTACTTTTTTGGATAAGCGTGTCCACGCTTTTTTTCCCCCTTGGGGAAGATTCTCACCGTATCCTGTCCTTAGTCGGGAAAGGATACACCCTAAGAATCCTTTTGGGAATCTGCAGTTTCTTGTCTGGAGATTCCCAAGCCTTTTCAATAACTCGTTCATGAGATGGGGGAAAGGTTACCTCAGGTTTCTTTACCCTATACATGTGTACCCTCGTGTCAGGGACAGGGGGTTTCTCTGTGATATGCAAAACATCTTTTATTACAATAATCATATATTGAATACTATTTGCCAATTCTGGCTGTAACTTTGCATCATCGTAGTCGACACTGGAGTCAGAATCCGTGTCGGCGTCAGTGTCTACTATTTTGGATAGTGGGCGCTTTTGAGACCCTGGAGGTCCCTGCGACATAGGGGAAAGGCAGAGTTTGACGCCTGTACATTCCCTAGACTCAGTGCAATAAATTCACATTAGCACTAAAACATTCCACATATCCAACCAGTCAGGTGTCGGTGTTGCCGAAGGAGACACCACAGTCATTAACGCCACCTCCTCCCTATGAGAGCCTTTTACCTCAGACATGCCATCCGTGCCTGCAGTGTGTGTTGTGTGTGGGAGCAATGGCGCTGCGCGTTACCTCAGTGAAGATCTGAAGTCTTCTGCCGCCTCTGAAGTCTTCTTTCTTCTCATACTCACCCGGCTTCTATCGTCCAGCTCTGTGAGGAGGACGGCGGCGCGGCTCCGGGACGAACTCTAGGGTGAGACCTGTGTTCCGACTCCCTCTGGAGCTAATGGTGTCCAGTAGCCTAAGAAGCAGAACCTTGAAACTCACAGAAGTAGGTCTGCTTCTCTCTCCTCAGTCCCACGATGCAGGGAGTCTGTTGCCAGCAGGCTCCCTGAAAATAAAAACCTAACAAAATACTTTCTGACAGGAAACTCAGGAGAGCTCCCTGTAATGCACCCAGTCTCCTCTGGGCACAGTATCAAACTGAGGTCTGGAGGAGGGGCATAGAGGGAGGAGCCAGTGCACACCCATACCTAAAGTCTTTCTTAAACTGCCCATGTCTCCTGCGGAGCCCGTCTATCCCCATGGTCCTTACGGAGTCCCCAACCTCCTCTAGGACGTAAGAGAAAATGTGAATAAGATGCGCTACTGCTGGTGGTGTTATGTGTAAGCTGCACTATGGGGGCGTTATGTGTAAGCTGCGCTACTACTGGGGCGTTATGTGTAAGCTGCGCTACTACTGGGGGCATTATGTGTAAGCTGCACTACTGCTGGGGTAGTTATGTGTAAGCTGTGCTACTAGTGGGGGAGTTATGTGTAAGCTGCACTACAGGGGCGTTATGTGTAAGCTGCGCTACTACAGGGGCGTTATGTGTAAGTTGCGCTACTACTGGGGGCATTATGTGTAAGCTGCGCTTCTACTGGGAGCGTTATGTGTAAGCTACGCTATTACTGGGAGAGTTATGTGTAAACTGCACTTCTGTGGGTGTTATGTATAAGCTGTGCTACTACTAGGGGTGTTATGTATAAGCTGCACTCTACTGGAGGCGTTATGTATAAGTGGTGCTACTACTGGAGGCATTATTTATAAGTGGCACTACTACTGGGGGCGTTATGTGTATAAGCGACGACACAACAGGAGGCATAATGTGTGTAATCGGCGCCAGTACTGGGGGCATTATGTGTAAGTGGCGCCAGTACTGGGGAAATGTGTAAGTGGCGCCACTACTGGGGCATTATGTGTAAGCAGCGCCACCATGGGAGGCGTTATGTGTAAGCGCCGCTGGTGTAAGCGGTGCCACTACTGGGGCATTATGTGTAAGTGGTGCCACTACTGGGGGCGATATGTGTAAGCGGCACCACTACTAGGGGCATTTTGATTATGCGTCACTATGTGTATAAGCAGTACTACTACTACTTGCGGTGTAATGTGAATAAGATTGTGCTACTGTTTGGCGTAATTTTAAATGGGGGTGCTATTGCGTGGTCACGCCCCTTCCTTGTTAGACCACACCCCTTTTTGACCCTCGCTGTCCCTTTTAAAAGTATGTCCGACTTAACACATTTCGGGCGCATCCATGAAGGATGCAACAGCAGTGTGATTGACAGCAGAGGGCATTCGTGGGGCTGCGGTGGGACGTTGGGGGGGGGGGGCAGGGCAGACCAAACGGAGGCATGCCGTTACCGTTTTCAGGGCGGCTGCTTGACGTCACACGCATCCGCTCCGGCTAAAAAATGGCAGACAACTGCCTGACAGCGCAGCCAGGCTGCACTGCCAAGAGTCAACCTTATAGGCCCTACACACTGGCCGATTTTTTGAAAGATATGAACGATCTCGTTCATAAATGAACGAGAACTCGTTCATATCTTTCAGTGTGGAGACTCCAGCGATGAACGATGCGCGTCCCCGCGCTCGATCATCGCTGGTCTCCCGTCGGCTGTGCATGCAGGCCAATATGGACGATCTCGTCCATATTTGCCTGCACTTCAATGCAGCCGCGTGACGGGGGGAGTGAAGAAACTTCACTCCCCCCGTCACTGCCCCCCCGCCGCCGGGTCGCTCGTCGGCCGTATCCGCCGTCGGGCAGCTCGGCGGCGGGTCGGCCAGTGAGTAGGGCCCTTTAGTTTGATGCGTCCGCAATTCATCGGAAGGTGGCCTGTCACACATGCTGGGCGGCCTTGCCCTGTGTTGGGTGGCCCCCAGTATGTGAGGAGATGGACGCAGATCTGGCTGCGTATGCAGCGATCGGCGTCCATCTCTGAATTAGGTCCTTATCGCATATTGCTGAAGGTGGGGGTTTTTTTACGTTTTGAGGAAGCATACATTTATTTTCATTTACTTTGATACAAGCTTTTTATTATCTTCGCAATAAAAAGTGATCATTTTTGCTTGAAACATGACGTTTGGAGCAGTTCCAGTTTTGTTTTTCTTGTATCTGGATAGTTGATCTCTTTACTAACTTGTAAATTTCAATTTGTGGCTTCTGCGTGCAGTTCATTGTTTATAGCTTATGCAGTAACATGTAAATAAATCACTAATTTCACTAATTAAACTGCAATCGCCCATCTCACAGTGAAGGATGCCCGACCAGTGACAGACGGGAAGCCGCCTATACTACTATTATCCGTAGTTAGAAAACGAGAAGCAGCTCAGTTGCTGCAGCTGCTACGCCGGAACAGTTGCGAGTGTTGCTTTGTTTCCCCCCGGTAGGCGATGTGTGTAACACTCATCCTCCCCATTCAGCGCCGCTGCTGGTGACATCTCTGCACGGGTGTAACGAGTCAAGACCGCGGCACAGACGGAATCGCGTCCGGTACCGGTGCACAGCGCTGTACATACTGACCGAGCGGGGCCGGGGGCGCGCACCCTGCCTGTGGGCGCGCCTCCCTGTAGCCGCAGCTTCCTCGTTTCAGACCAAAATGAACTTGGAACGCCTGAGGAAGAGAGTGCGGCAATATATAGAGCAGGTGAGGCCACGTGACGCAGTGCCGCATCATGTGACATGGCAGCAAGCATCCTAGCGTCACTGGGTGCCCTGTTATAGAGCTGGTCATTATGTGCCATATTGCATACCTCCCAACATGACCCTCCCCAGGAGGGACAAGAATGCTCTGCTTCTGGACTTTTCTCTTAATTTATGATTGCCAGCATCTGTGTTGAACAGGTCTATGGATTAGAAAGGTCTTTCACCACAGGTGCTGGCAATCATAAATTTAGAGAAAAGTCCAGGAGCAGAGCATTCTGTCCCTCCCTGAGAAGGTCATGTTGGGAGGTATGATATTGTACAACACCGATGTGCTGATTCTCTCTGTGATATGCACATATTCAGTTCTTACTGTCATTTACATCCCTTTCTCTGACGTCCTAGTGGATGCTGGGAACTCCGAAAGGACCATGGGGAATAGCGGCTCCGCAGGAGACTGGGCACAACTAAAGAAAGCTTTTAGGTCACCTGGTGTGCACTGGCTCCTCCCACTATGACCCTCCTCCAAGCCTCAGTTAGATTTTGTGCCCGGCCGAGGTTGGATGCACACTAGGGGCTCTCCTGAGCTTCTAAAAAGAAAGTATATAATTAGGTTTTTTATTTTACAGTGAGACCTGCTGGCAACAGGCTCACTGCAGCGAGGGACTAAGGGGAGAAGAAGTGAACCTACCTGCTTGCAGCTAGCTTGGGCTTCTTAGGCTACTGGACACCATTAGCTCCAGAGGGATCGACCGCATGGAACTGGCCTTGGTGTTCGGTCCCGGAGCCGCGCCGCCGTCCCCCTTACAGAGCCAGAAGCAAGAAGAGGTCCGAAAAATCGGCGGCAGAAGACATCAGTCTTCACCAAGGTAGCGCACAGCACTGTAGCTGTGCGCCATTGCTCCTCATACACACTTCATATTCCGGTCACTGAGGGTGCAGGGCGCTAGGGGGGGTGCCCTGAGCAGCAATAAAAACACCTTGGCTGGCAAAAATACCACAATATATAGCCCCAGAGGCTATATATGTGATAATTACCCCTGCCAGAATCCATAAAAAAGCGGGAGAAAAGTCCACAAAAAAGGGGCGGAGCTATCTCCTTCAGCACACTGGCGCCATTTCTCCCTCACAGCTCCGCTGGAAGGAAGCTCCCTGGCTCTCCCCTGCAGTCTACACTACAGAAAAGGGTAAAAAAGAGAGGGGGGGCACTACATTTAGGCGCAGTATATATAACAGCAGCTATAGGGGACATAATTCAGTTAGTCCCTGCATTATATAGCGCTCTGGTGTGTGCTGGTATACTCTCACTCTGTCTCCCCAAAGGGCTTTTGTGGGTCCTGTCCTCTGTTAGAGCATTCCCTGTGTGTGTGCGGTGTGTCGGTACGGCTGTGTCGACATGTTTGATGAGGATAATGATGTGGAGGCGGAGCAGATGCCTATAGAAGGGATGTCACCCCCTGCGGGGCAGACACCTGAGTGGATGGACTTATGGAAGGAATTGCGTGCACGTGTCGACTCCTTACACAAAAAATTTGACGACATGCCAAATGCGGGACAGTCGGCTTCTCAGCTCGTGCCTGTCCAGGCATCTCAAAGGCCATCGGGGGCTCTAAAACGCCCGCTACCTCAGATGGCAGACTCGGATGTCGACACGGATACTGACACCAGTGTCGACGACGATGAGTCTAGTCTAATGTCCACTAAGGCCATTCGTTGCATGATTGAAGCAATGAAAGAGGTGTTACAAATTTCTGATATAAACCCAGGTACCACTAAAAAGGGTATTATGTTTGGGGAGAAAAAACTACCCGTAGTTTTTCCCCCATCAGAAGAATTAAATGAAGTGTGTGAAGAAGCGTGGGCTTTCCCTGATAAAAGATTGGTAATCTCTAAGAAGTTACTAATGGCGTTCCCTTTCCCGCCAGAGGATAGGTCACGTTGGGAGACACCCCCTAGGGTGGATAAAGCGCTCACACGTTTGTCTAAAAAGGTGGCATTACCGTCTCCGGATACGGCCGCCCTCAAGGAACCTGCTGATAGAAAGCAGGAGGCGATCCTGAAGTCTGTATATACACACTCAGGCATTATACTTAGACCAGCTATTGCGTCAGCATGGATGTGCAGTGCTGCCGCTGCGTGGTCAGATTCCCTGTCAGAAAATATTGACACCCTAGACAGGGACACTATTCTGCTAACCATAGAGCATATAAAAGACTCGGTCTTATACATGAGAGATGCACAGAGGGAGATCTGCCGGCTGGCATCTAAAATAAGTGCATTGTCCATTTCTGCTAGGAGAGGCTTATGGACTTGCCAGTGGACAGGGGATGCAGATTCAAAAAGGCACATGGAAGTTTTGCCTTATAAGGGTGAGGAGTTATTTGGGGATGGTCTCTCGGACCTAGTTTCCACAGCAACTGCTGGGAAGTCAGCATTTTTACCCCATGTTCCCTCACAGCCTAAAAAGGCGCCGTTTTATCAGGTACAGTCCTTTCGGACTCAGAAAAACAGGCGTGGAAAAGGCGGGTCCTTTCTGTCCAGAGGCAGAGGTAGGGGAAAAAGGCTGCAACAAACAGCAGGTTCCCAGGAGCAAAAGTCCTCCCCCGCTTCTTCCGAGTCCACCGCATGACGGTGGGGCTCCACAGGCGGAGCCAGGTACGGTGGGGGGCCGCCTCAAAAATTTCAGCGATCAGTGGGCTCGCTCACAGGTGGATCCCTGGATCCTGCAAATAGTATCTCAAGGGTACAAACTGGAATTCGAGGCGTCTCCACCCCACTGGTTCCTAAAATCTGCCTTGCCGATTACTCCTTCAGACAGGGAGGCTGTGCTAGCGGCAATTCACAAGCTGTATTCCCAGCAGGTGATAATCAAGGTGCCCCTACTTCAACAAGGACGGGGTTACTATTCCACACTGTTTGTTATACCGAAACCGGACGGTTCGGTGAGACCCATTTTAAATTTGAAATCCTTGAACACATACATAAAAAAATTCAAGTTCAAGATGGAATCGCTCAGGGCGGTTATTGCAAGCCTGGACGAGGGGGATTACATGGTATCCCTGGACATCAAGGATGCTTACCTGCATGTCCCCATTTACTATCCTCACCAGGAGTACCTCAGATTTGTGGTACAGGATTGCCATTACCAATTCCAGACGCTGCCGTTTGGACTCTCCACGGCACCGAGGGTGTTTACCAAGGTAATGGCGGAAATGATGAAACTCCTTCGAAGAAAGGGAGTTTTAATTATCCCTTACTTGGACGATCTCCTAATAAAGGCGAGGTCCAAGGAGCAGTTGTTGGTGGGAGTAGCACTATCTCAGGAGGTGCTACACCAGCACGGTTGGATTCTGAACAGGTTCCATGCCAGAATCTTTCAGTGGGACCTGTTGGACCAATGGTCCGGATCGCATCTTCAGATGCATCGCCTAATAACCCTGTCTCCAAGAACCAGGGTGTCTCTGCTGTGGTGGCTGCAGAGTGCTCATCTTCTAGAGGGACGCAGATTCGGCATACAGGACTGGGTCCTGGTGACCACGGATGCCAGCCTTCAAGGCTGGGGGGCAGTCACACAGGGAAGAAACTTCCAAGGACTATGGTCGAGTCAGGAGACTTCCCTACACATAAATATTCTGGAACTAAGGGCCATTTACAATGCCCTAAGTCAGGCAAAATCCCTGCTTCTACACCAGCCGGTACTGATCCAGTCAGACAACATCACGGCAGTCGCCCATGTAAATCGACAGGGCGGCACAAGAAGCAGGATGGCAATGGCAGAAGCCACAAGGATTCTCCGATGAGCGGAAAATCACGTACTAGCACTGTCAGCAGTGTTCATTCCGGGAGTGGACAACTGGGAAGCAGACTTTCTCAGCAGGCACGACCTCCACCCGGGAGAGTGGGGACTTCATCCAGAAGTCTTCACGCTGATTGTAAATCGATGGGAACGGCCACAGGTGGACACGATGGCGTCCCGCCTAAACAAAAAACTAGAGAGATATTGCGCCAGGTCAAGGGACCCTCAGGCGATAGCTGTGGACGCTCTAGTGACACCGTGGGTGTACCAGTCAGTTTATGTGTTCCCTCCTCTGCCTCTCATACCAAGGGTACTGAGAATAATAAGAAAACGAGGAGTAAGAACAATACTCGTGGTTCCGGATTGGCCAAGACGAGCGTGGTACCCGGAACTTCAAGAGATGATCTCAGAGGACCCATGGCCTCTGCCGCTCAGACAGGACCTGCTGCAGCAGGGGCCCTGTCTGTTCCAAGACTTACCGCGGCTGCGTTTGACGGCATGGCGGTTGAACGCCGGATCCTGAAGGAAAAGGGCATTCCGGAGGAAGTCATTCCTACGCTGATTAAAGCCAGGAAAGATGTAACTGCAAAGCATTATCACCGCATGTGGCGGAAATATGTTGCTTGGTGTGAGGCCAAAAAGGCCCCAACAGAGGAATTTCAACTAGGTCGATTTCTGCATTTCCTACAAGCAGGAGTGACTATGGGCCTGAAATTAGGCTCCATTAAGGTACAGATCTCGGCTCTGTCGATTTTCTTCCAGAAAGAACTAGCTTCACTACCTGAAGTTCAGACGTTTGTGAAAGGAGTGCTGCATATTCAGCCCCCGTTTGTGCCTCCAGTGGCACCTTGGGATCTCAACGTGGTGTTGAGTTTCTTAAAATCACATTGGTTTGAGCCACTTAAAACCGTGGATCTAAAATATCTCACGTGGAAAGTGGTCATGTTATTGGCCTTGGCTTCAGCCAGGCGTGTGTCAGAATTGGCAGCTTTGTCATGTAAAAGCCCTTATCTGATTTTCCATATGGATAGGGCGGAATTGAGGACTCGTCCCCAGTTTCTCCCTAAGGTGGTATCAGCTTTTCACTTGAACCAACCTATTGTGGTGCCTGCGGCTACTAGGGACTTGGAGGATTCCAAGTTACTGGACGTAGTCAGGGCCTTGAAAATTTATGTTTCCAGGACGGCTAGAGTCAGGAAAACTGACTCGCTATTTATCCTGTATGCACCCAATAAACTGGGTGCTCCTGCTTCTAAGCAGACTATTGCTCGCTGAATTTGTAGCACAATTCAGCTGGCGCATTCTGCGGCTGGACTGCAGCATCCTAAATCAGTAAAAGTCCATTCCACAAGGAAGGTGGGCTCATCTTGGGCGGCTGCCCGAGGGGTCTCGGCTTTACAACTTTGCCGAGCTGCTACTTGGTCAGGGGCAAACACGTTTGCAAAATTCTACAAATTTGATACCCTGGCTGAGGAGGACCTTGAGTTCTCTCATTCGGTGCTGCAGAGTCATCCGCACTCTCCCGCCCGTTTGGGAGCTTTGGTATAATCCCCATGGTCCTTTCGGAGTTCCCAGCATCCACTAGGACGTCAGAGAAAATAAGATTTTACTCACCGGTAAATCTATTTCTCTAACGTCCTAAGTGGATGCTGGGGACTCCGTAAGGACCATGGGGAATAGCGGCTCCGCAGGAGACTGGGCACATCTAAAGAAAGCTTTAGGACTAACTGGTGTGCACTGGCTCCTCCCCCTATGACTCTCCTCCAAGCCTCAGTTAGATCTCTGTGCCCGAACGAGAAGGGTGCACACTAGGGGCTCTCCTGAGCTTCTTAGTGAAAGTTTTAGATTAGGTTTTTTATTTTCAGTGAGACCTGCTGGCAACAGGCTCACTGCATCGAGGGACTAAGGGGAGAAGAAGCGAACTCACCTGCGTGCAGAGTGGATTGGGCTTCTTAGGCTACTGGACATTAGCTCCAGAGGGACGATCACAGGCCCAGCTTGGATGGGTCCCAGAGCCGCGCCGCCGGCCCCCTTACAGAGCCAGAAGGCAGAAGAGGTCCGGAAAATCGGCGGCAGAAGACGTCCTGTCTTCAACAAGGTAGCGCACAGCACTGCAGCTGTGCGCCATTGCTCTCAGCACACTTCACACTTCGGTCACTGAGGGTGCAGGGCGCTGGGGGGGGGCGCCCTGAGACGCAATAAAAACACCTTGGATGGCAAAAAAAATGCATCACATATAGCTCCTGGGCTATATGGATGCATTTAACCCCTGCCAGAATCCATAAAAAAGCAGGAGAAAAGTCCGCGAAAAAGGGGCGGAGCCTATCTCCTCAGCACACTGGCGCCATTTTCCCTCACAGCTCCGTTGGAGGGAAGCTCCCTGTCTCTCCCCTGCAGTCACTACACTACAGAAAGGGTTAAAAAAAAGAGAGGGGTGCACTAATTAGGCGCAGTATTAACTATACAGCAGCTATAAGGGGAAAAACACTTATATAAGGTTATCCCTGTATATATATATATAGCGCTCTGGTGTGTGCTGGCAAACTCTCCCTCTGTCTCCCCAAAGGGCTAGTGGGGTCCTGTCCTCTATCAGAGCATTCCCTGTGTGTGTGCTGTATGTCGGTACTTTTGTGTCGACATGTATGAGGAGAAAAATGATGTGGAGACGGAGCAGATTGCCTGTAATAGTGATGTCACCCCCTAGGGGGTCGACACCTGAGTGGATGAACTGTTGGAAGGAATTACGTGACAGTGTCAGCTCTGTATAAAAGACAGTGGTTGACATGAGACAGCCGGCTACTCAGCTTGTGCCTGTCCAGACGTCTCATAGGCCGTCAGGGGCTCTAAAGCGCCCGTTACCTCAGATGGCAGATATAGACGCCGACACGGATACTGACTCCAGTGTCGACGGTGAAGAGACGAATGTGACTTCCAGTAGGGCCACACGTTACATGATTGAGGCAATGAAAAATGTTTTACACATTTCTGATAATACGAGTACCACCAAAAAAAGGGGTATTATGTTCGGTGAGGAAAAACTACCTGTAGTTTTCCTGAATCTGAGAAATTAAATGAGGTGTGTGATGATGCGTGGGTTTCCCCCGATAACAACGGATAATTTCTAAAATGTTATTGGCATTATATCCTTTCCCGCCAGAGGTTAGGGTGCGTTGGGAAACACCCCCTAGGGGGGATAAAGCGCTCACACGCTTGTAAGGGCTCTACCTTCGCCTGAGATGGCCGCCCTTAAGGATCCTGCTGATAGAAAGCAGGAGGGTATCCTAAAAGGTATTTACACACATACTGGTGTTCTACTGCGACCAGCAATCGCCTCAGCCTGGATGTGCAGTGCTGGGTTGGCGTGGTCGGATTCCCTGACTGAAAATATTGATACCCTAGATAGGGACAGTATATTTTTGCCTATAGAGCATTTAAAAGATGCATTTTTATATATGCGTGATGCACAGCGGAATATTTGCCGACTGGCATCAAGTCTAAGCGCGTTGTCCATTTCTACCAGTAGAGGGTTATGGACACGTCAGTGGTCAGGTGATGCGTATTCCAAACGGCATTTGGAAGTATTGCTTTATTAAGGGAGGAGTTATTTGGGGTCGGTCTTTCAGACCTGGTGGCCACGGCAACAGCTGGGAATTCCACGTTTGTACCCCAGGTCGCCTCTCAACATGAGAAGACGCCGTATTATCAGGCGCAGTCTTTTCGTGGACAAGCGGGTAAAAGGTTCCTCATTTCTGCCCCGTGACAGAGGGAGAGGAAAAAGGCTGCAGAAATCAGCCAGTTCCCAGGAACAGAAACCCTCTCCCGCCTCTGCCAAGCCCTCAGTATACGCTGGGGCTTTACAAGCAGAATCAGGCACGGTGGGGGGCCCGTCTCAATGAATTTCAGCGCGCAGTGGGCTCACTCGCAAGTAGACCCCTGGATCCTTCAGGTGATTTCTCAGGGGTACAAATTAGAATTCGAGACGTCTCCCCCTCGCCGTTTCCTAAAGTCGGCTTTACCGATGTCTCCTTCTGACAGGGAGACAGTTTTGGAAGCCATTCACAAGCTGTATTCCCAGCAGGTGATAATCAAGATACCCCTCCTGCAACAGGGAACGGGGTATTATTATTCCACACTGTTGTGGTACCGAAGCCGGACGGCTCGGTGAGACCGATTCTAAATCTAAAATCTTTGAACACTTACGTACAGAGGTTCAAATTCAAGATTGAGTCACTCAGAGCAGTGATTGCGAACCTGGAAGAAGGGGACTACATGATGTCTCGGGACATCAAGGATGCTTACCTTCATGTCAAAATTTACCCTTCTCACCAAGGGTACCTCAGGTTTATGGTACAGAACTGTCACTATCAGTTCAGACGCTGCCGTATGGATGGTACACGGCACCCCGGGTCTTTACCAAGGTAATTGCCGAAATGATGATATTCCTTCGAAGGAAGTGAATTTTAGTTATCCCTTCCTTGGACAAATCCCTGATAAGGGTAAGATCCAGGGAACAGTTGGAGGTCGGTGTAGCACTATCTCAGGTAGTGTTGCGGCAGCACGATTGGATTCTCAATATTCCAAAATCGCACCTGGTTCCGACGACGTGTCTTCTGTTCCTAGGGATGATCCTGGACACAGTCCAGAAAAAGGTGTTTCTCCCGGAGGAGAAAGCCAGGGAGTTATCCGAGCTAGTCAGGAACCTCCTAAAACCGAGCCAAGTCTCAGTGCATCAATGCACAAGGGTTCTGGGTAAAATGGTGGCTTCCTACGAAGCAATCCCATTCGGCAGATTCCACGCAAGAACTTTCCAGTGGGACCTGCTGGACAAATGGTCCGGATCGCATCTTCAGATGCATCAGCGGATAACCCTGTCACCAAGGACAAGGGTGTCCCTCCTGTGGTGGTTGCAGAGTGCTCATCTTCTAGAGGGCCGCAGATTAGGCATTCAGGACTGGGTCCTGGTGACCACGGATGCCAGCCTGCGAGGCTGGGGAGCAGTCACACAGGGAAGGAATATCCAGGGCTTATGGTCAAGCCTGGAGACATCACTTCACATAAATATCCTGAAGCTAAGGGACATTTACAATGCTCTAAGCTTAGCAAGACCTCTGCTTCAAGGTCAGCCGGTGTTGATCCAGTCGGACAACATCACGGCAGTCACCCACGTAAACAGACAGGGTGGCACAAGAAGCAGGAGGGCAATGGCAGAAGCTGCAAGGATTCTTCGCTGGGCGGAAAATCATGTGATAGCACTGTCAGCAGTATTCATTCCGGGAGTGGACAACTGGGAAGCAGACTTCCTCAGCACGACCTCCACCCGGGAGAGTGGGGACTTCACCCAGAAGTCTTCCACATGATTAAAAACTCGACAGGTATTGCGCCAGGTCCAGGGACCCTCAGGCAATAAGCTGTAGACGCTCTGGTAACACCGTGGGTGTACCAGTCAGGGTATGTGTTCCCTCCTCTGCCTCTCATACCCAAGGTACTGAGATTGATAAGATGGAGAGGAGTAAGCACTATATTCGTGGTTCCGGATTGGCCAAGAAGGACTTGGTAACCGGAACTTCAAGAGATGCTCACGGAGGATCCGTGGCCTCTACCTCTAAGAAGGGACCTGCTCCAGCAAGGACCCTGTCTGTTCCAAGACTTACCGCGGCTGCGTTTGACGGCATGGCGGTTGAACGCCGGATCCTGAAGGAAAAAAGGCATTCCGGATGAAGTCATCCCTATCCTGATCAAAGCCAGGAAGGATGTAACCGCAAAAACATTATCACCGCAATTGGCGTAAATATGTTGCGTGGTGCGAGGCCAGTAAGGCCCGACGGAGGAAATTCAACTGGGTCGATTCCTACATTTCCTGCAAACAGGAGTGTCTATGGGCCTGAAATTGGGGTCCATTAAGGTTCAAATTTCGGCCCTGTCAATTTTCTTCCAAAAAGAACTAGCTTCAGTCCCTGAAGTTCAGACGTTGTAAAAGGGGTACTGCATATACAGCCTCCTTTTGTGCCTCCAGTGGCACTTTGGGATCTCAATGTAGTTTTGGGTTCCAAAAGTCACATTGGTTTGAACCACTTAAATCTGTGGAGTTAAAATATCTCACATGGAAAGTGGTCATGCTGTGGCCCTGGCCTGGGCCAGGCGCGTGTCAGAATTGGCGGCTTTATCCTGAAAAAACCCTTATCTGATTTTCCATTCGGACAGGGCGGAATTGAGGACTCGTCCTCAGTTTCTCCCCAAGGTGGTTTCAGCGTCTCACCTGAACCAACCTATTGGTGGTGCCTGCGGCTACTAGGGACTTGGAGGCCTCAAAGTTGCTAGACGTTGTCAGTGCCCTGAAAATATATGTTTCCAGGACGGCTGGAGTCAGGAAATCTGACTCACTGTTTATCCTGTGTGCACCCAACAAGCTGGGTGCTCCTGCTTCTAAGCAGACTATTGCTCGTTGGATTTGTAGTACAATTCAGCTTGCACATTCTGTGGCAGGCCTGCCACAGCCAAAAATCTGTAAATGCCCACTCCACAAGGAAGGTGGGCTCATCTTGGGCGGCTGCCCCGAGGGGTCTCGGCTTTACAACTTTGCCGAGCAGCTACTTGGTCAGGAGCAAATACGTTTGTAAAATTCTACAAAATTGATATCCTGGCTGAGGAGGACCTGGAGTTCTCTCATTTGGTGCTGCAGAGTCATCCGCACTCTCCCGCCCGTTTGGGAGCTTTGGTATAATCCCCATGGTCCTTACGGAGTCCCCAGCATCCACTTAGGACGTTAGAGAAAATAAGAATTTACTTACCGATAATTCTATTTCTCATAGTCCGTAGTGGATGCTGGGCGCCCATCCCAAGTGCGGATTGTCTGCAATACTTGTACATAGTTATTGTTACAAAAATTGGGTTATTATTGTTGTGAGCCATCTTTCAGAGGCTCCTCTGTTATCATGCTGTTAACTGGGTTCAGATCACAGGTTATACGGTGTGATTGGTGTGGCTGGTATGAGTCTTACCCGGGATTCAAAATCCTTCCTTATTGTGTACGCTCGTCCGGGCACAGTATCCTAACTGAGGCTTGGAGGAGGGTCATAGGGGGAGGAGCCAGTGCACACCAGATAGTCCTAAAGCTTTCTTTAGATGTGCCCAGTCTCCTGCGGAGCCGCTATTCCCCATGGTCCTTACGGAGTCCCCAGCATCCACTACGGACTATGAGAAATAGAATTATCAGTAAGTAAATTCTTATTTTCTCGTAGTCCGTAGTGGATGCTGGGCGCCCATCCCAAGTGCGGATTGTCTGCAATACTTGTACATAGTTATTGTTAACTAAAGGGTTATTGTTGAGCCATCTGTTGAGAGGCTCAGTTGTTTTCATACTGTTAAACTGGGTATAGTATCACGAGTTATACGGTGTGATTGGTGTGGCTGGTAAGAGTCTTACCCGGGATTCAAAATCCTTCCTTATTATGTCAGCTCGTCCGGGCACAGTGTCCTAACTGAGGCTTGGAGGAGGGTCATAGTGGGAGGAGCCAGTGCACACCAGGTGACCTAAAAGCTTTCTTTAGTTGTGCCCTGTCTCCTGCGGAGCCGCTATTCCCCATGGTCCTTTCGGAGTTCCCAGCATCCACTACGGACTACGAGAAATAGATTTACCGGTGAGTAAAATCTTATTTTTCCACTAAATCCTGGGTCTGACCCGGGGAGTTGAACATGGTTTTAATCCGTGTCACAGTAGCTTGAAACCCCGCTCACACCGCATGCTGGTTAGTCTTCGGTAGATGCTAGAATCAAGTGGGCTAAAGGACCTCTGACTTCAGGGGGAGGAGTTAGGTCAGCGGGATAGTACCTTCACTATCCACGCCAACAACTACCCCCTTTAGTAACCCAGTGGTGAGAGGAGCGGAGCGAGCCACCGAAGCAAGCACGCAATTATATACTTCGGGTACCCTTTTTCGGAGCCTTCGTCTCCCACTGGTGACGTCAGAGGTCCTTTCCCCAACTTGGTTTAAGCCATAACCGTGGCTCTTCCCTTTGCTGACTCTTTATAGACTCTTTATAGGCTTATAACAGAACCGGGGGCACCCATTTATACTGCACCATTACTCAGGTTATTTTTCATGGACCCTTTTACACTGAGCCGCAACCTAAGTAGACATGGCAATAATCCGGCTTATTGCGGCAGCGGAAAAGGGTTTTACAGTGTTATTCATACTCATACCTCTTTTATACCTAATGGTGTGTACACACGGTGAGATATTTTCTTACGATTTTTTTATATATATAGTCAAAATATTAAGAAAAGTTCGTGCAGATCGCAAGGTGAAAGTCACCTTGCAATCCTGATTCGATGCCGATGCGCGGTCGGCATCGCAAGAATAGATAGACTGTGCAAGCAAGTCAATTTTGACTATCTCATAGAAGAGAGAGTCAAAATTGACACTTAGCCAAAATCGCACATAGTCAGTATCGCAAGCACATTCATTATGTGCTTGTGATGCCGACCTAGCCCCTGTCGCATAGGGAGAATCGGGCATAGCCCGAATCTCACCGTGTGTATGGGCCTTAAGACCCGGGTATAGCCCAGGACACTGAACGCGGATTTCAAGCCATGTCACAATGACTTGCAACCCGTTCACACCACTGGCTGGACCAGGTATATTGCCGGGGCTTACCTCTGCCGGCGCTTGTAGATGGCATCATCTCCAAGTGCCAGAAATGCATCTCTATGAAAAGTACCTTGGCCCAGCCAAGCTCTCTACTGCCCCTGAGTGCACGGGACCTGGGTCACCTATTCACACTGCCCTATAACCCAGGTAGCTACCTGGCTTGGAACCCTTGGTCACTTGATCGGGGGTAACCCCTTTACATTGAGCTGAAACCTGACAATAACCCGGGTTTTTTCGGTGGTGTAAAAGAGAGGTATCAGTCAACACTGATATTTACTTTTAAGTTACAAAGTCAAAATATCCCTTCACCACATACCATTTCTATACATTCAATAATAAGTGTTTTTTGTTTTTTTACCAGTCGAGCAATATGTTACATAATAATATGCATAATACTACAAATGATAAAAAAAAAACACCTATGGAAAAATCAAACGTTATCACAATATAATGGAATTGCCGTTGCTGGGCAGATTAATCGCAATCAAACTTCACGCGAGCCTACACAGATTTCACCATAGCATAACTGATGTTCATGATTTTGGAATAGGGAAGTTACTCTTTAGGCTTGTGACTTAGGGGGAGATGTACTATTGTACCGCTATAGCTCTTTCTGCTTTTCCTCTTATCGAGGTAAAGCAGGAAGCAATAATGCCAAGATGATCTATTAACATCTTGGCCACCGGAGTTGGGGAGGGAAAGACCCACAGAACATCAGTCTAGTGCTGATGCACTGTATTTTCCCTCCTGGCTGGCCCCACTGCACATGTGCAAGATCTTGCAATTAACGTGAGCTGTTGTGTACAGCCAGACCCCCGCAGAAGCTGCCGCAGGCTAGCACACATACCGGCGAGTAATCCTGCCGAAATGTGAAAAAAAGGATAGGCAAGAAATAGTGCGCTTACCATTTTTTAATAACATCTGAATGATTTTCAGTATGGTGACGACAAAATCATTTGATGTTTGCTGATAATGTAGAGAAAATTATTTTTCTCTGTTATTTGCTTTCATACACCCCAATGTTCGTGGTTAGTGTTAAATAGTGCTGGTTAGAGTGCATTTGACACTACCTCTTCTCACATTTCCCCCTTAGACACTAAGAGGGCAATTCAATTGTTTGTGTTCCTGATCTCCCGTCTAAAGTTGCAGAAGATCAGAGGAGCTATTCAGCATATTTTTTTTATTTAAATCTCACTGATCGCACCCTGCAGTGCTAGGTTTAGCAGCGTAAAATGGCTAAACCCGATTAAAGTTTTGGGCGAGATGCAAAAAAGTGTTGTTTTGGCACCTTTACAGGTCACTTCGCACACAGGGGCTGCCAGCAGAAATGCCAGCACTGCCTGCTGTTAGCACCCGAATGGAGCAACAATTGAATTGCTCTGTTTGGCGCCCGGCACTAACAACCACCGGCCCAAGCAATTGAATTCACCCCTAAGAGAAGGTAATGCTGCAGCTCTACTGGAATTTTTTTTTTCTGAAACAGTGACTTGCGGTGGGGTAAGCCTTTCCTGTCATACTAACGTTTGTGCCAGAGTTCTGACTGTATAAAGTATGTGAAAAATACAAATAAAATGTTTGAAATATCTTCTTTGCATTATTCTAATTATTTTTATAGTCACATCTCTGGAGTAAAAAGTCTATGGCAGCCTATCTTTTCCACACATCTGTGATCAAAACTCACCAAATTTCCAGGAGTTTATACTGCTGTACCTGTGTATAATGCCCAGATGTACCCTTTGGCTCATATATTGCGTGTAAAAGCCATTTAGCTCACAGCACATCACTAGGACTCTGAAGAAGTGAGCAGTGTACCCCTGAAACGCATAACGAGATTATGCTGTTAATCTCCCATATGCCTTATGCAAGATTGTGTTTTAACCAACTGCAGTGAACTTTTAAATATATTTGAAGCCATTTATAAGATGTGGTATTGTCTCTTTGTGTTGGTAGAACCAAAAAAAGGACCTTCCCTATTCCAAAGTCACCACGAGAGGTTATGGAACCCTCTCCTTCCTTTAAAAAGGCAGCAACCACTGCCATTCGATTCACCTAGCTCCTTCAGTAAGAGGCCATAGATCTTTTTATTCACTGTTGTGCATGGTTATAATGTTTATAATATTTTCCCAATCATTGTATTTACCATGTGGGCACTGATAACGTAAGGGGTGATCAAATAAGAAGTCTTCTCTTTAGAACAGTGTCTTTTAAAACACAATTTCAAGTTCTAGAACACTGTGGTGTAAATATCACTTTCATTTGTGTTTCTGCGTCCCATCGTGACTGTAGACAGGTTGCTCCTTCACATAGGAGGGACGCAGTTAAGGAAAAATAAGTTGTAGTGGATCTGTGAAAGGTATTACACAGAAATATGGCCCTAATTCATATCTGATCGCTGGGCTGCGTTTTTTGCTGTCCTGCGATCAGATAGTCGCCGCCTACAGTGGGAGTGTATTTTCGTCATGCAAGTGTGTGTTCACATGTGTAGCTGAGCTGCATGTGCAGTCTGTGCGCAACCCAGGACTTACTCCTCCAGTGCAATAAGAACAGGCTGATCGGGCCGGAGTTGACGTCAGACACCCTCCCTGAAAACACTTGGGAACGCCTGCGTTTTTCCGGACACTACCTGTAAACGGTCAGTTACCACCCACAAACGGCCTCCTCGTGTCAATCACCTTGCAAGTGCCCGTTTTTCGCACCATCCCATTATTGACCGGTGATGCATGTTGCTGTTGTCCGGCGCAAGTACACATTGCGGTACATATGCATGCGCAGTTAGGATCTGATCGCCCGCTGTGCGAAAACGCACAGCAGCGATCAGATCCGAATTACCCCCTATGTCCAAACAATGTTTCTTTTTCATCCACTAGGGGTCACTGGAGTACTCTTGGGATATGGACGGCTTCCACAGGAACAAGGCACTGAATAAATTAATTTTGGAACTACTCCTCCCCTCCATATCCCAGAGTACCTCAGTGTTTTTTCTGTGCTCGACACAGCAAGAAGGCTTGTGGAGTTTATCCACATTCATTGGAATTTTTTTTTTTCTATTTTTTTTCCCCAACAATTTCCACATCCCTTCCCCCCCTTCCAATAGGCGTGGGTCCGGGATAGTGGAAGCTGCTACTAGCAGCTGTGGGGGTCGGGCCTCTCTAAAAAGAGCTCCCTCACACCACGTGCAGGACTGCCTGCAGGAAAGCTGGACGGAGCTTGAACAAGAAGCCCTGTCATAGCCCTCACTACAGGGAGTCCAGGTATGTTGGGTTGGGGCGGTCAGCTCACGCTGCTGCCCCGCTGTGTGGGGAACTGTATTGGGCAATTCTTCTAAGGCGCTGGACTTAGGGGGGGGTGTTAGGAGAGCCGCCCGCCGCCGCTGCTTACAAGTCCCCGCCGATACCGCTCCCTGAGCCGCGTGTGCGTAGGCCGCTCCACGGCTCTATGCTGTGCGCTCCCCGGTTTCCGCTAGCCGCCTCCCGGCCTCTTCTCAGCCGCATGTAAGCCCGGCTCCGTGTACCGAGAGCGGTACACGGAGCACGGGGGGGGGGAGGCACATAGTAAGAAGGCAGTAGTGAATGCCCTTAGCAGCAGCAGCGCTGCAGGTTTTTTTTAGTAGGCTATTAAGCCTTGGCTATCAGGATATATATGCAGTTTAGTGGGGGTAATCTGCATTTTGTGTTATACTTAGTGTTCATTCTAGCACCCTGCACCTTTCAAAACATGTGCAGTTCCTCTTCCCTGCCTGGAGTGTCGCTCTCTGCTCTGGTGCTTCTATCACACTCTGATCTGTTTTTCAGTGCTGAAAACAGGCCAGTGTGTTATGAGAAGCACCTGAGCAGAGAGTGACACCCTAGGCAGGGAAGAGGAACTGCACATTTTTTGAAAGGTGCAGGGTGCTAGAATGAACACTAATACTGGAAACTTGGCATATTTAACCATGCTTCCTGTTTTTTCTTCTTCTCTCTAACGTCCTAGTGGATGCTGGGGACTCCGTAAGGACCATGGGGAATAGACGGGCTCCGCAGGAGACATGGGCACTTTAAGAAAGAATTAAGATTCTGGTGTGCTCTGGCTCCTCCCTCTATGTCCCTCCTCCAGACCTCAGTTTGAATCTGTGCCCGGACGAGCTGGGTGCTGTTCAGTGAGCTCTCCTGAGCTTGCTGTAAGAAAGTATTTTGTTAGGTTTTTTATTTTCAGGGAGCTCTGCTGGCAACAGACTCCCTGCATCGTGGGACTGAGGGGAGAGAAGCAGCCCTACTCTCTGAAGATAGGTCCTGCTTCTTAGGCTACTGGACACCATTAGCTCCAGAGGGGTCGTACACAGGATCTCACCCTCGTTGTCCGATCCCAGAGCCGCGCCGCCGTCCCCCTCGCAGAGCCGGAAGACAGAAGCCGGGTGAGCATAAGAAGCAAGAAGACTTCGAAATCGGCGGCAGAAGACTCCAGTCTTCACTGAGTTAGCGCACAGCACTGCAGCTGTGCGCCATTGCTCCCACACACACCTCACATACTCCGGTCACTGTAAGGGTGCAGGGCACAGGGGGGGGGGGGGGGGGCGCCCTGGGCAGCAATTGGGACCTCTTTGGCAAAAGTTTAGCATATATACAGTTGGGCACTGTATATATGTATGAGCCCCCGCCAAGTAAATGTATATTTCTCTGACGTCCTAGTGGATGCTGGGAGCTCCGTAAGGACCATGGGGAATAGACGGGCTCCGCAGGAGACTGGGCACTCTAAAAGAAAGATTAGGTACTATCTGGTGTGCACTGGCTCCTCCCTCTATACCCCTCCTCCAGACCTCAGTTAGAATCTGTGCCCGGCCAAAGCTGGATGCACCTAGTGGGCTCTCCTGAGCTTGCTAGAAAGAAAGTATTTGTTAGGTTTTTTATTTTCAGTGAGATCTGCTGGCAACAGACTCACTGCTACGTGGGACTGAGGGGAGAGAAGCAAACCTACCTGCGTGCAGCTAGCTTGTGCTTCTTAGGCTACTGGACACCATTAGCTCCAGAGGGTTCGAACACAGGGCCTGACCTCGATCGTCCGTTCCCGGAGCCGCGCCGCCGTCCCCCTTGCAGAGCCAGAAGACAGAAGAAGGAGATAAAATCGGCGGCAGTAGACTCCGGTCTTCATTAAGGTAGCGCAGAGCACTGCAGCTGTGCGCCATTGCTCCCACTGTACACCACACACTCCGGTCACTGTAGGGTGCAGGGCGCTGGGGGGGGGGGGGGGGGGGCGCCCTTGGCAGCAATGAGTATACCTTTTGGCAATATATACACATAATACAGTCTGGAAAACTGTATATGTGTAAAACCCCCGCCATTTTTAGTCAGAAACAGGACAGAAGTCCGCCGCTGAGGGGGCGGGGCCTTCTTCCTCAGCACACCAGCGCCATTTTCTCTTCACAGCTCCGCTGGAAGGAAGCTCCCCAGGCTCTCCCCGGCAGTATCCTGGGTGAAGAGAGAGGGGGGGGGGGCACATAAATTTAAGCGCAAAAATTTGTATATACAGCAGCTACTGGGTAAACAGAGTTGTAGTGTAATCCCTGGGTTATATAGCGCTGGGGTGTGTGCTGGCATACTCTCTCTCTCTGGCCTTGTGGGTGAACTGTCCTCAAATAGAGCATCCCCTGTGTGTGTGGTGTGTCGGTACGCGTGTGTCGACATGTCTGAGGTAAAAGGCTCCTCTAAGGAGGTGATAGAGCGGATATGTGTGTGAGAGGGTGTCTCCGTCGACAACGCCGACACCTGTTTGGATATGTGTAAGTGCTAAGGTGAATTTATTGCACAAAAGGTTAGGGAACAGACAGGAAATCTACCCATGTCTGTCCCTATGTCACAGAGACCTTCAGAGTCTCTCAATGCTCACTATCCATAATAACAAACACTGGTATCGACATGGAGTTTAACTCCACTGTCGACTACGATAATGCAAAGTTACAGCCAAGATGGCTATAAGGTATTCAATATATGATTATTGAAATAATAGATGATTTGCATATCACTGATGACTCATCTGTCCCTGACACGAGAGTACACATGTTTAAGGGGAAGAATGCTGAGGTAAATTTCCCTCCTCTCATGAGGAAAAAGAGCGGGAATCTCCAGACAGGAGACGGCAGCTTCCCACAAGAGAATTCTCAGGCTGTATCCTTTCCCCACTAGGGCCAGGATATGTTGAGAATCTTCCCCTGGGGTGTCCTGTTTGCACAGATGGTAGCACTTGCTATTCTCAGGGATCCTGCAGATAGCGTGCACATTCTAGTATACTACCCAGACCGGCGATTGTGTCGGCATGGGTTTATAGCGCTGTGGCAGCGTGGACAGGTACCTTATCAGCAGAGATGAGACCCTAGTATGCAATATAAATATATTAAAGATGCTGTCTTAAGTGATAGATATATAGTTATAAAGCATGCCCAAAGAGACATTAGTCTACTGGGTTCTAGAGTCAACGCTATGTTGATTTCTGCTTGACGTGTCCTGTAGAATATGCAATGGACAGGTGATGCCGACTTAAGAGGCATATGGAAGGCTGAGGATTGTGTGGAGAAGGGTTCTCGGGCCTGGTCTCCACAGCTATAGCTGGTAATTCTGCTAGTTTGCCTTATATTCCTGCACAGCCTAAGAAAGCACGACATTATTAAATGCAACCTTTCGTATAAAGACACAAGAAAGTCTGAGGGGCGTCCTTTCTTGTCAGAGCCGGGCAGCTAGTTCCCAGGAACAGAAGTCCTCCCCGGCCCCTACAAAAATCCACCAATGTCGCTGGGGCTCCACAGGCGGAGCTAGGCCCGGTGGGGACACGCCTTCGTAAGTTCAGCCACAAGTGGGTTCACTCCCTGTTCGATCCCTGGGCAATAGATATTGTATCTCAGGGATACAAGCTGGACTGTGAGAAGATGCCCCCTCACCGACGGCCCTGCGGGCTTCCCCCCAAGAGAGGGAGCCAGTGTGATCTGCAATTCACAAATTGTATCTTTAACAGGTGGTGGTCAAGGGTCCCCTACTTCAACAAGAGGGTGTTATTAGACCATGTTGTAATCCCGAAACCAGACGGTTCGGTCAGACCCATATTGAATTAAAAATCCCTGAACATATACCTGAGAAGGTTCAAGTTCAAGATGGAATCGCTAAGAGCGGTCAGTGCAAGCCTAAAAAGGGGGAGACTTTATTGTGAATCGGGACATAAGGGATGCATACCTTCAGGTCCCCATTTATCCACCTCATTAGGCGTACCTCAGAATTGCAGTACGGGATTGTCATTACCAATTTCAGATGTGGCCGTTTGGTCTCTCCACGGCCCCGAGAATATTCACCATGGTAATGGCGGATATGATTGTGCTCCTGCGGAAGCAAGGTGTCACTATTATCACGTACTTGGACGAGCTCCTCATAAAAGCGAGATCAAGAGAGCAGTTGCTGAACAGCGTATCACTTTCTCTGGAAGTGTAACTGCAACACGGCTGGATTCTATATATTCCAAAGTCGCAGTTGTTTCCTACAGCTCATCTGCATCTCCTAGGCACGATCCTAGACACAGACCAGAAAAGGGTTATCTCCCGATAGAGAGAGCTCAGGAGCTCATGACACTGGTCAGGAATCTATTAAAACCAAAACAGGTGTCAGTGCATCACTGCACTCGAGTCCTGGGAAGGATGGTGGCATCATACGAGGCCATCCCCTTAGGCAGGTTCCATACGAGGACCTTCCAATGGGACTTACTGGACAAGTGGTCCGGATCACCTCTTCAGAGGCATCGGTTAATCACCCTATCCCCCAGGGCCAGGGTGTCTCTCCTGTGGTGGCTGCAGAGTGCTCACCTTCTCGAGGGCCGCAGATTCGGCATTCAGGACTGGATCCTGGTGACCACGGATGCAAGCCTGTCCACAATTTCTGCCAAAAGTGGTGTCATCTTTTCATATGAACCAACCTATTGTGGTGCCTGTGGCTGCTCGTGACTTGGAGGATTCCGAGTACTGGATGTGGTCAGGGCTTTGAAGGTTTATGTAGCCAGAACGGCTAGAGTCAGGAAAACGGAGTCGCTGTTTATGCTGTATGCATCCAACAAGCTGGGTGCTTCTGCTTCAAAGCAAACTATTGCTCGCTGGATCTGTAACACGATTCAGCAGGCTCATTCTGCGGCTGGATTGCCGCTGCCAAAATCAGTTAAAGCCCATTCCACTAGGAAGGTGGGCTCTTCTTGGGCGGCTGCCCGAGGGGTCTCGGCATTACAACTATGCCGAGCTGCTACTTGGTCAGGTTCAAACACTTTTACAAAGTTCTACAAGTTTGATACCCTGGCTGATGAGGACCTATTGTTTGCTCAATCGGTGCTGCAGAGTCATCCGCACTCTCCCGCCCATTTTGGGAGCTTTGGTATAATCCCCATGGTCCTTACGGAGTCCCCAGCATCCACTAGGACGTTAGAGAAAATAAGATTTTACTTACCGGTAAATCTTTTTCTCGTAGTCCGTAGTGGATGCTGGGCGCCCGTCCCAAGTGTGGACTTCTTCTGCAATACTTGTATATAGTTATTGCTGCAATAAGGGCTATGTTATTGTTGCATCAGGGTTGAACTGATGCTCTGTTGTTGTTCATACTGTTGACTGGGTAAGTTTATCACAAGTTATACGGTGTGATTGGTGTGGCTGGTATGTATCTTGCCCTGGATTACCAAAATCCTTTCCTTGTACTGTCAGCTCTTCCGGGCACAGTTTCTCTAACTGAGGTCTGGAGGAGGGACATAGAGGGATTAGCCAGAGCACACCAGAATCTAAATTCTTTCTTAAAGTGCCCATGTCTCCTGCGGAGCCCGTCTATTCCCCATGGTCCTTACGGAGTCCCCAGCATCCACTACGGACTACGAGAAATAGATTTACCGGTAAGTAAAATCTTATTTTTTTCCTATCTGTTTCCAGAGTTCCTATACTACATCTCTACTTCACTAAAGGCGCAGGGGTGTTAGGGGGGAATTTGGGATCAGGTTTTTCATATTGCTGGCGTGCACTGCACTTAGCCATATATATATATATATATATATATATATATATATATATATATATATATATACATACATACAAGAACCTTAGTGCTATTTACTGAGTCGTGCAAATTGTCTGTGTTTGTAGTTTGTATTGTCTGTCTGCATAATGAGTAAGGCACCAGCAAAGACTAAAAAGCAATTTCCCTGCCATGTCTGTAAAAGTGTGTTGCCTGATGGATCTACCACATGTACAGTATGTTTTGTGAATTCAGCTACAAATACAATTTCCACTACGGTTTTAAAGCCAGTTTCATCTCCGGACCCTCCATGGGCTATGCTTGCAAATGTCTTGGTTGGATTGCAATCAGAATTGACCGCCACTCGTCAAGAGCGGGAAGCGGCAAGATCTGAGTCTAAGGTGAGACCGCTAGAGTTACCGGAGGGGTCTCAATCTTACCAAAAGTCCAAATCCACTTTGGGTGGAAAGGATAAGTTTCTTTTGTCTTATGATTTGCCAGTTTCTGCTAGGTTGTTTTCTGATAATTCTATGCTAGACCTCACTGCGGATGAGGGTGAGGAGGGCGACGTAGACCAGCAGTTAGATAGTGACGATTTTGACAGCCCGGGCATTGATAATCTCATCAGAGCAGTGCGTCAGTCTCTGAAGTTTACAGAAACTGAGGAGCCTCTGATAAATGATGAAGTCGTCTTTACTAAACGACAGAGATCTCCGATGTGTTTTCCTGTTTCGGAATCTCTTAATAAAATGTTACTAGAAACACAAAAGAATCCGGATAAACGGTTTTCTATACCTCGCAGATTTAAGTCAAGTTACCCGTTTCCAGAGTCCATGACAGCTACATGGGAGAATCCGCCATTGGTGAATTTGTCCGTATCTAAACTTACAAATAAATTAACCATACCAGTACCAACTGCTACTACTCTTAAAGACCCTTCAGACCGTAAAATAGAAGCTATGCTAAAGTCCATGTATATAGCAGCAGGAGTGCTGCTGAGACCTGGGTTGGTTGGCATTTGGGTAACTAAGGCGCTAATGGTATGGATAAAAGAGCTCAAGTCTGCTCTACAGGACGATCATCTTATACTTCTCGCTGATCAAATCTGGGAAGCTGCTGATTATCTATGTACAGCTTCTACTGACGTCTGTCAGCTCACTTCTCGCCTTTCATCATCGCTAGTTACAGCACGACAAGCACTCTGGCTACGTTCTTGGCAAGCGGAGGCGGAGGTCAAAAAAGGTATAGAGGCGTTACCTTACGGTGGCGAGAAGCTGTTCGGTCCTGAATTGGGCAAATGGATTTCTGAGGCCACGGGAGAAAGTCTGTTTTCTTACCATTGCCTCCAATGGTACCAAGACGCAAATACTCTGGTCCGGCGTTCAAATCCTTTAGACCTCAGTCCTTTCGTGGGCGCGGCAGAGGAGCGGCCACACCTGGTAGAAGAGGTCGGGGACGTGGTTTCCAACAAACCAACACAAGTCGTCAGGACGCTAAGGTCGCCAACAAGCCAGTGGCATGATGGGTTCCCAGCCCATCTCGGATCTCCAATTGTGGGACCACGCCTTCAGACGTTCCAGGGGGCGTGGCTTCAGACGTCCACAGATGGGTGGATCCGCAATTTAGTGTTAAAAGGTTACAAAATAGAGTTTGATTGTCTTCCGCCAATGCAGTTTTTCAAGACAGGTCTGCCTGTGTTGGACGACAAGAAGGCGGTTCTGCAGATTGCCATTCAGTCTCTGCTGAATGCAGCAGTTTAGATTCCGGTCCCTGTACAACAACAGGGTCAGGGTTATTATTCCAGTCTGTTTGTGGTACCAAAGCCGGATGGCTCGGTCAGGCCAGTATTGAACTTAAAAGGTCTCAATCAGTACGTCACTTACTACAGATTCAAGATGGAATCTCTGCGGTCAGTAATTGCAGGTTTAGAGCCACAGGAATTCATGATTGCACTGGATCTCAAAGATGCGTACTTACACATTCCGATTTGGCCACCTCATCAGAGGTACTTGCGGTTTGCAATACGGCAGGACCTTTACCAGTTTCAGGCTCTACCGTTTGGCCTTTCGTCAGCGCCTCGGGTATTCACCAAGGTGATGTCAGTGATGATAGCTCATCTCAGATCCCTGGGAGTAATAATTGTTCCGTATTTGGACAATTTGCTCATCAAGGCTCCGTCTCAACAGATGCTCCTCCAACAGGCGTTGCTAACATACAATGTACTAGTTCGGCACGGTTGGATAGTCAATTTCAAGAAATCACATCTGATTCCGTCTCAAACGACTTCAATTCCTAGGTATGATTCTCGATACGGTAAATCAAAGAATTTACCTACCAGAACAGAAAGTACAGGTCATTCGTCATCTAGTACAATTAGTACTCAAGCCACGCACAGTCTCGGTACATTTGTGCATTCGCCTCTTAGGCACAATGGTGGCGGCTTTCGAAGCGCTTCAGTTCGGAAGATTTCACTCACGTCCTTTTCAACTAGATGTGCTAGCACAGTGGTCGGAATCGCATCTGCAGATTCACCACAGGGTGAAGTTGTCGCCACAGGCCAGAGTGTCTCTTCTCTGGTGGCTCAAAGTACACAATCTAACCGCAGGGAAATGGTTCGGCGCCTGGAATTGGATAATTCTATCGACAGACGCGAGTCTCAGAGGTTGGGGAGCTGTAGTTCAAAGTTATCGGCTCCAGGGTCTCTGGGCAGATCACGAAAGATTGCTGTCTATAAATGTCCTGGAACTCCGGGCAATTTACAATGCGCTACGACAAGCAGTGCGCATGTTTCGGTTTCAGACTGTTCAGGTGCAGTCAGACAATGCGATGGCGGTCGCATACATCAACAAACAAGGAGGAACGAGAAGCCGCATGGCAATGCGGGAAGTAGCTCGGATCCTCAGGTGGGCCGAGTATCACCAAGTGATGTTGTCGGCAGTGTTCATTCCGGGAGTGGGCAACTGGAAGGCGGATTATCTCAGCCGTCGGGATTTTGATCCAGGAGAATGGGCATTAAATCCAGAAGTGTTTCACATGTTGGTCCAGAGGTGGGGTTACCCTCAGGTGGATCTGATGGCATCTCGCCACAATCACCAAATGCCCCAGTATGTGTCCAGAACGAGAGATCCAAAGGCGGTGGCGGTGGATGCTCTCACAATCGCGTGGCCGTACAGCCTCGTGTATCTGTTTCCACCGTTTCCGCTGCTCCCTCTGTTGCTAAAACGGATCAAGAGAGAGTCCGTCACAGTCATACTAGTGGCGCCTCATTGGCCTCGGAGAGCTTGGTTCTCGGATCTCCGCGGACTACTCTCAGACGATCCTTGGCCGCTCCCACTACGTCCGGACCTGTTACAACAGGGTCCGTTCCTTTACCCCGATTTAGCGCGGCTGCGTTTGACGGGGTGGCTGTTGAGACTGCCCTCTTAAGAAGAGAGGGCATTCCAGAATCGGTTATACCAACCATGTTACGAGCTAGGAAGCCGGTTACGGCAGCTCATTATTACAGAATCTGGCGTGCCTATATAGGTTGGTGTGAAGCTCGAAAGTTTCCGACATCATCTTTCAAGTTATCCCGTCTTTTGTTATTTCTACAGATGGGGTTAGATGGAGGACTGCGTCTATCCACACTAAAAGTGCAGATATCTGCGTTGTCAATTTACTTTCAAAGAAGATTGGCTCTTTTGCCATCGGTACACACGTTTCTGCAGGGTGTCCTCAGAGTACAGCCTCCATTCATTCCACCTACAGCGCCATGGGACTTGAATCTGGTTTTAGATTTCTTACAGTCCTTATACTTTGAACCCTTACAACAAGTGGATATTAAATTTCTCACTTGGAAAACAATTTTTCTCTTAGCCTTAGCTTCAGCAAGGCGTGTTTCAGATTTGGGTGTCTTGTCGTGCAAGCCACCGTATTTGGTGTTTCATGATGACAGAGCGGAACTTCGGATGAATCACGCTTTCCTACCAAAGGCAGTGTCATCTTTTCACATCAATCAACCAATAGTAGTTCCTGTGTTAACAGGAGATTCTGGAACGTTGGATGTGGTACGCGCATTACGCGTTTATGTATCCCGAACGTCGACAGTTCGTAAGACGGCTACGTTGTTTGTTCTCTATGATGCTGCCAAGATGGATTGGCCAGCTTCTAAGCAGACCTTATCAAGATGGATTAAACTGACCATACGTCAGGCTTACCTTCATGCTAGGTTACAGCCGCCTACATCAGTAACAGCTCATTCCACACGTGCTGTGGGAACGTCATGAGCAGCGAGTCGTGGAGCTTCTACGACACAGCTTTGCCGTGCGACTACATGGTCTTCAGTGCACACGTTTGTGCGCTTTTACAAGCTTGATACGTTTGCGGCATCAGCATCTAGCTTTGGCCGCCTAATGTTACAGGTGCCAAACAGCTCTCCCGCCCACGGGGGAAACTTTGGTACGTCCCAAGAGTACTCCAGTGACCCCTAGTGGATGAAAAAGAAAATAGGATTTTGGTACTTACCAGGTAAATCCTTTTCTTTGAATCCATAAGGGGCACTGGACGCCCACCCAGAGCAGTTTTACCTGGTTTGGGGTAAGTTCAGTAGATCTTATGGTAACACATTCTCACCGACTGGTTCAAATTATCAAGTTCTAATCGGTTATGGTGTCAACTGTTTAGTTGTCAGTAATGTTGTGTCAACTTTATTGTTGTCCGTTATGTTATATGTAATTCTCCATTGTCAACCTCTCTATAGCTCCTGTTCGGCTCAGTAAAAAACACTGAGGTACTCTGGGATATGGAGGGGAGGAGTAGTTCCAAAATTAATTTATTCAGTGCCTTGTTCCTGTGGAAGCCGTCCATATCCCAAGAGTACTCCTGTGCCCCCTATGGATTCAAAGAAAAGGATTTACCTGGTAAGTACCAAAATCCTATTTTCTTCAAATTGCAGGAAGTTATATTAACTGTATAATACAGACAGCAAAATTTAAAATAATTGTCATATATTTTAAATTTCAATCCTTGCATCATTATTTCTCATACGTCCTAGAGGATGCTGGGGATGACATCAAGACCATGGGGTAAAGACGGGATCCGCAGGAGACATGGGCGCTCTAAAGACTTTTCGATGGGTGTGAACTGGCTCCTCCCTCTGTGCCCCTCCTCCAGACCTCAGTTTTAGAAATGTGCCCAGGTCGACTGGATGCACTCTGAGGAGCTCTACTGAGTTTCACTGAAAAGACTTATGTTAGGTTTTTTATTTTCAGGGAAATCTGCTGGCATCAGACTCCCTGCTTCGTGGGACTGAGGGGGCAGAAGCAGAACCAACTTCCTCAGAGTTTCATGGCTCTGCTTCTGGCTGACAGGACACCATTAGCTCCTGAAGGGAACTGAACGCTAGCCGTGTCTAGATGCTCACTCCCACAGCACGCCGTCACCCCCCTCACAGAGCCAGAAGTCAGAAGACAGGTGAGTAGGAGAAGAATGATCTTCAATCAAGTAAGAGACGGCTGAGGTGCGGTGCGGCTGGCGGGAGCGCATCGCGCCATTGCTGCCCACACACACAGGCACTGGAGCCCTACCCCCGCCAGTATAAATAATAAGTCAATATACTGAGTGTAAGGACGCGCCATTGTGGGGGCGGAGCTTCATCCTCAGGCAGCCAGCACACTACTCAGCGTCATTTTCTCTCCTCAGGCTGCAGAGAACACGCTGGTCCTCTCCTCCACTTCTGACAAGTACAGGGTGCTATAAAGGGGGGGCACAAAGCGATTGTGGTGCATTTGATAGTGTATATTGCTATTTAAAAGCGCTTTGGGCTGTGGACATACTGTGTTCACAGGAAATACTGGCGCTGGGTTTGTGAACTGGCTGCTCCTATCCTGTGTCCCTCTGACAGATTTTACTGTGGGTCTGTCCCCAAAATAAGTCCCAGTGTGTCTGTGAGTGTGGTGTACATGTGTGAGGCATGTCTGAGGCAGGGAGTTCCTCCCCGGAGGAAGCCATTTTAGGGACACAGTTGTAATGTGGTGGCACTACCGGCATACCAAGAGCCTGCATGGGTGAAAAAGCTATGTGACAGTATGCATCTGATTAACCGTAGATTGGATAAGTCTGAATCTAAGGCTGCATGCTGGAGAAAATCTGTGGAAGATGTGATTTTTCAGGATGCTGTTATTCCTTATGCGGGCGGCCCCTCTGGGTCACATAAGAGACCAATTGCAAATGTTGTAAACACTGATACCGACACGGATTCTGATTCTTGTGTCGACAATAGTGAATCCAGAGAGAGAGAGATCATAAATTGGCAAAAAGTATACAATATATGATTGTGGCTATAAGGGACGTGTTGGAGGTTACAGAAAGCACTCCTGTACCTCAGGAGAAAGCTTATTTATGTAAGGAAAAGAAATCCAAAGTCACGTTCCCTCCTTCACACAAACTAAATGCTCTGTTTGAAGGGATGTGGGTGAATCCTGATAAAAAATTTCGTATTCCCAAAAGGATTCACATAGCTTATCCTTTCCCGGTTGAAGACAGGAAAAAATGTGAGTCATCCCCTGTGTTAGACAGTGCACTTTCCAGGTTGACAAAGAAGGTAATTCTCCCTGCTCCTGGCACGGCTTCACTAAAAGAGCCGGCAGACCGCAAAATGGAAACGACATTGAAATCCATTTATGTTACCAATGGTACACTGCTCAGGCCCACTATTGCCTGCGCATGGGTGAGTCGCGCTATTGAAAAATGGTCAGAAAGCGTGTCATCAGAAATTGACACGATTGATAAAGATGAGATACTCCTTAAGTTAGGGAATATCAAGGACGCTGCCGCCTACATGCTGGAAGCAGTGAAGGATATTGGACTCTTGAGTTCACAAGCCGCTACCATGGCAGTATCGGCTAGGCGGGCGTTAAGGATTCGCCAGTGGAACGCGGATGCAGATTCCAAAAGAAACATGGAGGCTCTCCCATATAAAGGTGAGGCCTTATTTGGCGATGGCCTGGATGCGTTAGCCTCGGCGGCTACCGCAGGTAAGTCAACATTTTTGCCCTCTGCGCCTGCACCGGCAAAAAAGACCTATCACCCGCAAATGCAGTCCTTTCGGCCCAATAAATACAAAAAGGCGAGAGGTTCCCCCTTCTTTGCAGGTAGGGGAAGGGGAAAGAAGCCCACACCGGCTCCAGGTTCCCAAGAGCAGAAGTCTACCCCTAATTCTGCCAAATCCCCAGCATGACGCTGGAACTCCCTTGCGGGATACCGCTCGGGTGGGGGCACATCTCAAACTCTTCAGCCAGGATTGGATTCTGTCTGGCCTGGATCCCTGGGTGTTGCAAATAGTATCCCAGGGATACAAACTAGAGTTTCAAGACGTTCCCCCCATGCCGATTTTTCAAATCGACCTTGCCAGCTTCTCCGCCAGAGAGAGAAGCAGTAACAGCGGCAATCCAAAAATTATGTCAAGACCAGGTTATAGTCCTGGTACTGTTGTCACAACGAGGGCGGGGTTTTTATTCAAGCCTCTTTGTTGTTCCGAAGCCGGACGGCTCGGTCAGACCGATCCTAAATCTAAAAGATCTGAATTTCTTCCTGAAAAGGTTCAAGTTCAAGATGGAATCACTTCGGACGGTGATTGCCAGTCTGGAGGAGGGGGACTACTTAGTGTCGGTGGACATAAAGGATGCTTACCTGCATGTTCCCATTTATCCTCCTCACCAGGCTTATCTGAGATTCGCGATTCAGGATTGCCATTACCAATTCCAGACGTTACCTCTCGGTCTCTCCATGGCGCCGAGGGAATTCACCAAGGTGATGGCGGAGATGATGGCCCTCCTTCGTCAGAAAAGAGTCAATATAATCCCTTATCTGGACGACATATCCCTCTCCCTGTCAATACTCCAACAACACGGATGGATCATAAATTACAGACGACAAGGTTGTCTTTCCTCGGGATGATTCTGGACACAGAAGTTCAGAGAGTATTTCTTCGGTTGGAAAAGGCTCTGTAAATCCAGAAAATGGTAAAATAGATATTAAAACCATCAAGTGTGTCGATCCATCAGTGCATTCGGTTGTTGGGGAAGATCTTGGCGGCCTATGAGGCCATACAGTTTGGCAGGTTCCATGCCAGAGTATTCCAGTGGGACCTGTTGGACAAGTGGTCGGGGTCACACCTACACATGCACAGAAAGATAATCCTGTTGTCAAAAACCAGGATTTCGCTCCTGTGGTGGTTGCACAGCTCTCACCTGCTAGAGGGACGCAGGTTCGGGATTCAGGACTGGGTCCTAGTGACCACGGATGCAAGTTTCCGAGGCTGGGGAGCAGTCTCTCAGGGAGAAAACTTCCAAGGATGTTGGTCACATCAGGAAGCCTGCCTTCACATAAACGTACTGGAGCTAAGGGCCATTTACAACGGCCTTCAACAAGCAGTACATCTTCAAGACCGTCCCGTGCAGATCCAGGCGGACAATGTAACAGCAGTCGCATACATAAACGGGCAAGGGCGGAACGAAAAGCAGAGCGGCAATGGCGGAGGCGACAAAAATCCTCAGCTGGGCAGAAAAACATCTACAAGCTCTGTCGTCAATATTCATTCCGGGAGTAGACAACTGGGAAGCAGACTTCCTCAGCAGACACGATCTCCATCCAGGAGAGTGAGGCTTCCACCAAGAAGTCTTCCCAGAGGTAAGAAGTCTTTGGGGAGTTCCTCAAATAGACATGATGGCGTCTCGTCTCAACAAGAAGCTTCAGAGATACTGTTCCAGGTCGAGAGACCCTCAAACAGTAGCAGTGGATGCACTGGTGACCCAGTGGGTGTTTCCGTCAGTGTATGTTTTCCCTCCACTTCCGCTGATCCCAAAAGTGCTCAGGATCATAAGAAAGACAAGGGTTCGAGCAATCTTCATTTCCCCAGACTGGCCAAGAAGGGCTTGGTACCCACATCTTCAGCAGTTACTCATAGGAGATCCTTGGCCTCTTCCTCCTCTGGAGGACCTACTGCAGCAGGGGCCGTGTGTGTACCAAGACTTACCGCGGCTACGTTTGACGGCATGGCTGTTGAGCGCCGTATCCTAGCCAGGAAGGGTATTCCTAAGGAGATCATCCCCACCCTTATTCAGGCCAGAAAGAGAGTAATGTCAAAACATTACCACCGTTTTTGGAGAAAATATGTGTCTTGGTGTGAATCCAAGAAAGCTCCTACGGAATAGTTTCTCCATTTTTTGCAGGATGGTGTGGAGACGGGCCTACGATTGAGATCAATCAAGGTCCAGATCTCTGCCTTGTCAGTGTTCTTCCAAAAACAATTGGCCTCTCTTCCAGAGGTTCAGACCTTCGTGAAAGGGGTTCTGCACATTCAGCCTCCATTCGTGCCTCCAGTGGCACCATGGGACCTTAACGTGGTATTGCAGTTCCTTCAATCGGATTGGTTTGAGCCTCTACAAAAGATAGAGTTGAATATTCTCACTTGGAAAGTGGTGATGCTTTTGGCATTGGCATCTGCAAGGCGGGTGTCGGAATTGGGGGCCTTGTCTCACAAGAGCCCTTACCTGATTTTCCATGAAGATAAGGCAGAGTTGCGAACTCGACAACATTTTCTTCCAAAGGTGGTTTCTGCTTTTCACATGAACCAACCTATTGTGGTGCCAATAGTTACTGACACATTCACTGATTCAAAGTCTCTAGATGTGGTTAGAGCTTTGAAAATCTATGTTGCTAGAACAGCTCGTATACGGAAAATAGAGGCTCTGTTTGTCCTGTATGATCACAATAAGATTGGCTGTCCTGCTTCCAAGCAGACTATTGCACATTGGATTAGGAATACGATTCAGCAAGCTCATACTACGGCTGGATTGCCGTTACCGACGTCGGTAAAGGCCCACTCCACTAGGAAGGTGGGCTCATCCTGGGCGCCTGCCCGGGGGGGTCTCGGCATTACAACTTTGCCGAGCAGCTACTTGGTCAGGGTCAAACACATTTGCTAAGTTCTACAAGTTTGACACCTTGGCCGATGAGGACCTAAAGTTTGGTCAATCGGTGCTGCAGGGTCATCCGCACTCTCCTGCCCGTACTGGAGCTTTGGTATAGACCCCATGGTCTTGATGTCGTCCCCAGCATCCTCTAGGATGTATAAGAAAATAGGATTTTGATAACCTACCGGTAAATCCTTTTCTCCTAGTCCGTAGAGGATGCTGGGCGCCCGTCCCAGTGCGTACTTTACCTGCAGTTTAGTTTTTACAGTTACACAAGTTGTGTTATCTTGGTTTCAGCATGTTGCTGCAATTAGTTCATGCCTGTTGGCGTGTGTTAAGTTGAATGCCATGTGTGCGGCATGGTTGAGGGTGTGAGTTGGTAGATATCTCACCACTAGTTAAGTAATTCCTTTCCTCGGAATGTCAGTCTCCCTGGGCACAGCTCCTACAACTAAGGTCTGGAGGAGGGGCACAGAGGGAGGAGCCAGTTCACACCCAACGAAAAGTCTTTAGAATGCCAATGTCTCCTGCGGATCCCGTCAATACCCCATGGTCTTGATGTCGTCCCCAGCATCCTCTACGGACTAGGAGAAAAGGATTTACCGGTAGGTTATCAAAATCCTATTTTCTCTAACGTCCTAGTGGATGCTGGGAACTCCGTAAGGACCATGGGGAATAGCGGGCTCCGAAGGAGGCTGGGCACTCTAGAAAGATCTTAGACTACCTGGTGTGCACTGGCTCCTCCCACTATGACCCTCCTCCAAGCCTCAGTTAGATTTCGTGCCCGGCCGAGGTTGGATGCACACTAGGGGCTCTCCTGAGCTCTTAGAAAGTTATAGTCTTAGAATTTGTTTTTTTCAGTGAGACCTGCTGGCAACAGGCTCACTGCAGCGAGGGACTAAGGGGAGAAGAAGCGAACTCGCCTGCTTGCAGCCGGATTGGGCTTCTTAGGCTACTGGACACCATTAGCTCCAGAGGGATCGACCGCAGGCCCAGCCTTGATGTTCGGTCCCGGAGCCGCGCCGCCGTCCCCCTTACAGAGCCAGAAGCAGGAAGATGGTCCGGAAAATCGGCGGCATGAAGACATCCTGTCTTCACCAAGGTAGCGCACAGCACTGCAGCTGTGCGCCATTGCTCCTCATACACACTTCACACTCCGGTCACTGAGGGTGCAGGGCGCTGGGGGGGGGCGCCCTGAGGCAGCAATAAAAACACCTTGGCTGGCTAAAATACCTCAATATATAGCCCCTGGGGCTATATATGAGGTAAATACCCCTGCCAGAATCCCAAAAAAAGCGGGAGAATAGGCCGCGAAAAAGGGGCGGAGCCTATCTCCTCAGCACACTGGCGCCATTTTTCCCTCACAGCTCGGCTGGAAGGAAGCTCCCTGGCTCTTCCCTGCATTTCTACAGTACAGTAAGAGGGAAAAGAGAGGGGGGGCACTAAATTGGCACTGTATACAGTATAAGCAGCTATTAGGGACATAACTCAGTTAGTCCCTGTATATATATAGCGCTCTGGTGTGTGCTGGCATACTCTTACTCTGTCCCCCCAAAGGGCTTTTGTGGGTCCTGTCCTCTATTTGAGCATTCCCTGTCTGTGTGGAGTGTGTCGGTACGGCTGTGTCGACATGTTTGAGGAGGATAATGATGTGGAGGGGGAGCAGATGCCTTTAGCAGAGATGTCACCCCCTGCGGGGCAGACACCTGAGTGGATGGTATTATGGCAAGAAATGAGTGCACGTATAGACTCCTTACATAAAAAATTTGACGACATGCCGACTGTGGGACAGCCGAGTCTTCAGCTCGTGCCTGTCCAAGGGTCTCAAAAGTCATCAGGGGCTCTAAAACGCCCGTTATCTCAGGTGGCACAAGTAGATGTCGACACGGATACTGACGCCAGTGTCGACGACGATGAGTCAAATTTAATGCCCGTTAAGGCCATTCGCTGCATGATTGAGGCAATGAAAGAGGTGTTAAATATTTCTGATTTACATCCAGGTACCACAAAAAAGGGTATTATGTTTGGGGAGAAAAAACTACCTGTAGTTTTTCCCCCGTCAGATGAATTAAATGAAGTGTGTGAAGAAGCGTGGGCTTCCCCTGATAAGAAATTGGTGATTCCTAAGAAATTACTAATGGCGTTCCCTTTCCCGCCAGAGGATAGGTTACGTTGGGAAACACCCCCGAGGGTGGATAAAGCGCTCACACGTTTGTCAAAAAAGGTGGCACTACCGTCCCAGGATACGGCCGCCCTTAAGGAACCTGCTGATAGAAGGCAGGAGGCGATCCTGAAGTCTGTATATACACACTCAGGCATTATACTTAGACCAGCGATTGCGTCAGCTTGGATGTGCAGTGCTGCCGCTGCATGGTCAGATAACCTGTCAGAAAATATTGACACACTAGACAGAGACACGATCCTGTTAACAATTGACCATATCAAAGACTCAGTCTTATACATGAGAGATGCACAGAGGGAAATCTGCCGGCTGGCATCTAAAGTAAGTGTACTATCTATCTCTGCTAGGAGATGCTTATGGACTCGCCAGTGGACTGGAGATGCAGATTCCAAAAGGCACATGGAAGTTTTGCCTTATAAAGGGGAGGAATTATTTGGGGATGGTCTCTCCGACCTAGTTTCCACAGCAACGTCTGGGAAGTCAGCATTTTTACCCCATGTCCCCTCACAGCCTAAGAAGGCGCCATTTTATCAGGTTCAGTCCTTTCGATCCCAGAAAAACAAGCGGGGAAAAGGAGGGTCTTTTCTGTCAAGAGGCAGAGGCAGGGGAAAAAGGCTGCAGCAAACAGCAGGTTCCCAGGAACAAAAGTCCTCCCCCGCTTCCTCTTCCAAGTCCGCCGCATGACGGTGGGGCTTCACAGGCGGAGCCAGGTACGGTGGGGGCCCGCCTCAGGAATTTCAGCGATCAGTGGGTTCGCTCACAGGTGGATCCCTGGATCCTTCAAATAGTATCTCAGGGATACAGGCTGGAATTCGAGGCGATTCCACCCCGCCGTTTCCTAAAATCCGCCTTGCCGATTGCTCCCTCAGACAGGGAGGCAGTGCTAGCGGCAATTCACAAGCTGTATTCCCAGCAGGTGATAATCAAGGTACCCCTACTTCAACAAGGCCGGGGTTACTATTCCACACTATTTGTGGTACCGAAACCGGACGGTTCGGTGAGACCCATTTTAAATTTGAAGTCCTTGAACACATACATAAAAAAATTCAAGTTCAAGATGGAATCGCTCAGGGCGGTTATTGCAAGCCTGGACGAGGGGGATTACATGGTATCCCTGGACATCAAGGATGCTTACCTGCATGTCCCCATTTACAATTCTCACCAGGAGTACCTCAGATTTGTGGTACAGGATTGCCATTACCAATTCCAGACGCTGCCGTTTGGACTCTCCACGGCACCGAGGGTATTTACCAAGGTTATGGCGGAAATGATGATACTCCTTCGAAAAAAGGGAGTTTTAATTATCCCATACTTGGACGATCTCCTAATAAAGGCACGATCCAAGGAACAGTTGTTAGTGGGAGTAGCACTATCTCAGGAAGTGCTGAGCCAGCACGGTTGGATTCTGAATATCCCAAAGTCACAGCTGGTCCCCACGACACGTCTAATGTTCCTGGGAATGATTCTGGACACGGCCCAGAAAAAAGTGTTTCTCCCGGAGGAGAAAGCCAGGGAGTTGTCTTCTCTAGTCAGAGACCTCCTAAAACCAAAACAGGTATCGGTGCATCACTGCACGCGGGTCCTGGGAAAGATGGTAGCTTCTTACGAAGCAATTCCATTCGGCAGGTTCCATGCCAGAATCTTTCAGTGGGACCTGTTGGACAAGTGGTCCGGATCGCATCTTCAGATGCATCGTTTAATAACCCTGTCTCCACGAACCAGGGTGTCTCTTCTGTGGTGGCTGCACAGTGCTCATCTTCTGGAGGGCCGCAGATTCGGCATACAGGACTGGGTCCTGGTGACCACGGATGCCAGCCTACGAGGCTGGGGGGCAGTCACAAAGGGAAGAAATTTCCAAGGACTATGGTCAAGTCAGGAGACTGCCCTTCACATAAATATTCTGGAACTAAGGGCCATTTACAATGCCCTAAGTCAAGCAAAATCCCTGCTCCTACACCAGCCGGTGCTGATCCAGTCAGACAACATCACGGCAGTCGCCCATGTGAATCGACAGGGCGGCACAAGAAGCAGGACGGCGAGGGCAGAAGCCACAAAAATTCTCCGATGGGCGGAGAATCATGTACTAGCACTGTCAGCAGTGTTCATCCCGGGAGTGGACAACTGGGAAGCAGACTTTCTCAGCAGGCACGACCTCCACCCGGGAGAGTGGGGACTTCATCCAGAAGTCTTCCAAATGATTGTAAATCAATGGGGTCGTCCACAGGTGGACATGATGGCGTCCCGCATAAACAAAAAACTAGAGAAGTATTGCGCCAGGTCAAGAGACCCTCAGGCGATAGCGGTGGACGCCCTAGTGACACCGTGGGTGTACCGGTCAGTGTATGTGTTCCCTCCTCTACCTCTCATACCAAAGGTACTGAGAATAATAAGAAAGCGAGGAGTAAACACAATTCTCGTGGTTCCGGATTGGCCAAGAAGAGCGTGGTACCCGGAACTTCAAGAGATGATCTCAGAGGACCCTTGGTCCCTGCCGCTCAGACAGGACCTGCTACAGCAGGGCCCCTGTCTGTTCCAAGACTTACCGCGGCTGCGTTTGACGGCATGGCGGTTGAACGCCGGATCCTGAAGGAAAAGGGCATTCCGGAGGAAGTCATTCCTACGCTTATTAAAGCCAGGAAAGATGTTACGGCAAAACATTATCACCGCATATGGCGGAAATATGTTGCATGGTGCGAGGCCAAAAAGGCCCCAACAGAGGAATTTCAACTGGGTCGATTCCTGCATTTCCTGCAAGCAGGAGTGAATATGGGCCTAAAACTAGGCTCCATTAAAGTACAGATCTCGGCTCTGTCGATTTTCTTTCAAAAGGAACTAGCTTCAGTACCTGAAGTTCAGACATTTGTGAAAGGAGTGCTGCATATTCAGCCCCCATTTGTGCCTCCTGTGGCACCTTGGGATCTCAACGTGATGTTGAATTTCTTGAAATCACATTGGTTTGAGCCACTAAAAACCGTGGATCTGAAATATCTCACGTGGAAAGTGGTCATGTTATTGGCCCTGGCATCAGCCAGGCGAGTGTCAGAATTGGCGGCTTTATCATGTAAAAGCCCTTATCTGATTTTTCATATGGATAGGGCAGAATTGAGGACTCGTCCCCAGTTTCTCCCTAAGGTGGTGTCAGCGTTTCACCTGAACCAGCCTATTGTGGTGCCTGCGGCTACTAAGGATTTGGAGGACTCCAAGTTGCTAGACGTTGTCAGGGCCCTGAAAATATATGTTTCCAGGACGGCTGGAGTCAGAAAATCTGACTCGCTGTTTATCCTATATGCACCCAACAAGCTGGGTGCTCCTGCTTCTAAGCAGACTATTGCTCGTTGGATTTGTAGTACAATTCAGCTTGCACATACTGTGGCAGGCCTGCCACAGCCAAAATCTGTCAATGCCCATTCCACAAGGAAGGTGGGCTCATCTTGGGCGGCTGCCCGAGGGGTCTCTGCTTTACAACTTTGCCGAGCAGCTACTTGGTCAGGGGCAAACACGTTTGCAAAATTCTATAAATTTGATACCCTGGCTGAGGAGGACCTGGAGTTCTCTCATTCGGTGCTGCAGAGTCATCCGCACTCTCCCGCCCGTTTGGGAGCTTTGGTATAATCCCCATGGTCCTTACGGAGTTCCCAGCATCCACTAGGACGTTAGAGAAAATAAGAATTTACTCACCGGTAATTCTGTTTCTCGTAGTCCGTAGTGGATGCTGGGCGCCCATTCCAAGTGCGGTCTATCTGCAATACTTGTACATAGTTATTGTTAACTAAATCGGGTTATTGTTGAGCCATCTGTTGAGAGGCTCTATCGTTTCATACTGTTAACTGTGTTTCATATCACGAGTTGTTCGGTGTGATTGGTGTGGCTGGTATGAGTCTTACCCGGGATTCAAAATCCTTCCTTATTGTGTACGCTCGTCCGGGCACAGTACCTAACTGAGGCTTGGAGGAGGGTCATAGTGGGAGGAGCCAGTGCACACCAGGTAGTCTAAGATCTTTCTAGAGTGCCCAGCCTCCTTCGGAGCCCGCTATTCCCCATGGTCCTTACGGAGTTCCCAGCATCCACTACGGACTACGAGAAACAGAATTACCGGTGAGTAAATTCTTATTTTCGTTTTGCAAATCGTTCTGTATTTCACAATGGTTTTGATTAGAGTAGTAAAACCAAAGGGGCACAAAGCTAAAAGAACATTGTTTCTCTAGCATCCATAAGGGATATTTGGGACAGATTAGTACGATGGGTATAAACGGGTCCAAAGGAGCCAGTGCACTTTAAATTTCTTCAACTCAGTGTTCTGTCTCCTCCCCTCTATGCCCCCTCCCACAGGCGGTTTAGAAAAAAGTGCCCTCAGGAGAGGATGCACACTGCAAGCTACAGAGTTTTTCTTCAATTTCATTTAAACTTTTGCTTATTTAGGTATGCTGTTTGGGCAACAGCATACCTGCACAGTGGGAGTTAGGGGGGAGACGGTCACGGGCCTCATGAAGTCCCGAGCCGCTTCTCCACTGCAGGACCACTGTCCTGAGGGGCTGTTTGTTCAGCGGGGCACTGCGACTTAGCTGTCGCAGCTTGCCGTACACCCCTAACAGAGCCTGAAGGTAATCGTTGTGGTGAGTACAAACCGGGGGCCCCCCCCTTTTCATTGTGCAGCAGTAGCGTGGGTGAGGCGTACGGTTCCCTCCTGGGGGGGACCCGCTGGTGCCCCTGCGTGAGACTGGCTGGAGGTTTGTTTGTACCAAGCATTTATGTGAGGCTACAAAGCCTGTTGGAGACATAGCCAATATAAAACTTAGTCGTAGCTCCAGCGCCATGGCGGGGAGTGAAGCTACATCAGAGCGGGCTCAGCTGCATTTTGGCGCCTTCCTCTGCAGCAGCAGCAGCCTCATACAGCTCCTCCAAACAGTCACAGGATCACTGGTACCGGGTGTAGAGGGGGAGAGCCGCTATTAGTGCACAGTTTACATTCCTCTGGGGAATTTTCTGTACAGCAGTATCACTGTTATATATTACTACATAAAACGCTGACAGTCTCACTGGGGCTGTACAGCGTTGGGTGCGCTGGTGTCCTCTCTTCTGTGTCGCCTCTCACATGCAATAGGGCAGGCTTGTATTGTATTCAGTCTGTGTTGTATGTGTATTGGCCCTCATTCCGAGTCGTTCGCTCGGTATTTTTCATCGCATCGCAGTGAAATTCCGCTTAGTGCGCATGCGCAATATTCGCACTGCGACTGCGCCAAGTATCTTTGCTATGAAGAAAGTATTTTTACTCACGGCTTTTTCATCGCTCCGGCGATCGTAATGTGATTGACAGGAAATGGGTGTTACTGGGCGGAAACACGGCGTTTTATGGGCGTGTGGCTGAAAACGCTACCGTTTCCGGAAAAAACGCAGGAGTGGCCGGAGAAACGGGGGAGTGGTTGGGCGAACGCTGGGTGTGTTTGTGACGTCAAACCAGGAACGAAAAGCACTGAACTGATCGCACAGGCAGAGTAAGTCTGAAGCTACTCTTAAACTGCTAAGTAGTTTGTGATCGCAATATTGCGAATACATCGGTCGCAATTTTAAGATGCTAAGATACACTCCCAGTAGGCGGCGGCTTAGCGTGTGTAACTCTGCTAAATTCGCCTTGCGACCGATCAACTCGGAATGAGGGCCATTGTTTCTGTATTTCATTATGGTGAAACAGAAGTCATGCAATGTATGCAATGCCAGATTCTCCCCTATTTCATCCGGCTCCATATCATGTGAGCAGTGTAGTCAAGTCATCACAAAATGCTGATAACAACATAGGGGAGAGTCCAGAGCCTTCCTGGCTGGGGGCTATTAAAACTATGATGTCGGATATGTCATCTCAGCTCACTGCCAATGCCAATAAAATGCAAGAACTGCAACAAGCAGTGGCTAGCCTAACTGGCAAGACTGATACTTCCCATCCCCCGCTGTCTACTACAGGTGCACAAAACGTGCTTTGCCTGCAATCCTATCAGATTCTGATGATGATGTACATGTGGATGGGGATGATGGGGATTCCATTAGTGGGGATTACACCCCTACACATGGTATCGAACCCCTCATATTGGCCATACGGAATGTGTTAAAGCTCCCCCTGGAGGACGCTACTAATCAGCAGTCATTTTTCCTCCAACAAGACACAGTCACTTTTCCTGATTCCAAGGAATTGGATGATTTATTTAAATTAGCCTGGAAAAATCCAGATAAAAAATATCAGGTGTCCAAAAGGTTTTTAAATACCTTCCCATTTGCCCCTGAAGCCAGGAAATTCTGGGAAGAATCTCTAGCAGTAGACGTCTCATTCTCTCGCTTTTCTAAAAAGGCGGTGCTCCCTGCTGTGTCTGCGCGCAGAGCCATATGGTTGCGTCATTGGATTGCAGACGCTGACTCCAAATGTAATGTGAAATCTCTTCCCTTCACAGGTGAATGGCTCTTTGGAGGTGAATTGGACGCATGGATCTCCAAAGGTTCTGCTGGGAAATCCACGTTTCTCCCTTCAGGGGCTCCGCCCGCTAGGCGTACCTACCCGGGACCGTCTACTCAGTCCTTTCGGTCCTCCAGATTTCGATCTAGGGCCCGGGGTGCCTCCAATGCAGCTAGAGGCTCCAGAGGTAAGCCTAAGAAACCAGCCGTTGCAGGCTCTCAGGAACAGAGCACCAGTTCAGCATCCACAAAGACTTCGGCATGACGGTGCCCACCCACCCCGAGGGGATCTCCTGGTGGGTGCACGGTTACGTCACTACAGCCACATCTGGGACGGTTCCTGCCACAATGCCTTGGTAAGGGACCTTATCTCTCAGGGTTACAAGCTGGAGTTCAATGGTGCGCCTCCCCAACGATTTTTCAAATCAGGCTTAACAGTTTTGGAACATATGCATGTTACGCTACTACTGGTCATCGACAAGTTGGTCCAGTTCCAGGTCATTATTCCAGTGCCCCTGCTACAGCAAGGACAAGGTTACTACTCCAGTCTGTTCGTAGTGCCAAAGCCAGACGGGTCTGTGAGACCCATTTTGAATCTGAAGTCCTTGAATCCTTACCTGAAGATTTTCAAATTCAAGATGGAATCGTTGAGAGCGGTGATCGCAGGCCTGGACCAGCAGGAATTCCTCGTGTCCGTAGATATGAAGGACGCCTACCTCCATATCCCAATTTGGCCTCCTCATCAGGCCTATCTGCGGTTCGCCCTACTGAACGATCACTACCAGTTCCAGGCATTGCGCTTCTGCCTGTCTACAGCTCCGAGGGTGTTCACGAAGGTGATGGCGGAAATTATCTTCCAGCTCAAAGTCCAGAGGGTCAAGATTGACCCTTACCTGGACGATCTCCTGATAAAAGCAAGTTCCAGGTAGATTCTACTGCTCCATATAGATCGCACTATCCAACTTCTGTCTCACCACGGGTGGATCCTCAATGTACAGAAATCTCAACTGGAACCGTCTCAAAGGCTCCTGTTTCTGGGTATGATACTGGATACTGTAGCTCAGAGAGTGTTCCTCCCAGAGGACAAGGTGAGAACACTTCAAGAGATGGTTCGCATGGTTCTCCGACATGCTCGAGTTTCCATTCATCTTTGCATAAAATTGTTGGGAAAAATGGTGGCCTCGTACGAGGCGATACAGTTCAGAAGGTTCCATGCCAGACCCTTCCAATTGGACATCCTGAACAAATAGTCCGGTTCTCATCTTCAGATGCAGCGGATGATTCAGCTGTCACCGCAGGCCAGGATTTCACTCCTGTGGTGGTTAGTGTTCCAACCTGCTGGAAAGTCGACGTTTCGGGATTCAGGATTGGATCCTCCTCATGACGGATGCGAGCCTGAGAGGATGGGGAGCTGTCACCCAGGGGGCGCAATTCCAGGACAGGTGGTCTGCCCAAGAGGCCCTACTTCTAATCAACATTCTGGAATTTTGGTCTATTTACAGTGCTCTGATTCAGGCCTCCCCTCTACTCAGGGATCAGGCGATCCAGGTTCAGTCGGACAACGCCACGGCAGTGGCGTACATCAATCGACATGGAGGGGCAAAAATCAAGGCCTGCATGTGAGAAGTGTCAAAAATACTTCTCTGGGCAGAAAGAAATGCAGGGGCGCTGTACGCAATTTTCATTCCAGGAGTGGACAACTAGTAAGCGTACTTCCTGAGTCGCCATGACCTCCACCTGGGGGAGTGGGGATTACACCTTCAGGTGTTTCAACAGATTGTCGACAGGTGGGGATGCCCGCAGATCGACATGATGGCATCTCGCCTCAGTAAGAAACTTCACTGCTACTGCTTGCGAACCAGGGACCCTGAGGCGAGTGCAGTGGATGCGCTGACGTCACCTTGGCCTTACCGGCTGGTCTACCTATTTCCTCCGATTCCGTTGATCCCAAGGGTGCTCCAGCGGATCAGACATCACAGAGTACAAACAATCCTAATTGCGCTGGATTGGCCCCAAAGGGCGTGGTACGCAGCTCTTCTGGACATTTCCATGGAAGACCCTTGGCCTCTGCTGCTAAGAAAGGATCTTCTTCAGCAAGGATCGTTCGTCTACCCGGACTTACGGCGGCTTCGTTTGACGGCATGGAAGTTGAGCGGAACATCCTAGCTCACAAAGGGCTTTCCAAAAAGATCATTGCCACTGTGGTGCAAGCCAGAAAACCTGTGACGTCTAAACACTATCATCATATCTGGAGGAGATATGTCTCTTGATGCGTTGAATGCACGTATCTGCCTGCGGAGTTTCACCTGGGATGTTTCCCACGTTTCCTGCAGGCTGGTGTGGATAAGGGCTTACGTTTGGGCTCCGTTAAGGTCCAGATTTCAGCTCTCTCAATTTTCTTTCAGAAGAAATTGGCTGTGTTGCCAGAAGTTCAGACCTTCTTGCAAGGGGTACTCCACATACAACCTCCCTTTATGCTGCCTACGGCACCTTGAGCTTTGGATGTGGTGTTGAAATTTCTACAGTACTCCTGGTTTGAGTCTCGACGGTAGAAGACAAGTACCTCACATGGAAGACAGTGATGTTATTGGCCCTGGCTTCTGCTATACGCGTCTCAGAATTGGGGGCCTTATCATGTAAAAGTCCCTACTTGGTCTTTTACGAGGACAGAGCGGAGCTCCGGACTAGACCGCAGTTCCTGCCGAAGGTTGTCTCCGCATTCCACCTATTGTGGTTCCGTCCTGTTCTGACGCTTCGGCTTCTCTGGAGTCTTTGTATGTTCATGCTTTGAAGATCTATGTCAGGTGCACAGCTCGGGTCAGGAAGACGGATTCCTTGTTCGTGCTCTTTGATGCGCAGAAAAAGTGTTGTCCTGCTTCAAAGCAGTCCATTGCTCGTTGGTTTAGGCTTACTTTCCAACAGGCCTATGTGTCGGCAGCCTTACCTGTTCCTCAGTCTCTGAAGGCTCACTCTACAAGGTCCGTGGGCTCTTCCTGGGCGGTTGCCCGTGGAGTCTCGGCCTTGCAACTATGCCGAGCGGCTACCTGCTCAGGGAAGAACACCTTTGTGAAATTCTACAAATTTGATACCCTGGCCAAAGAGGATACCCAGTTTGGGCAGGTAGTGCTGCCGCAGTCTCCGCACGCTCCGGCCCCTTATGGAAGCTTTGGGACATCCCCATCGTACTAATCTGTCCCCAATATCCCTTATGGATGCTAGAGAAAATAGGATTTTAAATACCTACCGGTAAATCCTTTTCTCGTAGTCCATAAGGGATATGGGCCCTCATTCCGAGTTGTTCGCTCGCTAGCTGCTTTTAGCAGCATTGCAAACGCTAGGCCGCCGCCCTCTGGGAGTGTATCTTAGCTTAGCAGAATTGCTAACGAAAGGTTAGCAGTTCTGCTATTAAATATTTCTCTAACGTCCTAAGTGGATGCTGGGGACTCCGTAAGGACCATGGGGAATAGCGGCTCCGCAGGAGACTGGGCACATCTAAAGAAAGCTTTAGGACTATCTGGTGTGTACTGGCTCCTCCCCCTATGACCCTCCTCCAAGCCTCAGTTAGATCTCTGTGCCCGAACGAGAAGGGTGCACACTAGGGGCTCTCCTGAGCTTCTTAGTGAAAGTTTTAGTTTAGGTTTTTTATTTTCAGTGAGACCTGCTGGCAACAGGCTCACTGCATCGAGGGACTAAGGGGAGAAGAAGCGAACTCACCTGCGTGCAGAGTGGATTGGGCTTCTTAGGCTACTGGACATTAGCTCCAGAGGGACGATCACAGGCCCAGCTTGGATGGGTCCCAGAGCCGCGCCGCCGGCCCCCTTACAGAGCCAGAAGGCAGAAGAGGTCCGGAAAATCGGCGGCAGAAGACGTCCTGTCTTCAACAAGGTAGCGCACAGCACTGCAGCTGTGCGCCATTGCTCTCAGCACACTTCGGTCACTGAGGGTGCAGGGCGCTGGGGGGGAGCGCCCTGAGACGCAATAAAAACACCTTAGATGGCAAAAAAAATGCATCACATATAGCTCCTGGGCTATATGGATGCATTTAACCCCTGCCAGAATACATAGAAAAACAGGAGATAAGGCCGCCGATAAGGGGGCGGAGCCTATCTCCTCAGCACACTGGCGCCATTTTCCCTCACAGCTCCGTTGGAGGGAAGCTCCCTGGCTCTCCCCTGCAGTCACTACACTACAGAAAGGGTTAAAAAAGAGAGGGGGGCACTAATTAGGCGCAGTATTAACTATACAGCAGCTATAAGGGGAAAAACACTTATATAAGGTTATCCCTGTATATATATATATAGCGCTCTGGTGTGTGCTGGCAAACTCTCCCTCTGTCTCCCCAAAGGGCTAGTGGGGTCCTGTCCTCTGTCAGAGCATTCCCTGTGTGTGTGCTGTATGTCGGTACTTTTGTGTCGACATGTATGAGGAGAAAAATAATGTGGAGACGGAGCAAATTGCCTGTAATATCCCTAGGGGGTCGACACCTGAGTGGATGAACTGTTGGAAGAAATTACGTGACAGTGTCAGCTCTGTATAAAAGACAGTGGTTGACATGAGACAGCCGGCTACTCAGCTTGTGCCTGTCCAGACGTCTCATAGGCCGTCAGGGGCTCTAAAGCGCCCGGTACCTCAGATGGCAGATATAGACGCCGACACGGATACTGACAAATGTGACTTCCAGTAGGGCCACAAGTTACATGATTGAGGCAATGAAAAATGTTTTACACATTTCTGATAATACGAGTACCACCAAAAAGGGGTATTATGTTCGGTGAGGAAAAACTACCTGTAGTTTTCCTGAATCTGAGAAATCAAATGAGGTGTGTGATGATGCGTGGGTTTCCCCCGATAACAACTGATAATTTCTAAAATGTTATTGGCATTATATCCTTTCCCGCCAGAGGTTAGGGTGCGTTGGTAAACACCCCCTAGGGTGGATAAAGCGCTCACACGCTTGTAAGGGCTCTACCCTCGCCTGAGATGGCCGCCCTTAAGGATCCTGCTGATAGAAAGCAGGAGGGTATCCTAAAAGGTATTTACACACATACTGGTGTTATACTGCGACCAGCAATCGCCTCAGCCTGGATGTGCAGTGCTGGGTTGGCGTGGTCGGATTCCCTGACTGAAAATATTGATACCCTAGATAGGGACAGTATATTTTTGCCTATAGAGCATTTAAAAGATGCATTTCTATATATGCGTGATGCACAGCGGAATATTTGCCGACTGGCATCAAGTCTAAGTGCGTTGTCCATTTCTACCAGTAGAGGGTTATGGACACGTCAGTGGTCAGGTGATGCGTATTCCAAACGGTATTTGGAAGTATTGCTTTATTAAGGGGAGGAGTTATTTGGGGTCGGTCTTTCAGACCTGGTGGCCACGGCAACAGCTGGGAAATCCACGTTTGTACCCCAGGTCGCCTCTCAACATGAGAAGACGCCGTATTATCAGGCGCAGTCTTTTCGTGGACAAGCGGGCAAAAGGTTCCTCATTTCTGCCCCGTGACAGAGGGAGAGGAAAAAGGCTGCAGAAATCAGCCAGTTCCCAGGAACAGAAACCCTCTCCCGCCTCTGCCAAGCCCTCAGTATACGCGGGGGCTTTACAAGTAGAATCAGGCACGGTGGGGGGCCCGTCTCAATGAATTTTAGTGCGCAGTGGGCTCACTCGCAAGTAGACCCCTGGATCCTTCAGGTGATATCTCAGGGGTACAAATTAGAATTCGAGACGTCTCCCCCTCGCCGTTTCCTAAAGTCGGCTTTACCGATGTCTCCTTCTGACAGGGAGACAGTTTTGGAAGCCATTCACAAGCTGTATTCCCAGCAGGTGATAATCAAGATACCCCTCCTGCAACAGGGAACGGGGTGGTATTCCACACTGTTGTGGTACCGAAGCCGGACGGCTCGGTGAGACCGATTCTAAATCTAAAATCTTTGAACACTTACATACAGAGGTTCAAATTCAAGATTGAGTCACTCAGAGCAGTGATTGCGAACCTGGAAGAAGGGGACTACATGATGTCTCGGGACATCAAGGATGCTTACCTTCATGTCAAAATTTACCCTTCTCACCAAGGGTACCTCAGGTTATGGTACAGAACTGTCACTATCAGTTCAGACGCTGCCGTATGGATGGTCCACGGCACCCCGGGTCTTTACCAAGGTAATGGCCGAAATGATGATATTCCTTCGAAGGAAGGGGATTTTAGTTATCCCTTACTTGGACAATTCCCTGATAAGGGTAAGATCCAGGGAACAGTTGGAGGTCGGTGTACTACTATCTCAGGTAGTGTTGCGGAAGCACGATTGGATTTTCAATATTCCAAAATCGCAGCTGGTTCCGACGACGTGTCTTCTGTTCCTAGGGATGATCCTGGACACAGTCCAGAAAAAGGTGTTTCTCCCGGAGGAGAAAGCCAGGGAGTTATCCGAGCTAGTCAGGAACCTCCTAAAACCGAGCCAAGTCTCAGTGCATCAGTGCACAAGGGTTCTGGGCAAAAGGGTGGCTTCCTACGAAGCAATCCCATTCGACAGATTCCACGCAAGAACTTTCCAGTGGGACCTGCTGGACAAATGGTCCGGGTCGCATCTTCAGATGCATCAGCGGATAACCCTGTCACCAAGGACAAGGGTGTCCCTCCTGTGGTGGTTGCAGAGTGCTCATCTTCCAGAGGGCCGCAGATTAGGCATTCAGGACTGGGTCCTGGTGACCACGGATGCCAGCCTGCGAGGCTGGAGAGCAGTCACACAGGGAAGGAATATCCAGGGCTTATGGTCAAGCCTGGAGACATCACTTCACATAAATATCCTGAAGCTAAGGGACATTTACAATGCTCTAAGCTTAGCAAGACCTCTGCTTCAAGGTCAGCCGGTGTTGATCCAGTAGGACAACATCACGGCAGTCACCCACGTAAACAGACAGGGTGACACAAGAAGCAGGAGGGTAATGGCAGAAGCTGCAAGGATTCTTCGCTGGGCGGAAAATCATGTGATAGCACTGTCAGCAGTATTCATTCCGGGAGAGGACAACTGGGAAGCAGACTTCCTCAGCACGACCTCCACCCGGGAGTCTTCCACATGATTATAAACCGTTGGGAAAAACTCGACAGGTATTGCGCCAGGTCAAGGGACCCTCAGGCAATAGCTGTAGACGCTCTGGTAACCCCGTGGGTGTACCAGTCAGTGTATGTGTTCCCTCCTCTGCCTCTCATACCCAAGGTACTGAGATTGATAAGATGGAGAGGAGTAAGCACTATATTCGTGGCTCCGGATTGGCCAAGAAGGACTTGGTAACCGGAACTTCAAGAGATGCTCACGGAGGATCCGTGGCCTCTACCTCTAAGAAGGGACCTGCTCCAGCAAGGACCCTGTCTGTTCCAAGACTTACCGCGGCTGCGTTTGACGGCATGGCGGTTTTGAACGCCGGATCCTGAAGGAAAAAAGGCATTCCGGATGAAGTCATCCCTATCCTGATCAAAGCCAGGAAGGATGTAACCGCAAAACATTATCACCGCATTTGGCGAAAATATGTTGCGTGGTGCGAGGCCAGTACGGCCCGACGGAGGAAATTCAACTGGGTCGATTCCTACATTTCCTGCAAACAGGAGTGTCTATGGGCCTGAAATTGGGGTCCATTAAGGTTCAAATTTCGGCCCTGTCAATTTTCTTCCAAAAAGAACTAGCTTCAGTCCCTGAAGTTCAGACGTTTGTAAAAGGGGTACTGCATATACAGCCTCCTTTTGTGCCTCCAGTGGCACTTTGGGATCTCAATGTAGTTTTTGGGGTTCCAAAAGTCACATTGGTTTGAACCACTTAAATCTGTGGAGTTAAAATATCTCACATGGAAAGTGGTCATGCTGTTGTCCCTGGCCTGGGCCAGGCGCGTGTCAGAATTGGCGGCTTTATCCTGTAAAAGCCCTTATCTGATTTTCCATTCGGACAGGGCGGAATTGAGGACTCGTCCTCAGTTTCTCCCTAAGGTGGTTTCAGCGTTTTCACCTGAACCAACCTATTGTGGTGCCTGCGGCTACTAGGGACTTGGAGGACTCCAAGTTGCTAGACGTTGTCAGGGCCCTGAAAATATATGTTTCCAGGACGGCTGGAGTCAGAAAAACTGACTCGCTGTTTATCCTGTATGCACCCAACAAGCTGGGTGCTCCTGCTTCTAAGCAGACTATTGCTCGTTGGATTTGTAGTACAATTCAGCTTGCACATTCTGTGGCAGGCCTGCCACAGCCAAAAATCTGTAAATGCCCACTCCACAAGGAAGGGGGCTCATCTTGGGCGGCTGCCCGAGGGGTCTCGGCTTTACAACTTTGCCGAGCAGCTACTTGGTCAGGAGCAAATACGTTTGTAAAATTCTACAAAATTGATACCCTGGCTGAGGAGGACCTGGAGTTCTCTCATTTGGTGCTGCAGAGTCATCCGCACTCTCCCGCCCGTTTGGGAGCTTTGGTATAATCCCCATGGTCCTTACGGAGTCCCCAGCATCCACTTAGGACGTTAGAGAAAATAAGAATTTACTTACCGATAATTCTATTTCTCGTAGTCCGTAGTGGATGCTGGGCGCCCATCCCAAGTGCGGATTGTCTGCAATACTGGTACATAGTTATTGTTACCAAAAAAAAAATCGGGTTATTGCTGTAGTGAGCCATCTTTTCTAGAGGCTCCTCTGTTATCATGCTGTTAACTGGGTTCAGATCACAAGTTGTACGGTGTGATTGGTGTGGCTGGTATGAGTCTTACCCGGGATTCAAAATCCTTCCTTATTGTGTACGCTTGTCCGGGCACAGTATCCTAACTGAGGCTTGGAGGAGGGTCATAGGGGGAGGAGCCAGTGCACACCAGATAGTCCTAAAGCTTTCTTTAGATGTGCCCAGTCTCCTGCGGAGCCGCTATTCCCCATGGTCCTTACGGAGTCCCCAGCATCCACTACGGACTACGAGAAATAGAATTATCGGTAAGTAAATTCTTATTTTATGGTACAGAACTGTCACTATCAGTTCAGACGCTGCCGTATGGATGGTCCACGGCACCCCGGGTCTTTACCAAGGTAATGACCGAAATGATGATATTCCTTCGAAGGAAGGGAATTTTAGTTATCCCTTACTTGGACAATTCCCTGATAAGGGTAAGATCCAGGGAACAGTTGGAGGTCGGTGTAGCACTATCTCAGGTAGTGTTGCGGCAGCACGATTGGATTTTCAATATTCCAAAATCGCAGCTGGTTCCGACGACGTGTCTTCTGTTCCTAGGGATGATCCTGGACACAGTCCAGAAAAAGGTGTTTCTCCCGGAGGAGAAAGCCAGGGAGTTATCCGAGCTAGTCAGGAACCTCCTAAAACCGAGCCAAGTCTCAGTGCATCAGTGCACAAGGGTTCTGGGTAAAATGGTGGCTTCCTACGAAGCAATCCCATTCGACAGATTCCACGCAAGAACTTTCCAGTGGGACCTGCTGGACAAATGGTCCGGGTCGCATCTTCAGATGCATCAGCGGATAACCCTGTCACCAAGGACAAGGGTGTCCCTCCTGTGGTGGTTGCAGAGTGCTCATCTTCCAGAGGGCCGCAGATTAGGCATTCAGGACTGGGTCCTGGTGACCACGGATGCCAGCCTGCGAGGCTGGAGAGCAGTCACACAGGGAAGGAATATCCAGGGCTTATGGTCAAGCCTGGAGACATCACTTCACATAAATATCCTGAAGCTAAGGGACATTTACAATGCTCTAAGCTTAGCAAGACCTCTGCTTCAAGGTCAGCCGGTGTTGATCCAGTAGGACAACATCACGGCAGTCACCCACGTAAACAGACAGGGTGACACAAGAAGCAGGAGGGCAATGGCAGAAGCTGCAAGGATTCTTCGCTGGACGGAAAATCATGTGATAGCACTGTCAGCAGTATTCATTCCGGGAGTGGACAACTGGGAAGCAGACTTCCTCAGCACGACCTCCACCCGGGAGAGTGGGGACTTCACCCAGAAGTCTTCCACATGATTATAAACCGTTGGGAAAAACTCGACAGGTATTGCGCCAGGTCAAGGGACCCTCAGGCAATAGCTGTAGACGCTCTGGTAACACCGTGGGTGTACCAGTCAGTGTATGTGTTCCCTCCTCTGCCTCTCATACCCAAGGTACTGAGATTGATAAGATGGAGAGGAGTAAGCACCATATTCGTGGCTCCGGATTGGCCAAGAAGGACTTGGTAACCGGAACTTCAAGAGATGCTCACGGAGGATCCGTGGCCTCTACCTCTAAGAAGGGACCTGCTCCAACAAGGACCCTGTCTGTTCCAAGACTTACTGCGGCTGCGTTTGACGGCATGGCGGTTTTGAACGCCGGATCCTGAAGAAAAAAAAAAAAAAAGGCATTCCGGATGAAGTCATCCCTATCCTGATCAAAGCCAGGAAGGATGTAACCGCAAAACATTATCACCGCATTTGGCAAAAATATGTTGCGTGGTGCGAGGCCAGTAAGGCCCGACGGAGGAAATTCAACTGGGTCGATTCCTACATTTCCTGCAAACAGGAGTGTCTATGGGCCTGAAATTGGGGTCCATTAAGGTTCAAATTTCGGCCCTGTCAATTTTCTTCCAAAAAAGAACTAGCTTCAGTCCCTGAAGTTCAGACGTTTGTAAAAGGGGGTACTGCATATACAGCCTCCTTTTGTGCCTCCAGTGGCACTTTGGGATCTCAATGTAGTTTTTGGTTCCAAAAGTCACATTGGTTTGAACCACTTAAATCTGTGGAGTTAAAATATCTCACATGGAAAGTGGTCATGCTGTTGGCCCTGGCCTGGGCCAGGCGCGTGTCAGAATTGGCGGCTTTATCCTGAAAAAGCCCTTATCTGATTTTCCATTCGGACAGGGCGGAATTGAGGACTCGTCCTCAGTTTCTCCCTAAGGTGGTTTCAGCGTCTCACCTGAACCAACCTATTGGTGGTGCCTGCGGCTACTAGGGACTTGGAGGCCTCCAAGTTGCTAGACGTTGTCAGTGCCCTGAAAATATATGTTTCCAGGACGGCTGGAGTCAGGAAAACTGACTCGCTGTTTATCCTGTATGCACCCAACAAGCTGGGTGCTCCTGCTTCTAAGCAGACTATTGCTCGTTGGATTTGTAGTACAATTCAGCTTGCACATTCTGTGGCAGGCCTGCCACAGCCAAAAATCTGTAAATGCCCACTCCACAAGGAAGGGGACTCATCTTGGGCGGCTGCACGAGGGGTCTCGGCTTTACAACTTTGCCGAGCAGCTACTTGGTCAGGAGCAAATACGTTTGTAAAATTCTACAAAATTGATACCCTGGCTGAGGAGGACCTGGAGTTCTCTCATTTGGTGCTGCAGAGTCATCCGCACTCTCCCGCCCGTTTGGGAGCTTTGGTATAATCCCCATGGTCCTTACGGAGTCCCCAGCATCCACTTAGGACGTTAGAGAAAATAAGAATTTACTTACCGATAATTCTATTTCTCGTAGTCCGTAGTGGATGCTGGGCGCCCATCCCAAGTGCGGATTGTCTGCAATACTGGTACATAGTTATTGTTACCAAAAAATCGGGTTATTGCTGTAGTGAGCCATCTTTTCTAGAGGCTCCTCTGTTATCATGCTGTTAACTGGGTTCAGATCACAAGTTGTACGGTGTGATTGGTGTGGCTGGTATGAGTCTTACCCGGGATTCAAAATCCTTCCTTATTGTGTACGCTCGTCCGGGCACTGTATCCTAACTGAGGCTTGGAGGAGGGTCATAGGGGGAGGAGCCAGTACACACCAGATAGTCCTAAAGCTTTCTTTAGATGTGCCCAGTCTCCTGCGGAGCCGCTATTCCCCATGGTCCTTACGGAGTCCCCAGCATCCACTACGGACTACGAGAAATAGAATTATCGGTAAGTAAATTCTTATTTTCCCTGCAGTTTCTGAGTAGCTCCAGACCTACTCCTAGATTGCGATCACTGCAGACTGTTTGGTTCCTGGTTTGACGTCACAAACACACCCTGCGTTCAGCCAGCCACTCCCCCGTTTCCCCAGCCACTCCTGCGTTTTTGGCTGGCACGCCTGCGTTTTTTAGCACATTCCCGGAAAATGCTCAGTTACCACCCAGAAACACCCACTTCCTGTCAATCACTCACCGATCAGCAGAGCGACTGAAAAGCGTTGCTCGGCCCTGTGTACAATTGCATAGTTTTGTGTGAAAGTACTTAGCGCGTGCGCCCTGCGGCCCATACGCATGCGCAGAACTGCCGGTTTTTAGCCTGATCGCAATTCTGCTAAAAACGGCAGCGAGCGAACAACTCGGAATGACCCCCATTGGGCGCCCGCCTCTGTGCGGTGACTTTCCGCAGGTTCTCTGTTATGTGTTACCTGTTCAGCTGTTGCTGTTTTCTGTTGCCTGCCGTTGCTGACCCGGTTATGTTATGGTGTGCTGGTGTGTAAATCTCACCACACTTATTGTTGTTAGGACATACTTGAGAGAAGGAACATTTCTCCTTTGGGCACTGTTTTACCTATAACTGCCTGTGGGAGGGGGAATAGAGGAGGGAAGCCAGCACACCCAGTTGAAGAAATTTAAAGTGCACTGGCTCCTTTGGACCCGTCTATGCCCATCGTACTAATCTGTCCCCAATATCCCTTATGGACTACGAGAAAAGGATTTACCTGGAGGTATTTAAAATCCTATTTTCTCTCTTTTACATCAAGGAGTTCTTTCCTAGATCTGTAATACTGTAAAGCTGAATGGCAAAATTGGCCATGTGTACAGTAAATAAACAAAAAATGGATGCCGAAAGAGCGGGAAGCGGTTACAATACCGCTAGTCTGGATCCCGGACGTCACAATGCCGACGCCGGAATCCCAACTAGCGATGAAATACCTTCTCCGAAAGCCACAGGCTTTTCTCTGTCGTGGACACCCATAGAGGGAGAATATAACCTGTGGCGAGCACAGCGAGCCACCGTGCCTGCAGTGTGGTAAGCCCGCAAGGGGCTTGTTAGCGCTTGCCCCGCGGATGGCACACCAGTGGCCGGAATCCCACTGTCGGTATACTGATGGCTGGTATCCCGGCCACCGTTTTTTCATACCGATCCCGATAGAGCTAATCTCCTAAGCAATACAATGTCTGAGGCTATGGGATGTGGCAGAAAGGCTTTATTGAGGCTCCTGGGTAGCACCACTAAAACTGAACCTGGGCTGGTGGCTATTCATACCCATTGCACATATAGATGTTATGCAGCTCCAATGTGTATATTCTGTAGCCAATCCTTACATTGTGGGTGCCTGGTTCATGTTGTCCATAAACAGACAGGACAGTACACATATATGTACAAATCAAACAGTATTTCAAGTAAAAAATCTAGAACATATTTGATCTATGTTTGAAAACTCCATGTCTCCTTAAAGCTATATCACCTTACCTATTTGTGCCAACGCGCTTTTTGTGATTGAGATGCTCTGCATGGGCAGCAATCCGTACTTCTTCCTGAATTTTGTGTTTTATTCGTATTGTAACAGTCACAAAGAAATTGGTATAAAATCGCAGATAATGATGTGCTCATATCTTAACTCTCTTTTACCATGGTGGTCATTCCGAGTTGTTCGCTCGCTAGCTGCTTTTAGCAGCATTGCACACGCTAGGCCGCCGCCCTCTGGGAGTGTATCTTAGCTTAGCAGAATAGCGAACGAAAGGTTAGCAGAATTGCTACTAAATAATTCCTTGCAGTTTCTGAGTAGCTCGAGACTTACTCCTAGATTGCGATCAGCTCAGTCCGTTTAGTTCCTGGTTTGACGTCACAAACACGCCCTGCGTTCGGCCAGCCACTCCTCCGTTTCCCCAGCCACTCCTGCGTTTTTGCCTGACACACCTGCGTTTTTTAGCACACTCCCGGAAAACGCTCAGTTACCTCCCAGAAATGCCCCTTTCCTGTCAATCACTCACCGATCAGCAGTGCGACAGAAAAGCGCTGCACGAACAACAGCAAAACTGCTACGTTTTTAGTTAAATAACTAAGTGCATGCGCGCTGCGTACCATGCGCATTTAGCAACAAATCGCAGCATAGCGAAAATCGTCAACGAGCGAACAACTCGGAATGACCACCCATACACCCAGATTAGCTTTTAATGGCTCACAGAAGCCAGCACCAGTAGTCAATGTATTATATTGCATTATACTTTTGTAATAGTGATGCGACTAAGAAAGAGCTGCTTAGTCTGAGAGACTGCGGTGCACCAGATGGGGCTATTTTCCGCTATTTGTGCACAGGTGTATATGGACACAGAGGTGTATGTGGACACATGGTGCAGAATTTTTGCACATACAGTATGGGTGTATTTCCACAAAAGTTATGTGATGTCACAGAATAGCATATGAGCTGTGCACTGTTGTATCTGAGCTTGAGAGTGGCAGCTCATATTCTATATGCAGAATGTGCTTTGTATAAAGTTTTTCATAGCTAAACGTGAAATTGTTCTGTCTTTTGCAGCAACAGTACCACAGTGCCTTATTTTGGGCAGATAAGGTTGCTTCGTTGTCGCACGGTAAGTGCTCTTGTTATTACTAATTTGTAATGCATTTGCTCAGATACCGTATAAGTGTCCTTTTATACATGAGTGTAAACAGCATCTAACATCACATATAACATGTTTTAGAATGAATGTTCTTCCCAGATGTGGCAGATCGGTAGGCATTTGATAATGCCGGCTGTCAGGATCCCGGCACTCACCGTACTGGCGCCGGGATCCCACAGCCGGTACACCGGCAACTAATCTCCCTCTTGGGGTGTCCACGACACCCCTGGAGGGAGAAAGCGCCACTGTGTCTGCAGCGATCCCGCAATGGGCTGTTTTGCGCTCGCCCCGCTGCCTGCATGCCGGCGGTTGAGATCACGGCGCCGGTATGCTGGGCGTCGGGATCCCAAGTGCCGGCAAAACGTAGTAGACCCGGCAGACCCATACGCTAAGGGAGCTTTTAAACCTCCTATTGTTCTGTCCCATTTTGCATGGATGTAGGGTCTTCACTTTTGGATCCCTCCATAATTTGGTTGGGAACAGGACAATACAAATACCTATAACTTGTTTTTCATGATTTTTCTTTGTAATGAACGAAAACTTTCTCATCCAATGTAACAGTACGGATTGTGTAATGGTTAGCATTACTGCCTCACAGCACTGAGGTCATGGGTTCGATTCCCACCATGGTCCTAACTGTGTGGAGTTTGTATATTCTCCCCATACTTGCGTGAGTTTCCTTTGGGTACTCCGGTTTCCTCCCACAATCCAAAAATATACTTGTAGGTTAATTGGCTCCCAGCAAAATTAACCCGAGCATGAATGTGTTTGCGTGTACATGTGATAGGGAATATAGATTGTAAGCTCCACTGGGGCAGGGACTGATGTGAATGGCCAAATATTCTCTGTAAAGCGCTGCGGAATATGTGTGCGCTATATAAATCACTGGTAATAAATAAATTATTATAAATAACATAGTAACATAGTTATTGAGGTTGAAAAAAGACAAAATGTCCATCTAGTTCAACCTTTTTTATAATTCTTACACTAATCTGTATTTAACACTATTTAACTATACTGACCCAGCTGAAGTTAAGTTAATAAGTCTAACTACCACTACAAATCATGCTTTTTCTAAACTACACTCACTCACTAAATGCTATATCCTTTGATATTTCTTTCAGTTAGAAATTTATCTAATCAATTTTTCAACATATTGATTGAGTCCACCATTACTACCTTCTCAGGCAGTGAATTCCAAACCCTTACTGTGATGAACCCTTTCCTTCATTGGGTATGAAATTTTCTCTCCTCTAACCTCAGATGGTGTCCACGTGTCCTGTGTAAAGATTTTTCAATAAACAAATCTCCTGATAGATCCTTGTATTGTCCCTTTATATACTTGTAAATACTAATAATAATGTCGCCTTTTTTCGAGTGTGAACATACCTAACCTAGTCAGCCTTTCCTCCGTACCAATGATTTGTACAATGGCAGGATTACACTCTCATCCCTTGACTCAATTCCCTGCTTTATGCATGCTAGCACCAACCTTGCTTTTGATTCTACACTATGACTCTGGGTACTGCTACTAAGTCTATTATCAATGAGCACCCCCAAATCCTATTCAACTACCGTTTCCCCTACATTTTTCCCATTTAGTTTATAGGTTGCATGATTGTTTTTAGTCCGAAAAGTGCATAACTATATTTTTCTATATTGAACCTCATTCTCCAATTATCTGCTCAAGCTTCCAATTTAATAGTCGTTCTGTGGATACTCAACATCCTTGTCTGAACTAATTATTCTACACAGTTTAGTATCATCTTCAAAAATTGACACTCTGCTCTCCAGACCTTCTAGGTCATTAATAAATGTGTCAAACAGTAGTGGCCCGATTACGGACCCTTGCGGTATTCCACGGAGTACTGAGGCCCAGTCGGAAAACATCCTGTCAACCACCACTCGCTGTTCCCTGTTATCCAGTTAATTACTTACCTAAGTACAAATATTGTTTCCTATACCAAGTTCTCTTAATTTGAAAATCAGACTCGTGTGTGGCACTGTGTCGAAGGCTTTTACAATATATAACTAGACCACATCTACTGCTTTTCCCTGATCAATATTTTCGCTCACTTTCTCATAGAAGCTAATTAAGTTAGTTTGACATGACCTGTCCCTCACAAAACCATGCTGGTGACTAGTAATAACCTTGGAGGTACCAAGTATTCCTGAATGCTATCCCTTATTATACCTTCCAGTAATTTCCCCACTATAGATGTCAAACTTACTGGTCTATAGTTACCAGGATAAGATTTAATTCCCTTTTTGAATATTGGGACTACCTCTGCTATTCGCCAGTCCTTTGGTATCATGCCTAAAGTAATTGAATCATAGAAAATCAAATATAAAGGCCTTGCTAGTTCTGAGTTAAGCTCCATTAGAACCCTTGGGTGAAGTCCATCCGGACCTGGAGATTTATTTATCTTAATTTTACTTAGTCTCTCCCGGATTACTTCCTCATTTAACCAAGTACTTAGCAACAGGACTTTATCACAGCTTTCGTTGTGCACTACTCCCCCAAAATGGTCCTCTCTAGTAAACACGGATGAAAAGAATTTGTTCACTAAATCTACTATCTTTGTCATAATTTACCAAGACACACAGTTCGCCCTTTAATGGTCCTATATTTTCCTTATTTAACCTTTTACCGTGTGTGTATATATATATATATATATATATTTATTTATTTTTAAATGTAGGGTTAGTTTTACTCTCCCTGGCGATTCGCTTTTCATTTTCTATTTTAGCGCTCTGATTTCTTTTTGACCTTTTTCTTTATTACATTCCTTGTAGTACTGGAATGATCCCGTCGGATTTAAAAATTTGAAAGCCCGCCTCTTTGTATCCATTTCTTCCTTAACCACCTTATTACGCCACATAGGTTTTAATTTAATACTCCTGCATTTGCTGCCCATGGGAATGAACATATAAGTGTACTTATTGAGCAACATTTTAAAAGCATCCCACATTTCAGCCGTATTCTTACCATGAAACAGTTTCCCAATCTACGTCCTTTAGTTCTCGTTTCAGCAAGTTGAAATTCGCTTTTCTAAAGTTAAAAGTTTTAGTTGAACCCTTATAATGATGTTTTTGAAAGATAATATCAAACCTGATCTTATTCGTGATTACGTAGCATACACCAGGTTCCGCCATAGATGCAACGTTTCCGTATATGTCTGTACAGGGCAGAAACTACTTCTCTACTGTTCAAGAGACTATACCATGGTACTAGGGAATTATCAAGACATGAACAAATTATATATGAGACAATCCTTTACCAGACCTCTATAAGCAACAATGCATTGATACAGTGAGAAAATTACAGAACATTGCATAGTTGTACCCTATCCATATGTGGGACCTGTCAAGCAAAACAATACAACAACCAATTTTATAGATAAAAATAAACTTTTTATTGTAAATGCAAAGAACATTATCAATACATGTAACCTCTGTCAGCTCTCTGGGGTTTTCTTGACCTGGGTATAGAATCCTAGGGCTGGCTTCTGTATTAGGAGAGTAGATGAAGCTAGGTGGCTTGATGGACCTTCTGCTCATGCAGGCAGAATACAGAGTAGTCTTGAGAGCTGCCTTGCAGCCTGGTGTAACAGACAAACTGGATCAGTTTCTGGAACCAATACTCTAATTCAACAAGGCTAAATTGGTACACCAACCAGATAGCACAGGATGGATCAAACCAGTACAAAAGACTGCAGAGCCACAGGAGGCAAGTAGATGAGTTTTAGCAAGTATATTAAATTGCTGAGGCTGGTTAGTAGGGTCTAGTGCACAGCCAGAGATAAATGATCCCACAGAGTATTTACAGTATTACGAATAAGCACAACTAATTTGCCAATTATGAAAACCAAAGGCTACACAGAAAACCACTTGGCATTCTAAGTATCCCAAAAGACTAAAAGTGCCACAACACTAGAACAAATCAACCAGAAAGAAGAGAGGCATTGAATGTCACACTAAGTAAGTTCAAAACCACAGGGTGAAATATGTAGTAACAAAAACTATACATGCAGGTAAAAGTAAATCTTGAAGCATAGGGGGTCATTCCGAGTTGTTCGCTCGCAAGCGGATTTTAGCAGATTTGCTCATGATAAGCCGCCGCCTACTGGGAGTGAATCTTAGCATCTTAAAATTGCGAACGATGTATTCGCAATATTGCGATTACACACCTCGTAGCAGTTTCTGAGTAGCTCCAGACTTACTCGGCTTCTGCGATCAGTTCAGTGCTTGTCGTTCCTGGTTTGACGTCACAAACACACCCAGCGTTCGCCCAGACACTCCCCCGTTTCTCCAGCCACTCCTGCGTTTTTTCCAGAAACTGTAGCGTTTTTTCCCACACGCCCATAAAACGGCCTGTTTCCGCCCAGTAACACCCATTTCCTGTCAATCACATTACGATCGCCAGAACGATGAAAATGCCGTGAGTAAAATTCCAAAGTGCATAGCAAATTTACTTGGCGCAGTCGCAGTGCGGACATTGCGCATGCGCATTAAGCAGAAAATCGCTGCGATGCGAAGATTTTTACCGAGCGAACAACTCGGAATGACCCCCATAGAATGATGTCTAACTCAGAGAACCAGTCCTTTGAAGAATCTTTCAGGTGAGTGATGTATTATTGTCCCATGAACATGTAATTAGAAGACAACAACATTATAGTGCAGTGAATTCAAAACAAAAAGTTGAATATTGAGATAATGATGGCGTGATCATTCAGAAAGTAATATGAAAAGCTGATACTTGTGCTTAAAACACCAGAATACGACACCCCATCGTGAATGCACTTCCACATGTGTCCTTGCCAAGGTTGCAGCTATTCGTGGTAGTGTTATTGTGAAAACAGTGCCTACAAATGCGCTACGTATGCGCCCCAAAGAGAATGTATTTGCATCCGTGACTATTTGCAAATAGTAACTGTCGTGATGTGTGCGCACATTCGCATTGCAGCAAGGATGAGGACCACATCTGTACATTACATTCTCTTGTTGAGTAGTATATAGAATAATGGGGCAGATGTATTAAGCCTGGAGAAGGCATAAAGAAGTGATAAAGCGGTGATAAGTGCAAGGTGATAGCGCACCATCCATTCAGCTCATAACTATCAATTTACATATTGAAGCTGACTGGTACGTTTTCACCTTGCACTTATCACTGCTTTATCACTTCTTTATGCTTTCTCTAGGCTTAATACATCTGCCCCATTGATTGACATCTTTAGATCTAAAATACTGTACCTGTATTGCGCTACTTTAGATCTTGAGTGTAAAACCAAGAATAGAAGAGGAGAAATGGGATCTACTGTAAGAAAGCTTATTTAAATCATATAAAAAAAAATATTGTCAAATAACTGATATTAAAAATTAAATATCAAGCATTACAAATAATCATTTAAAATATGGTCCTGGAAATTTCTTGGACAACCATGTATCACAAAGTATCTGCTATTCACTGATGTTAAACCTCAGGGAAGTGAATACCTAAGATGACTTGTTGTATAGGCAGTGTTCCATTAACATATAGTTTAAAAGGAAAGCAGACCAAGGGCCCCATTCAGAGCTGCACTGCAACTGCGATTTCAAATGCAATGGAAAATAGGATTTTAATTACCTACCGGTAAATCCTTTTCTCATAGTCCGTAGAGGATACTGGGGTCCATATTAGTACCATGGGATATAGACAGGTCCACTAGGAGCCATGGGCACTTTAAGAATTTGATATTGTGGGCAGGCTACTCCCTGTCAGATCCGGGTGTTTTTGTGAATCCGTTAACCCGGAACCAACCACAGGTGTAGGTGCTGGGGTATGAAGAAAGCAGGGAGGACGAAGAAAGTTCCGTTTCATATATTTATTGAAAATAACAATTCAGTAAAGTGGTAAATGGCAAGTTATTAATCACCATAGTATACTGACGTATTGCATGAATAATAGAAATAATATGCAGGATATATCTTAGAAAAAATAAAAGAAATGTTCATGGAATTGCGTTTAAAACAGGCTGGAGAATAAATGTTAAATTGTCCAAATATAAACAAGCTTTGATGCTGAACTGTAGAATGTGTTTAACTGGGTAATGCAGACATGAAGAAATAACTGTGAGGATTTGCAATGAAGTTTTGAGAGGTAACTGAGAGACTGTGAAGAATTATCCTTGTAATGGCAACATAGAAAGAAAAAGTACTAAATTGGGTTACTTGCGGGTTCCGGAGATCACTGTGAAAACTGTAGCAGATGACAAGGTGATGAACGGGTTAAATGCAGAGTAGAACAAACGAACAGCTGAGGGTAGTGGAATCCTCCAAACTTTGTATGGTTGAAGACAGGCAGACAAGGTAACCTCATGCAGGACTCTGGGAATCCAACTATTTCCAGTAGGTGTGCAATTAACTGACAGCACAGCGGAGAGCCGGTGGATCTTTAGCAGTGAAGGCTGCAGACGAACCTCTGGGAACGGAGGCGATATCTGGACCACGGGAATCACACAGGAATGCACGGAGAAAGCTCAGAGCTAGAGCACAGCGTTGATACAACAAAGCACTGGCCCAGAGTAACATAATCCCAGCCTACTTAAAGGCAGCACAAGCACGGGATTGGTTTACACCTGCCCACAGGTGTTTTCACAAGTGCTCTGTATTACCTATTTGGTCTCCAACATGGCCACCTCCTATACAGCAGACACACCGCAGTGCCTTAGGCCATTTGGTCCCCGCACTCACAGTTCCCAGATTCTGCATTACCTGTGCCACTGATCACGCCGCGTCCCCACACGGGTGCACAGCACCGCGAGCAACCGCACTGGCAACGGATGAACCCCAGAACCCGCAAATGTGAGAGACCGGTTCGTGACAGTACCCCCTCTTCTACGGGTGGTCTCCGAACACCTTTGAACCTTGTCAGGATTTTTGGAGAAGTATTTCTGTACCAGTCTTGGAGCATGAACATCTTCAGAGAAGACCCAGGATCTCTCCTCCGGACCGTAACCCTTCCAGTCGACCAAAAACTGTAAACGTCCATATCGGGAACGTGAGTCCACAATCTCTTTAACTTCAAATTCCTCATTCTGCAAAGAGTGAACTTTAGGAGATTTGGACTGGGTAGTACGGAATTTATTGAGAAGCAAAGGCTTCAGTAAAGATGTATGAAAGGCGTTAGGAATTCTCAAAGACGGTGGCAACTTGACTTTGTATGACACAGGGTTGAGTACCTTTACAATGGGAAATGGACCAATAAACTTGGGAGCAAATTTCTTAGAAGGAACTTTGAACCTGAGATTGCGCGTAGAAATCCAAACTTGGTCTCCCACTTTGTAATTCGGTACAGCTTTACGTTTTCTATCAGCAAAAGATTTATAACGAGCGGAAGTTTTGACCAAGGACTTACGTACACAACTCCAGATTCTAGATAGACGTTGAAGCTCTTGATCTGCCGCTGGAACCTCTAGGGCTGGCAATGGATGGAACTCTGGCACACGAGGATGAAAGCCGAAGTTAATATAAAAGGGCGTAGATTCTGAAGATGAATGGAAGAGATTATTATGAGCAAATTCTGCCAATGGAAGGTAGTCAACCCAGTCATCCTGTGAGGACGATATATATAGCCGGAGAAATGTTTCAAGGTCTTGGTTGACTCTCTCAGTTTGTCCATCTGTCTGAGGATGATATGCAGAAGAAAAATTCAACTTGACATTTAAAGATGAACAAAGCGACCTCCAAAACTTGGCCACAAACTGTGTTCCCCGATCAGAGATGATCTCTCGAGGAAGGCCATGCAACTTGAAGATTTCAGAGATGAACAATCTGGCTAGTAAAGGGGCTGATGGTAACCCAGTTAATGGAATGAAATGTGCCATTTTCGAAAATCGATCCACTATCACCCAAATGGTATTTTGCCCTTTTGATGGAGGTAGATCGGTCACGAAATCCATTGACATATGAGTCCAAGGTTGTTTGGGTATGGATAATGGATGTAATAAACCTGATGGAGAACTTCTTGGACTCTTATGTTGGGCACATTTAGGACATGCTGCTATAAACTCTTGGACATCGGCTTTGAGACGTGGCCACCAATAAGACTTGAATAAATTTGAGAGTCTTTAGAACCCCAGGATGACCCATGAAGGAAGAGGAGTGAGCCCAGGTAAGCAGCCGTTTTCGAAGATTTGTGGCAACAAAGGTCTTGCCAGGCGGAGGAACTGGAGAGGTTTGAGTCATTAAAAAGGACGTAGGATTCACAATGGCTTGATTCGTGGTAGCATCATTTAATTCAGAAGAAGCAAAGGACCGGGAAAGGGCATCTGCCTTTTTGTTCTGAGACCCTGGACGATAGGTGAGCTTGAAATTAAATTGTGTGAAGAAAAGCGCCCATCGAGCTTGTCGTGGATTCAAGCACTGAGCTGACTGCAGATATAGAAGATTCTTATGATCAGTATAAACTGTAATGCGATGTTGTGCTCCTTCTAGAAGGTATCTCCACTCCTCAAATGCCAACTTGATGGCAAGTAATTCTTGCTCACCGATTGCATAATTACGTTCTGCCGGGAGGAACTTACGGGAGAAATATCCGCAGGGATGGACCTTTTTATCTTCAAAGACTTGTGACAACACAGCTCCTACTGCTTCTGTAGATGCATCCACCTCTAGTAGAAAGGGACGATTCAAATCAGGCTGTCGAAGAATGGGGGCTGACCCAAAGGCTTGCTTTAAATCAGAGAAGGCTTTGATTGCTTCAGAAGACCAGTTCGTAGGATTTGCTCCCTTGCGAGTTAGGGCTGTGATGGGAGCAGCTAACGAAGAATAATTCTTAATGAATCTCCTATAGAAATTATCAAAGCCAAGAAATCGCTGAATCCCCTTGAGAGTTGTAGGAGTGGACCAATCTCGGATAGCTTGTACCTTACCGGGATCCATACATAGCTCTGATCCAGAAATGATGTAACCAAAGAACGGTATGGAAGATACTTCAAAGGTGCACTTCTCTAACTTACAATAAAGTTGATTTTTCCTCAGACGTGTCAGTACCTCTTTAACTTGGTGACGGTGAGACTTTAGATCCTTAGAGAATATTAGGATATCATCCAGGTACACTACTAGACACTTGTAGAGAAGATCACGAAAAAGTTCATTCACATAGCTTTGAAAAACTGCAGGTGCATTACAAAGACCAAAAGGCATTACAAGGTATTCGTAATGCCCATCCCGGGTATTAAAAGCAGTCTTCCACTCGTCCCCTGCCCGGATGCGGATTAAATTGTAGGCCCCTCGGAGATCCAATTTTGTAAACACAGTAGCTCCCTTTACCCGGTCAAATAATTCTGGAATTAAGGGTAATGGGTACTTGTTTTTCACAGTGATCTCATTGAGTCCACGGTAATCTATGCATGGTCGTAACCCACCGTCCTTCTTCTTAACGAAGAAGAATCCGGCTCCTGCAGGTGAAGAAGATGGTCTGATAAATCCTTTGGTTAGATTTTCCTGTATATAATCAGACATAGCTTGCATCTCTGGGATGGATAGCGGATAAATTCGTCCCCTAGGAGATGTTTTACCCGGAACCAGGACGATTGGGCAGTCCCATTCGCGATGAGGAGGTAGAGAGTCTGCTGCTTGTTTACTGAAAACATCCGCAAAAGATTGATACACCGGAGGTAGGTCGGGAAGGCTAATTGACCGGAGAGGTACAATTGAGGCTAAACAGTCCTTGGTACAAGATTTACCCCACGAAAGGACTTCCATGGTTTGCCAATTAAGTTGAGGATTATGCTTCTGCAGCCAAGGTAAACCAAGTATCACATGTTGAGAGGCTTTGGGAATCACGTAGAAGGAGACGTATTCGGAATGGAGCACACCAACTTTCATCTTGAGACATACGGTTCGATGAGTAATTATACCATCTGGAATTCGACTTCCATCCACTGCTGTAACAGCAACTGCTGCTTCCAGAGGCATGGTTTGAACTTTAGACCGTAAGACAAAGGCTGAGGAGATGAAGTTCTCGGCTGCCCCGGAATCTAGGAGAGCTGAAACTTTCACTGTAGAACTTGGAACTTCTAATTGAATAGACAAGGTCGGCTCTTTCCCAGAACGTGATTCTAAAGTAACTCCTAGCTTAACCTCTCTTGAATAAGCTAGGAGCGAGAGTTTCCCGGTCGGAGTTTGCAGAATTTAACTAAGTGTTCGGAGGACCCACCGTACATGCAGAGGTTACCCTGTCGACGACGAAGTCGTTCCTCCTCTGTGAGGCGAGAGCGCCCAATCTGCATAGGTTCTTCTGTCGTTACCGGAGACTGTGATGAAGAATCTTGTCGAGGCCTAGGATGATAACGTGGACTGGATCGCTCTGCCCTGGATTTCTCTAAACATCGCTCCCTGTAGCGTAGGTCAAGTTTGTTACAGAGAGAAATCAATTCATCCAGTTTAGTTGGCACATCCCGGATAGTTAAATCATCCTTGATTTTCTCTGAAAGTCCATTCCAAAACGCGGCGATCAGGGCCTCCTCATTCCAGTTTAACTCTGAAGACAACGTGCGAAACTGAATAATATATTGACTGACAGGACGTAAACCTTGACGTAGACGGAGAATCTCCAAAGATGCTGAGGTGGTCCTGCCTGGTTCGTCAAAGATTCTCCGGAAGGATGATACGAACTCCTTGTAATTAGAGAGGATAGAATCACCTCTTTCCCATAATGGTGATGCCCACTCCAGAGCCTGACCGGAAAGGAGGGCAATAATATATGCAACCTTAGAACGAGCTGATGGGAAACTGGCGGACAACAGTTCGAACTGGATCTCACATTGATTCAGGAATCCTCTGCAAAGTTTTGGAGTTCCGTCAAACTTACTCGGAGAGGGTAACTGCAAGCGGGACGTAGGCAGCGTCACAGGAGAAGCTGTAGTGGTAACTGGGACAACCGGAGTTGGAATCAGGACTTGAGACGTTTTAATAGCCGTATGAAGAGTCTCTAAACGGTCTGCCATAGTTTGCATAAACTGTACTATTTGTGTCTGTATAGACTCCTGGTTTTCCAGACGGGAAAGGATATCGGACGTAGCACCGCCTCCTGCGAATTGGTCACTTGACGGATCCATGTGGCCAGTGCTTACTGTCAGATCCGGTGTTTTTGTGAATCCGATTACCCGGAACCAACCACTGGTGTAGGTGCTGGGGTATGAAGAAAGCAAGGAGGACGAAGAAAGTACCGTTTAATATATTTATTGAAAATAACAATTCAGTAAAGTGGTAAATGGCAAGTTATTAATCACCATAGTATACTGACGTATTGCATGAATAATAGAAATAATATGCAGGATATATCTTAAAGAAATAATAAAATAAATGTTCATGGAATTGCGTTTAAAACAGGCTGGAGAATAAATGTTAAATTGTCCAAATATAAACAAGCTTTGATGCTGAACTGTAGAATGTGTTTAACTGGGTAATGCAGACATGAAGAAATAACTGTGAGGATTTGCAATGAAGTTTTGAGAGGTAACTGAGAGACTGTGAAGAATTATCCTTGTAATGGCAACATAGAAAGAAAAAGTACTAAATTGGGTTACTTGCGGGTTCCGGAGATCACTGTGAAAACTGTAGCAGATGACAAGGTGATGAACGGGTTAAATGCAGAGTAGAACAAACGAACAGCTGAGGGTAGTGGAATCCTCCAAACTTTGTATGGTTGAAGACAGGCAGACAAGGTAACCTCATGCAGGACTCTGGGAATCCAACTATTTCCAGTAGGTGTGCAATTAACTGACAGCACAGCGGAGAGCCGGTGGATCTTTAGCAGTGAAGGCTGCAGACGAATCTCTGGGAACGAAGGCGATATCTGGACCACGGGAATCACACAGGAATGCACGGAGAGAGCTCAGAGCTAACGCACAGCGTTGATACAACAAAGCACTGGCCCAGAGTAACATAATCCCAGCCTACTTAAAGGCAGCACAAGCACGGGATTGGTTTACACCTGCCCACAGGTGTTTTCACAAGTGCTCTGTATTACCTATTTGGTCTCCAACATGGCCACCTCCTATACAGCAGACACACCGCAGTGCCTTAGGCCATTTGGTCCCCGCACTCACAGTTCCCAGATTCTGCATTACCTGTGCCACTGATCACGCTGCGTCCCCACACGGGCGCACAGCACCGCGAGCAACCGCACTGGCAACGGATGAACCCCAGAACCCGCAAAGGTGAGAGACCGGTTCGTGACACTCCCTCTATGACCCTCCTACCAGACTCAGTCTAGGAAACGGTGCCCGAGAAGACGGACATACTTTGAGAAAAGGATATAAAAGGATAGTGGTGAGGTTCCGAACCAGCACACACAAACTAGAGAAAAGCCAAGCTAACCAAACTTTAAACCAGGAACAGCAACCGCTGAACCAACAATACTTAACCAAGTAACAGTGCAGGAAGAAACAAAGCACTGGGCAGGCGCCCAGTATCTTCTATGGACTACGAGAAAAGGATTTACCGGTAGGTAATTAAAATCCTATTTTCTCTTACATCCTAGAGGATACTGGGGTCCATATTAGTACCATGGGGATGTACCAAAGCTCCCAAACCAGGTGGGAGAGTGCTGAGGTTCCTGCAGAACTGATTGACCAAACTGAAGATCCTCCGTGGCCAAAGTATCGAACTTGTAGAACTTAGCAAACGTGTTCGAACCTGACCAAGTAGCTGCTCGGCAGAGCTGTAAAGCCGAGACACCCCAGGCAGCCGCCCAGGAAGAACCCACCGACCTAGTAGAGTGGGCCTGTACAGATTTTGTACACGGCAAACCTGCCGTGGAATAAGCATGCTGGATAGTAAGCCTGATCCTGCATGTAATTGTCTGCTTTGAAGCAGGACACCCTATCTTATTGGGATCATAGAGAACAAACCGCGAGTGAGATTTTCTGTGACGAGCTGTCTGCTTCACATAGCTCTTCAAAGCCCTCAGAACATCCAAGGACTTTGAAGTAGCAGGGTGTCGGTAACCACTGGAACCACAATAGGTTGATATGAAACGCAGACACCACCTTTGGAAGAAATTGCTGATGAGTTCTGAGTTCAGCCCTACCTTCGTGAAAAAATCAAATAGGGGCTCTTGTGAGACAACGCCCCCAGCTCCGACATACGCCTCGCAGAAGCCAATGACAACAGCGTGACGGCCTTCCACGTAAGAAACTTGACGTCTACGTCCTGTAAAGGCTCAAACCATTCCGATTGCAGGAACTGCAACACTACGTTGAGATCCCAAGGTGCCGTAGGAGGCACAAAGGGCGGTTGGATGTGCAGAACCCCCTTCAAAAATGTCTGAACCTCAGGGAGAGAAGCCAATTCTTTCTGGAAGAAAATAGATAAGGCCGAAATCTGGATTTTTATGGAGCCCAAACGTAGGCCCACAACCATACCGGACTGCAGAAAAAGGAGAAACCGTCCCAGTTGAAATTTCACCGCAGGAAATTTCCTTTTCTCACACCAAGAGACCTTTTTTTTCCAAATACGGTGGAAATGTTTAGACGTTACCCCCTTTCTGGCTTGGATCAGGGTTGGAATAATCCTATTCGGGATCCCTTTCCGGGCTACAATTTTGACGTTCAACCTCCATGACGTCAAACGTAGCCGTGGTAAGTCTTGATAGACGAACGGCCCTGTTGGAGAAGGTCCTCGCAAAGAGGTAGAGGCCACAGGTCCAATAGGAGCATCTCCAGTAGATCCGCATACCAGGCCCTTCTTGGCCAGTCCGGAGCAATAAGAATTGCTCGAACCTTTTCCCTTTTTATTCTTTTGAGAATCTTTGGAATCAATGGAAGTGGTGGAAACACGTACACCATCTAGTAGACCCATGGAGTCACCAGAGCATCCACCGCTTGTGGGTCCCTCGGCCTGGAACAATACCGCTTGAGCTTCTTGTTGAGATGAGAGGCCATCATGTCGATTTGTGGAATTCCCCATGACGTGTCACGCACCTGAACACCTCCGGGTGAAGGCCCCACTCCTGGGTGGAGGTCGTGTCTGCTGAGGACGTCTGCTTCCCAGTTGTCTACTCCCAGAATGAAGATCGCGGACAACGCCACAGTGTGTCTTTCTGCCCAGAGGAGAATCCTTGTTACCTCTGACATTGCTGCTCTGCTCTTCGTTCCGCCTTGTCGGTTTATGTACGTTACTGCTGTCACATTGTCCGACTGAACTTGAATTGCTTGATCTTGAAGAAGATGCGATGCCTGTAGAAGGGGGTTGTATATGGTCCTTAGATCCAGAATGTTGATCGGAATAATGATTTCCTGACTTGACCATTTTCCTTGGAACTGTTCCCCTTGGGTGACTGCTCCCCAACCTCTGAGGCTTGCATCTGTGGTTAGCAGAATCCAATTTTGAATCCCGAACCTTTGGCCCTCGGTCAGGTGAGAAGTCTGAAGCCACCACAGAAGAGAAATCCTGGCTTTTGGGTACAGACGGACCCTCTGGTGCATGTGTAGATGCGACCTGGACTACTTATCCAACAGATCCAGTTGGTAGGGCCTTGCATGGAACCTTCTGTACTGTAGCGCCTCGTAGGCGGCTACCATCTTCCCCAGAAGGCGAATGCATAGATGCACCGATACCCGGGTTGGTTTCAGAACATCCCGCACCATCAACTGGATCACCAATGCCTTTTCCAAGGGAAGGAATACCTTCTGTGCCTCCGTATCCAGTATCATCCCCAGGAACGGAAGCCTCCGTGTTGGTTCCAGATGAGATTTTGGTAGGTTCAGAATCTATCCGTGATCCTGGAGTAGTCGGGTTGAGAGGTTAGTGTTGTCTAACAACCTCTCCCTGGATGGTGCTTTTATCAGGAAATCGTCCAGGTACGGAATTATGTTCACTCCCTGTTTGCAGAGTAGAAACATCATCTCTGCCATTACCTTGGTGAACACCCTCGGTGCTGTAGAGAGGCCAAATGACAGGCCTGGAACTAATAGTGACAGTCCTGTAAGGCAAACCTTAGATGAGCCTGATGAGGCGGCCAAATCGGAATATGAAGGTACGCACCCTTGATATCCAGAGACACCAAGAATTCCCCCTCCTCCAGACCTGAGATCACCGCTCTCAGAGACTCCATCTTGAACACCAGTAAGTACGGGTTCAACGACTGGAGATTTAAAATGGGCCTTACCGAACCCTCCGGTTTCGGTACTACAGACAGGTTGGAATAATAACCCTGGTTTGCAGCTGAAGCGGAACTGGAACAATGACCTTAGTCTGTACCAGTTTTTGAATGGCTTCCTGTAAAGTCATACTTGCTTCTTGAGAAGCTGGTAAGCCTGATTTGAAGAATCTGTGAGGTGGGAGTTCCTGAAACTCCAGTCTGTAGCCCTGGGCTATAAGATCTTTGACCCAGGGATCCTGGCATGACGTTTCCCATTATGTGACTGAAGAATCTTAAACAGGCTCCCATCTGCCTGTCTTCCAGGCAGTGCGGTCCACCGTCATGCTGAAGGCTTAGAGGAAGCAGATCCGGGGTTCTATTCCTGTGAACCTGCTGATTTTCTGGGTTTACCTCTATTGCCTTTGAAGACCGTAGAAGAACCTTTGGTTTTGTTTTTAAACTTCGCCGTCCGAAAGGAGTGCAGAGTTGGAGCAGTGTAGGATTTTCTAGCCGGGGGAGCTGTGGAAGGAAGGTATGTAGACTTACCCGTCGTAGCCTTGGATATCCACGTATCCAGTTCATCTCCAAAAAGGGCTTCACCTGTGAAAGGTAGGCTTTCCACGCCTTTCCTGGAATCCGTGTCCGCAGTCCACTGGCGTAGCCACAAGCCCCTGCATGCTGACACTGCCATGGCAGTGGTGTGTGCATTGAGTAAACCAATTTCCTTTATGGCCTCCACCATAAAGTTAGCAGAATCCTGTATATGCTGTAGGAGTAAAATTATCTCCCCCCTGGATAAGGAATCTAACCGTCAATTAGATTGCCTGACCAAGTTAGCAGAATCCTGTATATGCTGTAGGAGTAAAATTATCTCCCCCCTGGATAAGGAATCTAACCGTCAATTAGATTACCTGACCATTTTGCAATGACCCTAGAGATCCATGCACAAGCTATAGTGGGTCTCTGGGCCACCCCCGCAGCTGTGTACAGAGATTTGAGAGTGGTCTCAATCTTGCGGTCTGCAGCATCCTTCAAGGAAACTGCCCCAGGAACAGGTAAAACTGTCTTACGTGACAGCCTAGAAACCAGTGCTTCAACTATCGTTGGATTTTCCCATTTTTTCCTATCATCCTGAGGAAATGGGAAGGATGTGAGTAACCGTTTTGGGACCTGAAACTTCTTGTCAGGATTTACCCCATTTTGCTTCAAATAGGGAATTTAATTCCTTAGATACAGGGAAAGTAGCTGAGGATTTCTATTTCACATTAAAATAAGATTCTTCCTCGTCCTCTGACACCTTATCAGGAATGTGCAGGACATCTCTAATAGCTTCTATTAGGGCCTGTATACCATGTGACAAAGCTGCATCCCCCCCTCCCGAGTCCACCTCACCCTCCTCCAGGTCTGATACATCATCATCATCGGTATCGTCCTGCATGATTTGGGCCAGAGTACGCTTCTGTGGACAAATGGCAGGGGTCTGAGACGCTGGAATGGCCACTGAATCTCTATTCATCAGGTCGTCAACAGATTGCCTTAAGTATTGCGTCTCCTTCTCATTTTGGGATAATTTATTCAAAATATTTGAAATCATCCCTTTTACTGAATCTAACCATACTGGTTCAGATCCACTAGCCTGAGAATGTGTCCTATCCTGAGTACACTACAGTGATCCCTCAGATTGAGAAAAGCACTCTGCTGTGCATGATACACACTCCTTTGACATAGTAAATGTGAAAGAACACACACACACACACACACACACACACACACACACACGAAATAGGTTAAAAGCACAGTTAACCCACACAGAGCCCTTCTAGGGAGACACAGAGTATAATGGAGCCAGCCACACAGCGCCCCTGTAGCTAAAGAACAAGTTTAGCTGGGTCGCAAACTAAGTATCTTTAATAGGGCTTAGTACACCAAATATTGCTCCCCCCCTGCTATGACCCCCTGGTACTGTTGAGGTGTTCTGGAGTCCTCGTGGAGGAGCTGCGCTTCCCTGCCAATCTGCCTGTGTATAGCTGCAGAGGTAAAATGGTGCTGGTGAGCTTCTGGATCCGCTCATAGTGAAGCACTGCCCCCTTAATGGCGCGCGGACTTCCCGGGTTTTTTATACTGGCTGAGGTATATATTCTGTTCTACAGTGGGTTAAAACCCCTGTAGTGTACTGCCAGCGTGGGTATCATTAGTGGCTTCAGCTCGCCCCTCACAGCGGTCACACAGTGTCTCTGAAGCCTGGAGCGCAGCCTGCATGTCAGCGCTGCGCTCCTACCCTTGTGCCGCCATTACAGCCGGCGACCCGCTAATCGGGACACCAGCCACCTACTCACCACTCTTCTGACTTCTGGCTCTGTTAAGGGAGGCGGCGTGCTGCGGGTCTGTACGCTCGCCATGGTGGGACTTGCGAATAGGACCCTCAGGAGCTCAGTGTCCTGTCAGCAGGGAATGGGGCCATTAACCCTAGGGAGGTTGGGCCGTTCCCCACCCTAAGTCCCACGAAGCAGGCAGTCTGGTGCCAACCAGACCTGACTGAAAATAAAAAATAGAAAATAAATGCAGAAAAGTCTTCAGGAGCTTCCCAAGCGTGACCGGCTCCTCCGGGCACATTTTCTAATGTGAGTCTGGTAGGAGGGGCATAGAGGGATGAGCCAGCCCACACTATCAAACTCTTAAAGTGCCCATGGCTCCTAGTGGACCCGTCTATACCCCATGGTACTAATATGGACCCCAGTATCCTCTAGGATGTAAGAGAAAATATGCTAATGATTCAGTCGCTGTCTTGTGTGCAGAGCCACCCACTGCCAGTGCCTCCAATCCGCTACTTATGTACAAAAGATGCAACATTTGGAACATCAGTCACACCATCGGCAGCAAGCCTATGTCTCAGAATGTCTGGCTCATCTAAGACACCTGGGGCAGTCCAACTGTGAATGAATTTGCAGTGGTCGACCAGAAAATGGTGGTGACATGCCTGCATTTTGTAGCAACCACCCCCAGATGGTCACTAACTCTCACTTACTTTGCATATACCGTAAATCCTCATTGTGTCCGCCTTCAGTAATCAGTCACTGCATGTGTGCAAAACAGCTGACGCATGCTCGGTTTAAAAAAATTCCTCCACTGTGTCCAACTTCTACATTGCGTGTGTCTCTAAAAAAAGGTCCCAAGTACGTCTGTGAGATGGATTCATCAGAGGGCAAATGGATTAGAGGATTGCCTTCCAGGAGAGAGTCCCAGTTTACACAGGGTTGATACTGTTTAATGGTGTTCGGCGGCATGTTTACATGTTTACTTCCAGCCAGGGACTGGCTGCCATTAGAAACCTATGGCCCGAATTCAATTTGCTGCAGGTTCCGTTAACGCAACCGTTACCGTGGGTAAAAAAATCTGCAGCTGCGACTTAGTTTGCAGCTCCTGAGCAGATGGAAAGTAGGTCAAAATTTGTATTTTAAAGTAAAAATGTCAGAATGTGCAGTACCTCTGGCACACCTCTTACAATGAACAGTCATGCACTTGGAGGCATTTAAATAGCAACATCTGGCCCTTAATGTCATGTCATTCTAAAGTAATTTTCTGTAAAAAAAAAAAACTCTTAATGGTTTTAATTGTGTGGGACTTGTATTTTGAGGTGTTGTATAGAGTGGACATGGATTTTTTGTACTTTTGAATTGGAGATAAAACTTTTCCCCCAACTTTTTTAAACGTAAAAATAATTAAAAATCACATTTTCTTATCTTCAAAATATTCTAGATGCTTTAATTTGGTGCAAAACACCTCTTTACTATAATTTATCCACTATGGGTAAAAAATGTAAAAATCCACATCTTTAAAAATCTCATATACTTTGATTATGGCCACTAATAACCTTATATACTGTTATCCAGTGTTATTTGACACTCTCTGGTCTTTTTTTCTTGAATCCCCCTCAGGTTGCGCACTGTAGAATTACTGTGCGGGTGCTGTAATAAGCATTTTCTAATTGATTAGTGCAGATCGCAGTAGGGGCAGACTAGATGGACCAAGTGGTTCTTATCTGCCATCAAATTGTATGTTTCTATGTTTCACTAGCGTACATGCTGAAAATATCCCGCAGTATATATTTGCCAGTCAAAAATTTTCACTTACTGCGGCTAATTGAATCAGCCCCTTTAACACTTTCTTTTCAAAGTTGCAGTAGATCACGTTATGAGATTAATGCAAGACCTTTTTTAGCATAAACAATAGATGAAGTATTGCTAACTGGTAAAGCTTATATGACTATGCACACTGCCTCTAGAAATAGTGGCTCCCTTGGAATAGAACCAAAGGAAATATTATGAGGGCCATCTGAGGGTTGGATGAGGCTCCCTGAGAAACAACACTAGCCTCATGCTTAATGTGGCCATCAGACTCCTCATTAACTTCTAGTCATCTAACCTGTGCGGTGCATTAGGTTAAATACTGTGATAAGATGTCTGGATATAAAGACCAATTGTTTGTTTGTTTGCAGAGGAGCCGCAAGATATTTATTGGCTGGCACAATGTCTGTATCTGACTGCTCAGTACCACAGAGCTTCACATGCACTAAGGTCACGGAAATTGGATAAAGTAAGTTTCTATTCATCATGGTGATCATGCTCTAAGTTCTGAAATATCAGTTCTTCAAACATAATTTTAGATGTGCTGGAACCTGCAATAATTAGCAGCAATAGAGTACCGAAAATCTCTCACTCACCCACCCACAAATGCCCCCAGTCACGTGGTGCTACAATTATAGTTTTGGCCAAAGTGAATAGTTTAGAAATTAGGACAGCTGAAATGTTGTTGGACAATTATTCATTTTGTTTGCACAGAAACCACAGTATATTGGGGGTCATTCCGACCCGATCGCTCGCTGCAGTTTATCGCAGTGGAGCGATCGGGTCGGAACTGCGCATGTGCCGGCGCATGCCGGACGGCCGAAGACCGTCGGTCCCTGTCAATCAGGCAGAGGCAGGAGGGGGCGGCACGGCGGCGTTTGGCCGCCATTTTGGGGGCGCGGTCCGGCCAACGCAGGCATGGCCGGACTGTGCGGGGGGTGGGCCGCAGCGGCTGCGTGACATCACACGCAGCGCTGCGACCAGGGGCAGCGACGAGTAACTCCCGGCCAGCCGCAGGAGCTGCGCTGGCCGGGAGTTACTCAACAAGTACAATAGCATCGCCGTTGTGCGATGCTTTTGTACTTGGGGGGGCGGACAGACATGCGGGGCGGGCGTCCCCCCGCATGTCTGGGAACATAATAGCTGTGCTAAATTTAGCACAGCTACGATCAACTCGGAATGACCCCCATTGTCTGAAGCTAGTTCAATGCACACTATAGTGCAAGATCATACAACCTATAGGAATACTGTATAACATAATTTACTGCATTGTTTTCTGTACATAATACTGAGGGTGGTCTTCAGTATGCCGACTGACGGGATCCCGGCGCACAGTATACCGGCGCCGGGATCCCGACAGCCTGCATACCGACACTTATTCTCCCTCGTGGGGGTCCACAACCCCCCTGGAGGGAGAATAAAATAATGTGGCGCGCGTAGCACCATGCCCGTAGCGTGGCGAGCGCAGCAAGCCCGCAAGAGGCTCATTTGCGCTCGCCACACTGTCGGTAAGCCGGCGGTCGGGCTCCCGGCACCGGTATGCTGGTCGCCGGGAACCCGAGCGCCGGCATATCGTAGTGAACCCAATACTGATGGTCCTCCAAACAGAACTAACAAACTGTTTGGAGCATCACTTATTTTAATTGTTTAAACCACTATATAACGAATTGCTGCTTGGTGCCCATGGCCATTGTAGTATAAACTCCTCTCTCTTCACAACTATGCTGGCCAAGTCAGTCATGAAGAGTGATACAGTAGAATGCAGGTATGAATTGTGCAGGTATTATAGGACCTTTGTTTTGCTCTTTATGACCTTCATTTTCCTTCTACCTTTTCCATATCAGGTGTTTGAGGCATGTCGTTACCTTGCAGCCAGATGTCATGTAAGTAATATCACTAAGCTCTCACTAATGCAGGTTTAATGTGTCGTCAATCTGATCATGGCTGCAAACTAGACAGAATATTTAAATTTCAGTAGCAATTTATGGGGAATCATTTTGAACAGTATGTTAAATAAATCACTAAACTAATACAATTGGCAGTACGGATGGTGTAATGGTTAGCGTTACTGCCTCACAGCACTGAGGTCATGGGTTCAATTCCCACCATGGCTCTACCTGTGCGGAGTTTGTATATTCTCCCCGTACTTGCGTGGGTTTCCTCCCACAATTCAAAAATATGCTGGTAGGTTAATTGGATCCCAACAAAATTAACCCTAGTATGAATGTGTGCGCGTGTACATGTGTTAGGGAATATACACTTGATAATGTCGATTATCTTACAGGAAAGAAAGCTATACCTTATACACACTTAGAATACACTTTACCGTGGAGCCGCTGCTGCCGCTAAACTTAGTACACACGCTACGTAATTTATACACTGTTTGCGTACGGAGTCCCGTATCACTGTACAGACTTAGCGTACAAACGCCGCGCTGGGGGTACAAAGTACACACAGCGCGCACACACCCAGAGATACACTTTAAACTTTCACAGTAATGCAATGCAATGATACAACACTTTAAACCTTAGCAGGGCAATGAAGACACGACACCAATTGTGATTTAACCGCTGGGTTCCGACACCACAGTGGATTATTGCTGAAAGGGGGTTACAATATAAATAATACAATACAATATAACAGAGTAAATGGCTACATTCAATGGTACATACTTGAGTAGATTCGCTTGCGCTTCCCGGCCCGGTCCTCGGTCATCAAATAGATAACTTTGTGAGTCTTGTGATTTACCAGGCCAGAAGCAGGCTCTCTTTATACACTTCTTCCAAAAGCAATACAATAGATACTGTAATCCCTTTGTCCATTGGACACAGGAATGCACTTTTACAGTACAGGAGAGGTCATAGGTCGGTTTGAATAGGTGGGCGATGTCTTTCCCAACTGCTCTTGTGGGTGGTCTCCTCTGGATTCCCGCCGCATACATAATGTACAGTAAATACAGTTTATATCTATATTCTGCTTCTGCACATAACTATCTGCAGGAACATGCGATCTTCCTCAAACCAACACCGGAATGTTACCCTTAAAATACCCTACAGCTGGATACCAAACACCACCTTATGACCTTGTTCTGTCCCCTCCTATTCTGTAAAGGCGAATCCCTTTGTTCTGAAACCATTTAAACTGTTGTTTATTTCGTATGTGGTGCAGGGGGACTATGTGTACATTGTGCACTATTTGGATTAAATATGTAATGTGTTTTGATAGCTCTCCATGCGTTCACAAACTCTATCGTAAATACCCATACCACGCGCTGATGCGCAGGACCGCGGGAGCGACCATACGCAAATTGCGGATATGTGCACGCACGGCAGAACAAGTACACGCGCAGAGGCCATCTGTGTGTGGTTTGTACGTGATGTGTGTACTGCAATATTTTTCGACTTTGACAGTCCACCCTTTGGCAGTCACCAATAACTGCCACTATCTAATCACTAAACAGAAAAATATCTACACAATATCTACAGAAGTTTGGATAGTCGGGAGAGAGGGGTAGGTAGGAAATGTATGACCTAGTGGGATAGTAAAAAGCATGTATGTATGAATCCGTGTCTGAGGGGCATGTATCATTGTGCCGTATATGTTCTACTGAGCCTCATTTTGACTTGTTTAAAGGACATTACATAAAAGTTGGATCAGCCTGTAGTGTGTTTTTCCACTTTAATTTTGAGGGTGACTCCAAATCCAGACCTCCATGGGTTAATAAATTTGATTTCCATTGAAATTTTTTGTGTGATTTTGTTGTCAGCACATTCAACTATGTAAAGAACAAAGTATTTAATAAGAATATTTCATTCATTCAGATCTAGGATGTGTTATTTTAGTGTTCCCTTCATTTTTTTGAGCAGTGTATATTGTAAGCTCCACTGGGGTAGAGACTGATGTGAATGACCAAATATTCTCTGTAAAGCGCTGCGGAATATGTGTGCGCTATATATAACTGGTAATAAATAATACTAGTCCATTATTTCTCTAACGTCCTAGAGGATGCTGGGGACTCCGTAAGGACCATGAGGATAGAGGGGCTCAGCAGGAGACATGGGCACTTTAAGAAATAATTTAGTTCCTGGTGTGCACTGGCTCCTCCCTCTATGCCCCTCCTCCAGACCTCAGTTTGATACTGTGCCCAGAGGATGCAGATTTCCAAACGGATTCTTATGGCGTATCCTTTCCCGTCAACGGATAGACTACGATGGGAATCCTCCCCTAGGGTAGACAAAGCTTTAACACGCTTATCCAAAAAGGTAGCCCTGCCGTCCCAGGATACGGCTACCTTCAAAGATGCTGCTGATTGCAAACAGGAGGTTACCCTGAAGTCCATTTATACACATTCGGGTACCTTACTAAGACCGGCAATTGCGTCGGCCTGGGTGTGTAGTGCTGTAGCGGCATGGACGGATACCTTATCTGAGGAATTAGATACCCTAGATAAGGATACTGTATTATTGACCCTGGGGCATATAAAAGACGCTGTCCTATATATGAGAGATGCTCAAAGAGACATTAGTCTACTGGGTTCTAGAATAAACACTATGTCGATTTCTGCCAGAAGGGTCCTGTGGACTCGGCAATGGACAGGTGATGCCGACTCAAAAAGGCATATGGAGGTTTTACCTTACAGGGGTGAGGAATTGTTCGGGGAAGGTCTCTCGGACCTGGTCTCCACAGCTACAGCTGGAAAGTCAAATTTTTGGCCTTATGTTCCCTCACAGCCTAAGAGAGCACCGCATTATCAAATGCAGTCCTTTTGTTCACAAAGAAACAAGAAAGTCCGAGGTGCGTCCTTTCTTGCCAGAGGTAGGGGCAGAGGAAAGAAGCTGCACAACGCAGCTAGTTCCCAGGAACAGAAGTCCTCACAGGCCTCTACAAAATCCACCGCATGACGCTGGGGCTCCACTGGCGGAGCCGGGCCCTGTGGGGGCACGTCTTCGGAATTTCAGCCACATGTGGGTTCACTCCCAGGTGGATCCTTGGGCAATAGAAATTGTGTCTCAGGGTTACAAGCTGGAATTCGAAGAGGTGCCTTCTCGCCGGTATTTCAAATCGGCCCTACCATCTTCCCCCCCAAGAGAGGGAAATAGTGTTAAACGCAATACAAAAATTGTATCTTCAGCAGGTGGTGGTCAAGGTTCCCCTCCTTCAACAGGGAAGGGGTTATTATTCGACCATGTTTGTAGTCCCGAAACCGGACGGTTCGGTCAGACCCATATTGAATTTAAAATCTCTGAACCTATACTTGAAAAGGTTCAAGTTCAAGATGGAATCGCTAAGAGCGGTCATCGCAAGCCTGAAGGGGGGGATTTTATGGTGTCACTGGACATAAAGGATGCGTACCTTCATGTCCCCATTTATCCACCTCATCAGGCGTACTTAAGATTTGCGGTACAGGATTGTCATTACCAATTTCAGACGTTGCCGTTTGGTCTCTCAACGGCCCCGAGGATTTTCACCAAGGTAATGGCGGAAATGATGGTGCTCCTGCGGAAGCAAGGTGTCACAATTATCCTCTACTTGGACGATCTCCTCATAAAAGCGAGATCAAGAGAGCAGTTGCTGAACAGCGTATCTCTTTCACTGAAAGTGTTACAGCAACACGGCTGGATTCTCAATATTCCAAAGTCGCAGTTGGTTCCTACGACTCGTCTGCCCTTCTTGGGCATGATTCTGGACACGGACCAGAAGACCGTTTATCTCCCGATAGAGAAGGCCCAGGAACTCATGACTCTGGTCAAGAACCTATTGAAACCAAAACAGGTGTCAGTGCATCATTGCACTCGAGTCCTTATTCGACCATGTTTGTAGTCCCGAAACCAGACGGTTCGGTCAGACCAATATTGAATTTAAAATCTCTGAACCTATACTTGAAAAGGTTCAAGTTCAAGATGGAATCGCTAAGAGCGGTCATCGCAAGCCTGGAAGGGGGGGATTTTATGGTGTCACTGGACATAAAGGATGCGTACCTTCATGTCCCCATTTATCCACCTCATCAGGCGTACCTAAGATTTGCGGTACAGGATTGTCATTACCAATTTCAGACGTTGCCGTTTGGTCTCTCAACGGCCCCGAGGATTTTCACCAAGGTAATGGCGGAAATGATGGTGCTCCTGCGGAAGCAAGGTGTCACAATTATCCCGTACTTGGACGATCTCCTCATAAAAGCGAGATCAAGAGAGCAGTTGCTGAACAGCGTATCTCTTTCACTGAAAGTGTTACAGCAACACGGCTGGATTCTCAATATTCCAAAGTCGCAGTTGGTTCCTACGACTCGTCTGCCCTTCTTGGGCATGATTCTGGACACGGACCAGAAGAGAGTTTATCTCCCGATAGAGAAGGCCCAGGAACTCATGACTCTGGTCAAGAACCTATTGAAACCAAAACAGGTGTCAGTGCATCATTGCACTCGAGTCCTGGGAAAGATGGTGGCGTCATACGAGGCCATTCCCTTCGGCAGGTTCCATGCGAGGACTTAACAATGGGACCTACTGGACAAGTGGTCCGGGTCACATCTTCAGATGCATCGGTTGATCACCCTGTCCCCCAGGGCCAGGGTGTCACTACTGTGGTGGCTGCAGAGTGCTCACCTTTTTGAGGGCCGCAGATTCGGCATTCAGGACTGGATCCTGGTGACCACGGACGCAAGCCTCCGAGGTTGGGGAGCAGTCACACAGGGAAGAAATTTCCAGGGTCTTTGGTCAAGTCAAGAGACTTGTCTTCACATCAACATCCTGGAGCTAAGGGCCATATACAACGCCCTACGTCAAGTGGAGACCTTACTTCGCGACCGACCAGTTCTGATCCAGTCAGACAACATCACCGCAGTGGCTCATGTAAACCGCCAAGGCGGCACAAGGAGCAGAGTGGCAATGGCGGAAGCCACCAGAATTCTTCGCTGGGCGGAGAATCATGTAAGCACACGGTCAGTAGTGTTCATTCCGGGAGTGGACAACTGGGAAGCAGACTTCCTCAGCAGACACGACCTACACCCGGGAGAGTGGGGACTTCATCCAGAAGTCTTCGCACAGATTGTGAGTCGGTGGGAACTGCCACAGATAGACATGATGGCGTCCCGCCTCAACAAAAAGCTACAGAGGTATTGCGCCAGGTCAAGAGACCCTCAGGCAGTAGCGGTAGACGCCCTAGTGACACCGTGGGTGTTCCAGTCAGTCTATGTATTTCCTCCACTTCCTCTCATACCACAGGTGTTGAGGATAATAACAAGAAAAGGAGTGAGAACAATCCTCATTGTTCTAGATTGGCCAAGACGGACCTGGTATCCAGATCTGCAGGAACTGCTCACAGAAGATCCGTGGCCTCTTCCTCTAAGACAGGACCTGTTGCAACAGGGACCCTGTCTGTTCCAAGACTTACCGCGGCTGCGTTTGACGGCATGGCGGTTGAACGCCGGAACCTAGCAGAAAAAGGCATTCCAGTTGAGGTTATCCCTACGCTGATAAAGGCTAGGAAGGAAGTAACAGCAAAACATTATCACCGTATATGGCGAAAATATGTTTCTTGGTGTGAGACCAAGAATGCTTCTACGGAAGAATTCCATCTGGGTCGTTTCCTTCACTTCCTACAGACTGGAGTGAATTTGGGCCTTAAATTAGGTTCCATTAAGGTCCAGATTTCGGCCCTATCCATTTTCTTTCAAAAAGAATTGGCTTCTCTCCCAGAAGTTCAGACTTTTGTAAGGGAGTGCTGCATATTCAGCCTCCTTTTGTGCTTCCGGTGGCACCTTGGGATCTTAACGTGGTGTTAAGTTTCCTAAAGTCACACTGGTTTGAACCACTTAAAACGATGGAGTTGAAATATCTCACGTGGAAGGTGGTCATGTTATTAGCCTTGGATTCGGCTAGGCGAGTGTCTGATTTAGCGGCTTTGTCACATAAAAGCCCCTATTTGGTTTTCCATATGGATAGAGCAGAATTGCGGACCCGTTCACAATTTCTGCCAAAAGTGGTTTAATCTTTTCATATGAACCAACCTATTGTGGTGCCTGTGGCTACACGTGACTTGGAGGATTCCGAGTTACTTGATGTGGTCAGGGCTTTGAAAATTTACGTAGCCAGAACGGCTAGAGTCAGGAAAACTGAAGCGCTGTTTGTCCTGTATGCATCCAACAAGATTGGTGCCCCTGCTTCAAAGCAAACTATTGCTCACTGGATTTGTAACACGATTCAGCACGCGCATTCTACGGCTGGTTTGCCGTTACCAAAATCGGTCAAGACCCATTCCACTAGGAAGGTGGGCTTTTCTTGGGCGGCTGCTGGGGGGGGTCTCGGCACTTCAGCTGTGTCGAGCTGCTACTTGGTCTGGTTCAAACACTTTTGCAAAATTCTACAAGTTTGATACCCTGGCTGAGGAGGACCTCATGTTTGCTCAATCGGTGCTGCAGAGTCATCTGCACTCTCCCGCCCGTTTGGGAGCTTTGGTATAATCCCCATGGTCCTTACGGAGTCCCCAGCATCCTCTAGGACATTAGAGAAAATAAGATTTTACTTACCGGTAAATCTATTTCTCGTAGTCCGTAGAGGATGCTGGGCGCCCGTCCCAAATGCGGACTTCTTCTGCAATACTTGTATATAGTTATTGCTTCAATAAGGGTTATGTTATAGTTGCATCGGTCTTGAACTGATGATATGTTGTTTTCATACTGTTAACTGGGTAGTTATCACAAGTTATACGGTGTGATTGGTGTGGCTGGTATAAATCTTGCCTCTGGATTAACAAAATCCTTTCCTCGTACTGTCCATCTCCTCTCGGCACAGTTTCTCTAACTGAGGTCTGGAGGAGGGACATAGAGGGAGGAGCCAGTGCACACCAGGAACTAAATTCTTTCTTAAAGTGGCCATGTCTCCTGCGGAGCCCGTCTATCCCCATGGTCCTTACGGAGTCCCCAGCATCCTCTACGGACTACGAGAAATAGATTTACCGGTAAGTAAAATCTTATTTTTTATTTGTTAATATGGTGCAACATCATAAACATTTAACATTAACAATGTGAAGTGTTCTATTTTGTTTTTCTGTTAAGTATGCCGCAAAGGAGTACCAGCAGGCTCTAGATATCCTGGATATGGAGGAACCGATTAGCAAGAAATTGTTTGAAAAGAGTATTAAGGATGAGAAAATCTTAAAGGATGGTTCTGGAGAATGGCAAATGTCACAGTCCTCGGTACGGTTATTTTGTTTTGTATCTTACAGTGGAACATAGGTTTGTGATATTTGTTTTTTCCTATGGTTGTTCTATTATAGGCTTCACACGTTGTGTAGATGTATGTGGACCAACGCCTGCATGATATTTGTATATGGTATGTATTTAGCATTTCAACAACTAAATATATGGTGCAAAGTAAATCTGATACATTTGCAATTTTTTTTTTCTAAAATTAGAGTTATTCAGAAAAGATTAAGACACATTAAATACCAGAGGCTAGCAAACATGGCTTAGTAATACATTGTGCGTCTTAACCATTCTTATGGGCTGTAACAACATTATTTATATTTATTAGGTTACAAATTATCTATATACAATTTATATCAGATTATATGAGTCAGAACATAACGAGCCTTCAGTCTAATTCACATTTGTTTTAGAACAAACGTGAAATAATTAAATACAAATTAATTATAACAGACTGTTGTTGACACAGTTGAAGGTCTGCAATGACCTATGCTTCTGTGTAGTTCTAATGCAAAAATAGGATTTTAATACCTACCGGTAAATCCTTTTCTCTTAGTCCGTAGAGGATGCTGGGGACACTTCAAGAACCATGGGGTATAAACGGGATCCGCAGGAGACATGGGCACTTTAAGACTTTAAAAGGGGTGTGAACTGGCTCCTCCCTCTATGCCCCTCCTCCAGACTCCAGTTATAGGAACTGCCCAGGGAGATGGACATTTTGAGGAAAAAGGATTTATTTTGATTTAAACTAAGGTGAGATACATACCAGCTCACACCTCAAGCATGCCGTACAACATGGCATTCAACCCAACGCATGCAACGGCATGAATAACGACAGCAACAGGCTGACTATAAACGCAACACAACACGTGTGTAACCATAACCAAGAACTGCAGATACAGTACGCACCGGGACGGGCGCCAATCATCCTCTACGGACTAAGAGTAAAGGATTTACCGGTAGGTATTAAAATCCTATTTTCTCATACGTCCTAGAGGATGCTGGGGACACTTCAAGGACCATGGGGTTTATACCAAAGCTCAAGAACGGGCGGGAGAGTGCGGATGACTCTGCAGCACCGATTGACCAAACAAGAGGTCCTCCTTAGCCAGGGTATGATACTTGTAAAACTTTGCAAAAGTGTTTGAACCCAACCAAGTAGCAGCTCGGCAAAGCTGTAATGCAGAGACCTCCCGGGCAGCCGCCCAGGATGAGCCCACCTTTCTGGTAGAATGGACCTTCACTGATTTCGGTAACGGCAATCCAGCCGTAGAATGAGCTTGCTGAATCGTATTACAGATCCAGCGTGCAATAGTCTGCTTGGAAGCAGGAGCCCCAATCTTGTTGGGATCATACAGGACAAACAGAGCCTCCGTTTTCCTAATCTGATCCGTCCTGGCTACATAAATTTTCAAAGCTCTGACCACATCTAGAGACTTTGATTCCGCTAAGGCGTCAGTAGCCACTGGCACGACAATAGGTTGGTTCATGTGAAACGATGACACCACTTTCGGCAGAAATTGCGGATGAGTTCTCAACTCCGCTCTATCTTCTTGGAAGATCAAATAGGGGCTCTTGTGAGACAAAGCCGCCAATTCAGACACCCGCCTTGCAGAGGCCAAGGCCAATAGCATGATCACTTTTCAAGTGACGAATTTCAACTCTACCTTACGTAAAGGTTCAAACCAATGAGATTGCAGGAACTGCAACACCATGTTAAGATCCCATGGTGCCATCGGGGGCACAAAGGGAGGTTGGATGTGCAGCACGCCTTTCACGAAAGTCTGAACTTCCGGAAGGGAGGCCAATTCTTTTTGAAAGAAAATTGACAAGGCCGAAATTTGTACTTTAATTGAGCCTAACTTTAGGCCCGCATCCACACCTGCTTCCAGAAAATGGAGAAAACGGCCCAGCTGAAAGTCTTCCGTAGGAGCCTTCTTGGATTCACACCAAGACACATATTTTCTCCAAATACGGTGATAATGTTTCACCGTTACTTCTTTTCTAGCCTGAAGAAGTGTGGGAATGACTTCACTGGGAATACCCTTTCGGGCTAGGATCCGGCGTTCAACCTCCAAGCCGTCAAACGCAGCAGTGGTAAGTCTTGGTACACGGACGGCCCCTGCTGTAACAGATCCTCTCGTAGAGGAAGAGGCCAGGGATCTCCTATGAGCAATTCATGAAGATCTGGATACCAGGCCCTCCTTGGCCAATCTGGAACAATGAGGATTGCATGAACCCTTGTTCTTATTATGATCTTTATCACTTTTTGAACGAGTGGAATCGAAGGGAACACATATACCGACTGAAACACCCACGGTGTCACTAGGGCGTCCACCGCTATTGCTTGAAGGTCCCTCGACCTGGAACAATATCTCAGAAGTTTCTTGTTGATGCGAGACGCCATCATGTCTATTTGAGGAATTCCCCAACGACTTGTCACTTCTGCAAAGACCTCTTGATGAAGACCCCACTCTCCTGGATGGAGATCGTGTCTGCTGAGGAAGTCTGCTTCCCAGTTGTCCACACCTTGAATGAAGACCGCTGACAGAGCGCATACATGCCTCTCCACCCAGTGGAAAACTTTTGTGGCCTCTGCCATTGCCGCTCTGCTTTTCGTTCCGCCCTGGCGGTTCATGTACGCCACTGCTGTTATGTTGTCTGACTGAATCAAGACGGGCAGATCACGAAGAAGATGTTCCGCTTGTAGAAGGCTGTTGTAAATGGCCCTTAATTCCAGAATGTTTATGTGTAGACAAGCTTCCTGTGTGACTGCACCCCAGCCTCGGAGACTCGCATCCGTGGTCACCAGGATCCAGTCCTGGATACCGAACCTGCGTCCCTCTAGGAGGTGAGAACTGTGCATCCACCACAGGAGTGAGATTCTGGTCTTGGAAGACAGGATTATCTGTCGGTGCATGTGCAGATGGGACCCGGACCACTTGTCCAACAGATCCCACTGAAACACTCTGGCATGGAACCTGCCAAACTGAATGGCCTCGTAGGCTGCCACCATCTTCTCCAGTAATCGAGTGCATTGATGGATTGACACTCGCTGGCTTCAGAATTTGTTTGACCAGACTGAATTTCCAGAGCCTTTTCTTCTGGAAGAAAAACTCTCTGTAATTCTGTGTCCAGAATCATTCCCAAAAACGACAGTCGTTTTGTCGGACTCAACTGTGACTTTGGCAAGTTCAGGAGCCAACCATGTTGTTGCAGAACTGTCAGGGAAATCGTAATGCTCTGCAGTAATCGGTCCCTGGATCTCGCCTTTATCAGAAGATCGTCCAAGTACGGGATAATTGTGACTCCCTGCTTGCGCAGGAGAACCATAATTTCCGCCATAACTTTGGTGAAAACCCTCGGAGCCGTGGATAGACCAAACGGCAACGTCTGAAATTGGTAATGACAATCCTGAATCGCAAACCACAGGTAAGCCTGATGCGGAGAATATATGGGGACGTGTAAGTAGGCATCTTTTATGTTGACCGACATCATAAAATCCCCTTCCTCCAGACTGGAGTTCACTGCTTGGAGAGATTCCATCTTGAATTTGAACTTTCTCAGATAGAAATTGAGGGATTTTAGGTTCAGAATTGGTCTGACCGAGCTGTCTGGCTGCGGGACCACGAAGAGGCTCGAATAAAAACCTTCTCCCTGTTGTGACGGGGGCACCTTGATAATGACTTGATTTTGACACAGCTTTTGTATCGCATCGCATACTACCTCCCTGTCCGGAAGAGAAGCTGGTAAGGCTGATTTGAAAAATCGCCGAGGGAGAACGTCTTGAAACTCCAGTTTGTATCCTTGGGACACTATTTCTAACACCCATGGGTCTAGGGCCGAACGAACCCAGAACTGACTGAATAGTTGGAGACGTACCCCCACCGGTGCGGACTCCCGCAGAGGAGTCCCAGCGTCATGCGGTGCATTTGGCAGAAGCCGGAGTGGACTTCTGCTCTTGGGAACCTGCCACAGCCGGTGACCTTTTTCCCTTTCCTCTTCCTCTAGAAGCAAGGAAGGAAGACCCTCGTCCTTTTTTTGTATTTATTGGGCCGAAAGGACTGCATCTGATAGTGGTGCGTTTTCTTTTGTTGTACAGGAACATAAGGTAAAAATGATGACTTACCCGCGGTAGCCGTAGATACCAGGTCAGCGAGGCCGTCCCCAAACAAGACACCACCTTTATACGGCAGAGACTCCATAGCCTTCTTAGAGTCAGCATCAGCATTCCATTGATGAATCCACAATGCTCTTCTAGCTGAGACTGCCATGGCATTGGCCCTTGATCCCAAAAGGCCAATGTCTCTCGCAGCTTCCTTTAGGTAGGCTGCAGCGTCCTTGATATAACCCAGTGTCAAAAGAATGCTATCCCTATCCAGGGTATCTATCTCAGATGACAAGTTATCTGCCCACTTTTCAATAGCGCTACTCACCCACGCCGAAGCAACGGCAGGTCTGAGCAGAGTACCTGTAGTGACATAAATGGATTTCAATGTATTTTCCTGCTTACGATCCGCAGGTTCCTTTAGGGCTGCCGTGTCAGGGGACGGAAGCGCCACCTTTTTGGACAGTCGTGACAGAGCCTTGTCTACAGTGGGGGGTGACTCCCACTTTTCCCTATCCCCAGAGGGGAGCGTATATGCCACCGGAATTCTCTTGGGAATCTGAAACTTCTGGTCAGGATTTTCCCAAACCTTTTCAAAAAGCGAGTTCAGTTCATGAGAGGGAGGAAACGTTACCTCAGGTTTCTTTCCTTTAAATATACAGACCCTTGTATCAGGAACAGCAGGATCCTCCGTGATATGTAACGCGTCTTTTATCGCCACAATCATGTACTGAATGCGCTTAGCCAGTTTAGGATTTAATCTGGCATCACTATAGTCGACACTGGAGTCAGAGTCCATGTCGGTATCTGTATCTGCTATCTGGGTAAATGAACGCTTTTGTGACCCCGAGCGGGTCTGGACCTGTGACAAAACATCCTCAACGGATTTTTTCCATGCCTGGTTCTGAGACTCAGATTTATCCAATCTCCTTTTTAATAGAGCCACATTTGCATTCAAAGCACTCAAAACATTTACCCAATCAGGAGTCGGCGGTGCCGACATGGTCACTCCCACAGCCGTTTCTGTCCCTAATCCAGCCTCCTCCTGAGAAGAGCACTCAGCCTCAGACATGCCGACACACGTGTACTGACACCCACAGACACACTGGGCATATAGGGGACAGACCCACAGTAAAGCCTGTCAGGGAAACACAGAGGGAGTTTGCCAGCTCACAACCCAGCGCTTATCCCGGTTCTGAAAACTCTTATACAAAGCTTCAGACCTGTTAGCGCTTGTATAAATACATATATAGCACCAAAATAACTGTGCCCCCCCCCCCCCCCCTGCTTTGCACCCTGTCACTTGATACAGAAGTGTAGAGGAAGGACCAGCGTCTCTGCAGCTCTGTGAAGAGAAAATGGGGCTAAGCCCCTCCCCCTTAATGGCGCGCTTCAGCCCTGCTATTTTTTAAAATATTTATACTGGCGCCCTTGGCACTTAAAAACCACCTTCTTATATGAGGTTTTTCAGTGCTGCCCAGGGCGAACCCCCCCCCCCCCCCCCCCGCGCCCTGCACCCTGTAGTGCCGATGTGTGTGGGAGCATGGCGCGCTGTGCGGTACCTCAAAGCCGTCGCTGAAGTCTTCTGATCTTCAACTCACCTGTCTTCTGACTTCTGGATCTGCAAGGGGGGTGACGGCGGGCTCTGGGAACGAGCATCTAGGCGTACCTAGCGTTCAGACCCTCAGGTGCTAATGGTGTCCTGTAGCCAAAGAAGCAGAGCCTTGAAACTCAAAGAAGTAGGTCTGCTTCTCTCCCCTCAGTCCCACGAAGCAGGGAGCCTGTTGCCAGCAGGTCTCCCTGAAAATAATAAACCTAACAAAAGTCTTTTTCCAGAGAAACTCAGGAGAGCTCCTCAGTGTGCATCCAGTTTCACTGGGCACCGATTCTAAACTGGAGTCTGGAGGAGGGGCATAGAGGGAGGAGCCAGTTTACACCCCTTTTAAAGTCTTAAAGTGCCCATGTCTCCTGCGGATCCTGTCTATACCCCATGGTTCTTGAAGTGTCCCCAGCATCCTCTAGGACGGAGGAGAAATATAAATATTTGTATGACTGAACAGAAAATAAATTTAGACAGTGAAATTTATGGTGACACTAAGCACAAAATGAATAGTCTTGTTTCGTCCTCTGGAGGACACTGGTAGATGATGGGTTATGTGAGGAGGCTGAGAATAGGCTCTATATAAATAACGCCCGACCACCATTGGTAATTCAGCTTTTTGATTACTTGCCTTTGGAGGAAGGCACAAAGATATGCTAGGAGGGTTTTTTTATTTTACTACTAGTCTTTTGTTTTCAGACACCACTGCTCTCTTGTGAAACTCAGTGTACAAATGGAGTGGGGTTCACAGTGCTGGTAATCGGTATTGTTCCTCTGCTGCAGACTACTCTGGCCCATGTGCATTTGATAGCCAGACATCCCAAACTATGGACGACACTATCTTTGAGAAGATGTCGAGTTCACTACAGCCTTCCAGAGGTAGTGATGGATTGGCTAGGAGTTGCTAATAATGCCTGGAGTAGAGCTCTGGGGCTCCGGTCCTTGGCAGTAGGTAAAAAGGGAATCTATTGTTGGCAGGCCTTTTTATATTGGTTGCATTGTTTGGCACAGTTTCTTTGTATAGTCCACGCCATCTTGGTTGTGGCAGCAGGCAGTCACCAGCCTTTAAAGAGATTCCTCCTACCTTAGATCCTTGCGCTATGTAGCTAATTCTGCTGCACTCCTGAGTTGTGAGTTGCTATGGAAGAGCACTGAGTTTGCAGTTTAGTTATATTACTACTTTGTTTATTCTAACTGCTGTTGGTAGGCGTAGGTGAAGCTGCTGCTGTCAATATTGCAGACTGTATGCTTTTGATCTAAGCCACTGTGGTAAACCCTGGGTTTCTGGTGTCACTATCAGTGTGGGGAAAAAAAGGTTAAGGGTTGTTTCTCATACGTCCTAGAGGATGCTGGGGTCACCATTAGAACCATGGGGTATAGGCGGGATCCGCAGGAGACATGGGCACTTTAAGACTTTGAAAAGGGTGTGAACTGGCTCCTCCCTCTATGCCCCTCCTCCAGACTCCAGTTTTAGAATTGTGCCCAGTGAGACTGGACGCACTACAGGGAGCTCTACTGAGTTTCTCTGAAAGATACTTTTCGTAAGGTTTTTTATGTTCAGGGAGGCTGCTGGCAACAGTCTCCCTGCTTCGTGTGACTTAGGGGAGAGGAGTATGACCCACTTCCAGTGAGTTCAAGGCCTCTGCTTCTGGCTACAGGACACCATTAGCTCCTGAGGGTGCTGATCGCTGGGTACGCCTAGATGCTCACTCCCGCAGCCGGCCGTCACCCCCTTACAGAGCCAGAAGTCAGAAGACAGGTGAGTAGCTGAAGAAAAGAAGACTTCAGTGACGGCATTCTCTGAGGTACCGCACAGCGCGCGGATGCTGCGCGCCAAGCTCCCACATACACACAGCACTACAGGGTGCCCTGGGCAGCTAATAAATCCTCAGTGGACACTGGCAAGAGGGGACATTAGTGCCGAGGCACTGTCCTAAACCCCCGCCAGTATAATCATATAGTAAAAGAAGCGGGACGGAAGCGCGCCATTAAGGGGGCGGAGCTTCGTCCTCACAGCTCACTTGGCGCCATTTCCTCCCCAACAGGCTGCAAAGACGCTGGTCCTTCCTTCACACTAACAAGTATCAGGGTGCAAAACTGGGGGGGCACTGGCTAATTTGGTGCCATATACTTTATATTAAAAGCGCTGCAGGTCTGGGGCATTTATTGGGCGCTTCAGAACCGCTGATTGAGTGCTGGGGTGTGAGCTGGCAAATCCCCTCTGTGTCTCTCTGACAGGCTTTACTGTGGGTCTGTCCTCTATATGCCTGGTGTGTCTGTGGGTGTTTGGTGCACGTGTGTCGAAATGTCTGAGGCTGAAGGCTCTTCCCAGGAGTAGGCTGTATTAGGGACACAAAAGGAAGTGGGGGTGACCGTTTCGGTACCGCCAACGCCTGATTGGGTAAATGTGTTGGACAGCCTTGAATGCTAATGTGGCTCTTATTAGTAAGATATAAATAATATATATTAGGCGCTAAGTTTGTACTATCAAATTTAAATAGTAATTGCAGCTCACACAAGGAGGATCTGGAAGTCCTCCTGAACAAAGGGAACTGTCCCTATACACAAATTTAAAACGTATGAGCGCACAAATATTCAAAAGTGGTTAATTAGGCTGCTGGTTTGGTAAATAAAATATATTTTTATTAAAAGAACAGCAAACTAAATAAACATTCATAGATATAAAAACATCATGCTGGAAATCGCAGAATAATTAGTATCATACTTATAATCACTGCATGAAATTCAATAGATACCCCCGCATTAGCCAATTGGACTTATAATTAATTTAAAGCATGCATGCTTAATTGGTTAGCTGGTTAGTTAGTTGGACCAGTAATCAGTCCCAGTATACAGTCCTGGTTGTTAGTAACTGTTAATCCCTCCAGGGATTTTGTTATATTGATGTTAATAATTAGTTTGGTTAGATAGACAGAAATGTCCCTGGGTATATATGTCAACACAGTCCTTTTAAGATAGTGAAACTTTCTTCTGGTGATATTTCTGTGCCAGTTTATTCCATATAATGTAATATTGAGAGATTTACATAACCACTTAGTAACCCGTCGTGGCACTCATAGGGGCACTGCTTACCCTCCACTCTGCGGCGGTATTGGTGTCCACGATTGGGTTGAGGCACTGTATAGCTGGAAAGTTTCCTATCTGGCTGAGGCGGTGACACGCTGCCTGCGTGTAGCTGGGAGCGCTTGGCCGCGTGTCGCGGCTTCCGGGTTGTGCAAAGCTTCCGGCTTACGATGCGCTCCAGCTGCGTTCCACTTGACGTCGTTAGGGTCACCTGACGCGTTTCTCCGCCTTTTGTGGGTGGCGGTTTCTTCAGAGGTTTTTAGAGGTCTAGATGTGCGGTCACTATTTATCCCCCTCAGGGATATTCCTCATTGGTTGCAATTAAGATCGTTATTAATAGCATCTGTATCGTCCTTCTCAGGGATACCCTGATTTTACCAGCCATATCCAATTAACTAAACCACTATTATGTATATATATGATACGATTAGATTTCCTCTTTTTAAAAAGACAGAATTAGTATAAAAATAAATATAAACATATACATAAAAATTTATTATTATTATCACTCATGACCACAATGAGATGTTCTAATGTGCAAATAGCATTCAATTATGTATATACGTATATACCTAATTAGATTCAATAATGAATATTCTATTATCTTTTTTATTTATTTATTTCATTATGTGTATATATGGAACACTAATTGGAGAAAGATATATGTAATTTTTAACCTAGTTGGTTAATAAAATAGATAATTCTTTTTTATTAGTTTAGTATCTAAAATATAGACCCATATATAGGGAGAAGTAAACACATAATATTAATATAAACAGACACATAAAAAATGCTCAGAATACTGAAACTCCATAATAAAATAGAATATATATTTTTCCGATAGGATTCTTCTATATAGAGCAATATACATATAAATATGGAGTCATAAGAAGAGAGAGAAGGGAAGAAGAGACGGAGGAAGAGAGCAGGAGAGATATAATATATTCATATATGTAAACCTGTGGAAAAGAAATATATAGAGATCTCTTTATCTCGCTCTAGGCAAGAATTTTACACTAACTTAATAATATTATACTACAGGTATATATTATATCCAGAGATGTTTTGCCATATCTAACGACTTTATTTTATTGTTTTACATATAGAATCAATTTTGAAACATCAATGTCTAAAGTATGCAATATAAGGGCTATATTGCGGATGGTAGTTCTTACTGATGAAATTATTTATCCTAATGTATGTGTTCCCAGAATTCTAAGGAATATACATCACATAAGGAATATAACTAGAAAAAGGGAGAGAAGAAGAAATGAAGAAAAAGTGAAGAAGAAAGGGGAGAGGGGGGGATTTATTAACCCCTCATGTTACATGTTGTTAAGTTCTATATTTTCATTCAGACCCTGTGGTTCTAAAGTCTTTAAGCGAAAGATCCAATATGCTTCTCTCCTGCATAGGGCATTGAATCTGTCGCCTCCCCTTTCTGTTTGACCGACCTGTTCAAGAGCTTTTAAACGAATATTAGAAATATTCCCCTGCTGACAATAATTCGTATGCCTAGAGACGCTATGTGTATTGCTTTTATTCATAATATTCCGTCTGTGTTCAAGGAATCGTGTTTTTAATTTTCTAATGGTACGACCTACGTATTGGTATCCACAGCCACACTCAATAAGATAGACTACATATGTAGATTCACAATTTAGGAAGCCCTCTATCTCAAAGGATTCTCCCGTTACCCTAGATCCAAATGTCTTACTGCGCAAGTTGACATTCGAGCAAGTAAGACACCTGGTCCTGGCACACCTGAAGAATCCCCTGGGTTTCTCCCGTAATTCGTCTAGAGAATTAGTATTCAGTGTCCCCAATAACTCGTTGTTCCTATGAATTTTTTTCTTTTTATTTTTCTTTTTATCAGGATTAAACATACTAGGTGCTAATTTTATCTGTAGTGTCTCTGATTTTTTATATACTGTTCTAATATTTTTACCTATTACAGGTTCCAACAGAGGATCTATCAACAAGAGTGGGGTGTTTTTCTTTATTATTTGTTTTATCTTAGTGGCATGTGTATTATATTGTGTTACAAATATACATTTTTCTTTATAGATATCTCCCTTGTACACATTTTGATGTTGTTGCTTTTTGCGCGATTTTTTTGTGAGAAGATTATTCCTATCTTGTTTTTCTACGTCCTTAAGTGCTTTCTGAAGGATATAATCTGGGTAACCCTGTTGTTCAAAGGAGGAATGTACTTTCATTACCTGTTCTTGATATCTATAATCCCTTGAGCAATTTCTCTTCACTCTTAGAAATTGACTCTTTGGGATGTTATCTCGCCAGGCTTTAAGGTGGCTGCTGCTATATTTCAAAAAGTTGTTAGTATCTACCGATTTAAAGTAAGTCTCTGTATGGATGTTCTCGCCATCAGACAGTAGGGCAATATCCAGGAATGTGATATGGTGAGGATCGCATGTGTGAGTAAATTTTAATCCATAAGTGTTCGTGTTCAGATGTGATACAAATGATGTAACAGAATTTAGATCCCCATCCCAAATAAAGAATAAATCATCTATATACCTGCCATAGAGGACCAGGCTCCCCCCGAGGTCTGCCCCCCAAATGAGTTCTAAGAGTGAAGAGAAATTGCTCAAGGGATTATAGATATCAAGAACAGGTAATGAAAGTACATTCCTCCTTTGAACAACAGGGTTACCCAGATTATATCCTTCAGAAAGCACTTAAGGACGTAGAAAAACAAGATAGGAATAATCTTCTCACAAAAAAATCGCGCAAAAAGCAACAACATCAAAATGTGTACAAGGGAGATATCTATAAAGAAAAATGTATATTTGTAACACAATATAATACACATGCCACTAAGATAAAACAAATAATAAAGAAAAACACCCCACTCTTGTTGATAGATCCTCTGTTGGAACCTGTAATAGGTAAAAATATTAGAACAGTATATAAAAAATCAGAGACACTACAGATAAAATTAGCACCTAGTATGTTTAATCCTGATAAAAAGAAAAATAAAAAGAAAAAAATTCATAGGAACAACGAGTTATTGGGGACACTGAATACTAATTCTCTAGACGAATTACGGGAGAAACCCAGGGGATTCTTCAGGTGTGCCAGGACCAGGTGTCTTACTTGCTCGAATGTCAACTTGCGCAGTAAGACATTTGGATCTAGGGTAACGGGAGAATCCTTTGAGATAGAGGGCTTCCTAAATTGTGAATCTACATATGTAGTCTATCTTATTGAGTGTGGCTGTGGATACCAATACGTAGGTCGTACCATTAGAAAATTAAAAACACGATTCCTTGAACACAGACGGAATATTATGAATAAAAGCAATACACATAGCGTCTCTAGGCATACGAATTATTGTCAGCAGGGGAATATTTCTAATATTCGTTTAAAAGCTCTTGAACAGGTCGGTCAAACAGAAAGGGGAGGCGACAGATTCAATGCCCTATGCAGGAGAGAAGCATATTGGATCTTTCGCTTAAAGACTTTAGAACCACAGGGTCTGAATGAAAATATAGAACTTAACAACATGTAACATGAGGGGTTAATAAATCCCCCCCTCTCCCCTTTCTTCTTCACTTTTTCTTCATTTCTTCTTCTCTCCCTTTTTCTAGTTATATTCCTTATGTGATGTATATTCCTTAGAATTCTGGGAACACATACATTAGGATAAATAATTTCATCAGTAAGAACTACCATCCGCAATATAGCCCTTATATTGCATACTTTAGACATTGATGTTTCAAAATTGATTCTATATGTAAAACAATAAAATAAAGTCGTTAGATATGGCAAAACATCTCTGGATATAATATATACCTGTAGTATAATATTATTAAGTTAGTGTAAAATTCTTGCCTAGAGCGAGATAAAGAGATCTCTATATATTTCTTTTCCACAGGTTTACATATATGAATATATTATATCTCTCCTGCTCTCTTCCTCCGTCTCTTCTTCCCTTCTCTCTCTTCTTATGACTCCATATTTATATGTATATTGCTCTATATAGAAGAATCCTATCGGAAAAATATATATTCTATTTTATTATGGAGTTTCAGTATTCTGAGCATTTTTTATGTGTCTGTTTATATTAATATTATGTGTTTACTTCTCCCTATATATGGGTCTATATTTTAGATACTAAACTAATAAAAAAGAATTATCTATTTTATTAACCAACTAGGTTAAAAATTACATATATCTTTCTCCAATTAGTGTTCCATATATACACATAATGAAATAAATAAATAAAAAAGATAATAGAATATTCATTATTGAATCTAATTAGGTATATACGTATATACATAATTGAATGCTATTTGCACATTAGAACATCTCATTGTGGTCATGAGTGATAATAATAATACATTTTTATGTATATGTTTATATTTATTTTTATACTAATTCTGTCTTTTTAAAAAGAGGAAATCTAATCGTATCATATATATACATAATAGTGGTTTAGTTAATTGGATATGGCTGGTAAAATCAGGGTATCCCTGAGAAGGACGATACAGATGCTATTAATAACGATCTTAATTGCAACCAATGAGGAATATCCCTGAGGGGGATAAATAGTGACCGCACATCTAGACCTCTAAAAACCTCTGAAGAAACCGCCACCCACAAAAGGCGGAGAAACGCGTCAGATGACCCTAACGACGTCAAGTGGAACGCAGCTGGAGCGCATCGTAAGCCGGAAGCTTTGCACAACCCGGAAGCCGCGACACGCGGCCAAGCGCTCCCAGCTACACGCAGGCAGCGTGTCACCGCCTCAGCCAGATAGGAAACTTTCCAGCTATACAGTGCCTCAACCCAATCGTGGACACCAATACCGCCGCAGAGTGGAGGGTAAGCAGTGCCCCTATGAGTGCCACGACGGGTTACTAAGTGGTTATGTAAATCTCTCAATATTACATTATATGGAATAAACTGGCACAGAAATATCACCAGAAGAAAGTTTCACTATCTTAAAAGGACTGTGTTGACATATATACCCAGGGACATTTCTGTCTATCTAACCAAACTAATTATTAACATCAATATAACAAAATCCCTGGAGGGATTAACAGTTACTAACAACCAGGACTGTATACTGGGACTGATTACTGGTCCAACTAACTAACCAGCTAACCAATTAAGCATGCATGCTTTAAATTAATTATAAGTCCAATTGGCTAATGCGGGGGTATCTATTGAATTTCATGCAGTGATTATAAGTATGATACTAATTATTCTGCGATTTCCAGCATGATGTTTTTATATCTATGAATGTTTATTTAGTTTGCTGTTCTTTTAATAAAAATATATTTTATTTACCAAACCAGCAGCCTAATTAACCACTTTTGAATATTTGTGCGCTCATACGTCTTATTAGTAAGAGGCTGGATAAGTCTGAGTCTCAGACCCAGGCATGGAAGAAATCTGTGGAAGATATGTTATTGCAAAGTCAGCTTCCCTCAGGGTCACAAAAACGTACGTTGGCCCAGCCGGCAGACACTGCTACCGACACGGACTCTGATTCCAGTGTCAACTACAGCGATTCCAGATTAGATCCAAAATTGGCAAAAAGCATTCAGTACATGATTGTGGCGGTTAAAGAGGTATTACATATCATTGAGGACCCAGCTGTCCCTGATAAAAGGGTCTGTATGTATAAGGAAAGGAAACCTGCGATAACGTTTCCTCCCTCTCATGAACTGAACACGCTATTTGAAAAAGTATGGGAAGGTCCTGACAGAAAGTTTCAGATTCCCAAAAGAATTACGGTAGCTTATCCGTTTTCCTCAGCGGATAGGGAAAAGTGGGAGTCATCCCCCACTGTGGACAAGGCCCTGTCACGTTTGTCTAAAAAGGTGGCGCTCCCGTCACCTGAAACGGCGGCCCTTAAGGATCCTGCGGATCGTAAACAAGAAACTTCGTTAAAGTCCATTTATGCGACCACAGGTACGCTACTCAGAAAGTCATCCTTTTTGCCTTATGTTCCTCCACAACAAAAGAAAACGCACCACTATCAGATGCAGTCCTTTCGGCCCAATAATTACAGAAAGAGCAGAGGTTCTTCCTTCCTTGCTACTAGAGGAAGAGGTACATGATCACCAGCCCGGTGGGGGCCCGTCTCAAACTCTTCAGTCAGTTTTGGGTTCGTTCGGACCTAGACCCATGGGTTTTACAAATAGTATCTCAAGGGTACAAGCTGGAGTTTCAAGACGTTCCCCCTCGCCGTTTTTTCAAATCGGCCTTACCAGCTTCTCTTCCAGACAGGGAGGTAGTTTGCGACGCAATACAAAAGTTGTGTCAAGTTATCGTCAGGGTTCCCCAGTTACAACAGGGAGAAGGTTTTTATTCGAGCCTGTTTGTGGTCCCGAAGCCGGACGGCTCGGTTAGACCAATCCTAAAACTGAAATCCCTAAGTTTCTTCCTAAAGAAATTCAAATTCAAGATGGAGTCTCTCCGAGCAATGATCTCCAGTCTGGAGGAAGGGGATTTTATGGTGTTGGTAGACATAAAGGATGCCTACTTACATGTTCCCATTAATCCTTCGCATCAGGCTTACCTGAGGTTTGCAATACAGGATTGTCATTACCAATTTCAAACGTTGCCGTTTGGTCTGTCCACGGCTCCGAGGATTTTCACCAAAGTGATGGCGGAGATGATGGTTCTCCTTCGCAAGCAAGGAGTCACGATTATCCCGTACTTGGACGATCTTCTGATAAAGGTGAGATCCAGGGACCAGTTGGTGCAAAACGTTGCACTCTCCCTGACAGTTCTTCAGCAACATGGTTGGCTCCTAAACTTGCCAAAATCACAGTTGATTCCGACAACGCGGTTGTCGTTTTTGGGAATGATATTGGACACAGAACTACAGAGAGTCTTTCTTCCAGTGGAAAAGGCTCTGGAAATTCAGAGTCTGGTCAAACAAATTCTGAAACCAGCAAGAGTGTCAATCCAGCAATGCATTCGGTTGGTGGGGAAGATGGTTGCGGCCTACGAGGCCATTCAGTTTGGCAGGTTCCATGCCAGAGTGTTCCAGTGGGACCTGTTGGACAAGTGGTCCGGGTCCCACCTACACATGCACCGAAGGATAATCCTGTCTTCCAAGACCAGGATATCACTCCTGTGGTGGCTGCACAGCTCTCACCTCCTAGAGGGGCGCAGGTTCGGGATACAGGACTGGATCCTAGTGACAACGGATGCAACCTCAGAGGCTGGGGGGCAGTCACAATGTGAGAAAACTTCCAAGGAAGATGGTCAAGTCAGGAAACTTGTCTCCACATAAATGTTCTGGAGTTAAGGGCCATTTACAACGGCCTTCTGCAAGCGGAACATCATCTTCGAGTTCTGCCTGTACAGATCCAGTCGGACAATGTAACGGCAGTAGCGTACATAAACCGTCAGGGCGGAACGAAAAGCAGAGCGGCAATGGCAGAAGCCACAAGGATTTTCCGCTGGGCGGAAAAGCATACAAGCGCTCTGTCAGCGATCTTCATTCCAGGAGTGGACAACTGGGAAGCAGACTTCCTAAGCAGACACGATCTCCATCCAGCAGAGTGGGGCCTCCGCCAAGAAGTCTTCGCAGAGGTGACAGGTCGTTGGGGAGTTCCTCAAGTAGACATGATGGCTTCTCATCTCAACAAAAAGCTTCAGAGATATTGTTCCAGGTCAAGGGACCCTCTAGCAATTGCAGTGAATGCTCTGGTGACACCGTGGGTGTTTTAGTCGGTGTATGTATTCCCTCCACTTCCTCTCATTCCAAAAGTTCTAAAGATCATAAGAAGAACAAAGATCCGGGCGATCTTCATTGTCCCAGACTGGCCAAGGAGGGCTTGGTATCCAGATCTTCAGGAATTACTCATAGGAGATCCCTGGCTACGTTTAACGGCGTGGCAGTTGAGCGCAAAATCCTAGCCCGTAAGGGTATTCCCAGTGAAGTAATTCCCAGGCCAGAAAAGGGGTAACGTCTAAGCATTACCACCGTATTTGGTGAAAATATGTTTCTTGGTGTGAATCCAGGAAGGCTCCTACGGAAGAGTTTCAGCTAGGACGTTTTCCCCATTTTCTACAAGCAGGTGTGGATGCGGGCCTAAAATTGGGCTCAATTAAGGTACAGATTTCAGCCTTATCGGTTTTCTTTCAGAAACAATTGGCCTCCCTTCCAGAAGTTCAGACTTTAGTGAAAGGCGTATTGCACATCCATCCTCCATTTGTGCCTCCAGGGGAACCATGGGACCTTAATGTGGTGTTGCAGTTCCTTCAATCACATTGGTTTGAACCTTTACGGAAGGTGGAGTTGAAATTCCTCACTTGGAAAGTGGTCATCCTGTTGGCCTTGGCATCTGCAAGGCGGGTGTCTGAGTTGGCGGCCTTGTCTCACAAGAGCCCTTATTTGATCTTCCATGGAGATAGAGCTGAATTGAGGACACGTCAACAATTTCTACCGAAGGTGGTTTCCTCTTTCCACATGAATAAACCTATTGTGGTGTCTGTGGCTACTGACGCCTTCGCTGAGTCAAAATCTCTGGATGTGGTCAGAGCTTTGAAGATTTATGTCGCCAGAACGGCTCAGATTAGGAAAACAGAGGCTCTGTTTGTCCTGTATGCTCCCAACAAGGTTGGGTGTCCTGCTTCCAAGCAGACCATTGCACGCTGGATCTGTAACACGATTCAGCATGCTCATTTCACGGCTGGATTGCCGTTACCGGAATTGGTGAAGGCCCATTCTACTAGAAAGGTGGGCTCATCCTGGGCGGCATTGCAACTTTGCCGAGCAGCTACTTGGTCGGGGTCAAACACATTTGCAAAGTTCTACAAGTTTGACACCTTGGCCGATGAAGACCTTAAGTTTGATCAATCGGTACTGCAGAGTCATCTGCACTCTCCCGCCTGTTCTAGAGCTTTGGTATAACCCCATGGTTCTAATGGTGACCACAGCATCCTCTAGGACGTATGAGAAAATAGGATTTTAATACCTACTGGTAAATCCTTTTCTCTTAGTCCGTAGAGAATGCTGGGCGCCCGTCCCGGTGCGTACTGTATCTGCAGTTATTAGTTGTGGTTACACACATGTTGTGTTACGTTTATTGTCAGCATGTTGCTGCAATTGTTCATACCGTTGGTTTGTGTTCTGTTGAATGCCACGTTGGGCGGCATGCTTGAGGTGTGAGCTAGTATGAATCACACCTTAGTTTAACAATAAATCCTTTCCTCGAAATGTCCGTCTCCCTGGGCACAGTTCCTATAACTGCAGTCTGGAGGAGGGGCATAGAGGGAGGAGCCAGTTCACACCCTTTTCAAAGTCTTAAAGTGCCCATGTCTCCTGCGGATCCCGTCTATACCCCATGGTTCTAATGGAAACCACAGCATCCTCTACGGACTGAGAGAAAAGGATTTACCGGTAGGTATTAAAATCCTATTTTTTGCCAGTCCTGTTTTCCTCACTAGCTCCTGTGCTTTTAACTTAATATATATTCTCTGCTTGATCTCTTTGAGCTTAAGCAGGATTTTTATCCCACTTCTCGGTGTGCTGTTAGTATGATGTACCCTGCTTTGCCTTGGGATGGTAAGCAAAGGTTAAGCAGGGGGCTGCTCAGGTTTTGCATCGTGTTTGAGGAAAATGCTTTAACAAACTTCCAGGTGGCAACACAGAAGCCTCTGTGTATCATGCAAGTCATTTGGTGCATGTGTGAGAGTTTGCTGGCTCTAGAGGAGATGCCTGTTTTGGGGAATGTTTTGGCTCAGGCCATTGCAGATCTCGCCCATCAGGTAATTTGGCAGACAGTGATAAGCGATTACACTATTCCTGAGCTCAGGCATTTATTACTCCCAGGTTTCCTGTCCCTGTGGATCAGGGTAGTTCTGTAGAACCTGAGAGGGCACATAATATCAAGAGGGGTCTATCCAGAGTCTGTTACTCTTTGGAGAAGGTTATTGGCTTCTCCGTATGGATGCGTACTAGCAGCGGGGGATCCTTCTTGGCATCTACCTGCTCACCCAATTTATCACTGGAGACACAGATTTTGAGATCCAGACAATTGTCAGAGGCAGTGGTGCAAGCCATGATTAAGGCCCATCAGTCAGTGACTTTTTTCTAGTTATCATCAGGTCTGGAAGGCATAAATTGGCTGGTGTGAATGCCAGGACATTTCTGCCTCTTCGTTTCGCATGTCTTGTATTCTTTCCTTTCTTTAGGTGGGCCTGGACCAGGGCCTAAGGGGTTTACTTACGAAGAGTCGAGTTGTAAAACCTGACACTTCTGTGCATGTTTATGCCTTACATTTAAAAGTGCAATGTTTTTCTAGCTGTGTCTTACTAGTAAAAGCATTGCCCTTTTAAAAATCAGGCATAAACATGCTCAGAAGTGTCGGGTTTTACATCCCGACTCTTCGTAAACAAACCCCCAAGCCTTTCTTCCTTAAAGGGCAAAACCAGGCTTTGTAAATGATTGCCTCTTTTTAAAAAAAAAAAAGGTATCGTCCGGCATCCCGCACGTCCTGCAATCTCGGACTCCATTACATCCCACGCTCCGCCTCCTTATTATCTGCTTGTTCCACCTTGGGACTTGAAATTTGGTACTGGATGCTTTTCAGTGGGCTTCATTTGAACCCGTTCAGTCAACTAACATGCGGTGGCTTACATGGAAAGTTTATATTGCTGGCTGTAGCCTTGGCTAGGAGAGTCTCTGAATTGGTGTCTGCTCTGTTAATTTTTCACCCTGGCATGGTGCTATTTTGCACAAACCCATCTTTTCATTGTGCTGCCAGTTTTTCGGCAGTCTAGCTTTTCTATCCATCTTACGCATGTTGTCAGGGAACTGTGCTTTTATGTGGATTAGACTGCTGGGCAGTCTCTAAACCAGACATGTCAAATTCAAAATCCCAACTGGGCGGAATAATCAAGGTCTAAGATTGTGTGGGCCGCAAGAAAAAGAAAAGTCTAATATGCAATTTTGAAAGGTTTATTATTAAGAAAACCCAACAATAGGGTTTAATCAAAGAGATGTCCAGTGTCCTGGGGAAGGAAACATTAACTTTAATGTTTACATCCTGGTACTTGACATCTTTTTGCTGTCACCAGTTTTCCAATTTCAGGAGAAATCTTATTGGATGTGATTACTTTTAAAACTGAACCAAGATGAGTCTGTCATTCTGGACTTAGCAGGAGACCTGTTTCCTTTCATTAATGAGAATAATTGGGCACACTGGTAGGTACTTCCAAACATTGAAAACATTTTCACATGCGAACCTGCAAGTTTCTACAAATTGTGCAGGCAAATACTTATAAAAGTCAGGTACACAAAGTTATTGAATTGAATTTGCGCTTCAAATTTGAATAGCATTGAATCTCGCACAGTGTGAGGGTGCCTCTCCTCTATATAATAATACCACATATCAGTGTGTGCTGGGAGCTGTTATTCCCCATCATGTGTCACTGTACAGACCCCTCTCCTCTATATAATACAGGTTGAGTATCCCATATCCAAATATTCCGAAATACGGAATATTCCGAAATACGGACTTTTTTGAGTGAGAGTGAGATAGTGAAACCTTTGTTTTGTGATGGCTCAATGTTCACAAACTTTGTTTAATACACAAAGTTATTAAAAATATTGTATTAAATGACCTTCAGGCTGTGTGTATAAGGTGTATATGAAACATAAATGAATTGTGTAAATGTACACACACTTTGTTTAATGCACAAAGTTATAAAAAAATATTGGCTAAAATGACCTTCAGGCTGTGTGTATAAGGTGTATATGAAACATAAATGCATTCTGTGCTTAGATTTAGGTCCCATCACCATGATATCTCATTATGGTATGCAATTATTCCAAAATACGGAAAAATCCCATATCCAAAATACCTCTGGTCCCAAGCATTTTGGATAAGGGATACTCAACCTGTAATACCAGTGTGTGCTGGGACCTGTGTTATTTCTTCTCGTATCACTGCATTCCCCTCTACTGTAAATAATAATAAAAATACCACATATCGGTGTGTACTGGGAGATAATTAAATTAATACTGCTTCCCTTTACCATCCCTGCCAGTGTCACCTTAGATAGAGGGGACACAGGGGGCATGTGACTGCAGGGACAGAGGGGGCTGGAAGAAGGGACACATATTCCATGTTAGAGAGAAACCACTATATAGTTAAGACTTGCCTATATAGTGGTTTCTCTCTAACATGGAACATGTGTCCCTTCCAGCCTCCTTTGCCCCTCCAGTCCAGCCACATACTCCCTGTGTCTCCTCTTGCTCCCTGTGTCCCCTTCAGCTGCAGACCCTCTGTGCCCCCTGTTCTGCGTCTATTCATCCTCCAACCCTTGTGCCAGCCGCCTACAATTTACCTGCTTAGAAAGCCGTCTGCTCTTCTTCCAGATGAATCTTGCATTTTGTGGGCAGCCGGGCACACACACATACAGGGCGCGGACAGCGTGACTTCATCAGTGCTAACGGTGCTGAGCAGGCAGGATAGGGCTGTGGGTAGAGGTTTGTGGAGTCAGAACTGCAAAGGTAACTGGGCATGCGCAGCAGCTCCCCCCGCGGACATTTCCCTGTCTCTACATAGACTAGTTCTGCGCATGCACAGAACTGTGAATGCTGCCCCGTTCATGGTAGCTGGGCCGCATTCAACTGGTTTATACAATAGTAAATACAAAATATTATAGTTTCCAAACCTTCATTTTAAAGAAGCCAGTTATGGGCACAAGATTTTGTGCATGGCATTGCTGGGGCATACCTCCCCTCTAAGCTTTCTTGGGGAAGTCCCATTGTCAGAATCCCCCAGATTGGACGAAAGAGGAAACATACAGTTTTACTCCCCATAAAATCAATTCCTATGAGTCCACCTCATGGACATTGGGTTGCCGTCCTGTCTTTATTTTGTTTCTGTTTTTTATCGTGCTTGGTGCAAGTTTGTTTACTTCATCATTAAGCTTTGTTAAATAATGACTGAGTTGCCAGCGGAGGCAGGAGGGTTACCGTTGAGGGGGGGGGGGGGGGGGGGGGTTTCAGCCTTAATACCATTAAATATTTTGGGCCTGCTTCTCATCCTCCCCATTTAACATTAAGCTGGGTACATGCTATACAATGTGCAAATTACTGAATTAGGTATCTTGCATTGTTTGATCATGGTGTGTATACACTTGACAATGCGGTCGATTTGTTGTTCCAGTTTGGCTCCAAACTGCTAATCAGCCAAAATATAGTCGAATGTGTACCCAGTTTTAATTGTCTACCAGTGCCAGTGCCCCTCATAGTAAAAATCCTGTTTTATTTATTGTGTGTATGTATGTATGTGTATGTGTATATATATATATATATATATATATATGTTTATATATATATATATATATATATATATATTGTGGAACATGGTGATTTATACTTTTCTTGTTTTTCCTCACAACAGTTTTGTTTGCTGAATATCATGTAGAAGTTTGTAGGGAATACATGTGTTTCACCGGCATACAGGATGCCGGCTTTTAAAGTATACCGGCTGTTGGGAATCCGGCGAGAGTCTTCTGAACGCCGGGATCCCGATAGCAGGTATTTTAATTGCATCCTATTACTAGAACATACTGCCACGTATCCGAGATCCTACTTAACATCCAAAGTTACAGGCTTGGCCATTAAATAAACTGCAGTGTTAGAAGCAATGTGTGCAGTAACAAACATTTTAACTATTTACATAATAGCACTTTTAATGTAACAAACTACATGATCTAATTTGTCAGTTTTTGCCTTAGAATGTTGTTAGGTTTTCTATTATAGAAGCACCTTTCAGAGATGGTTCTCTTTTTATCTAAAGCTGATCGCAGTATGCTGATGTTAATCAGCAAAAATACCATTTATTACAGTACATTAGTATATATTGATCAATACCCCTTACATGGATTTTCTGTATCATCCATAAGTGATACTGGGAACACTTATTATGATGGGGTATAGATGGGGTCCAAAGGAGACGGTGCACTTTAAATTACTTCAACAGGGTGTGCTGGCTCCTCCCCTCTAAGCCCTCCCTCACAGCGCAGTTTAGAAAAACATGCCCTCAGGAGAGGATGCACACTCTGGAGCTCCAGAGAATTTTCTTCAGATTATTTCCATTGTTTATTATTTTCATATAGGCTGTTGGGCAACAACCTACCTGCACCGAGGGACGTTGGAAGGGGGGAGGGTTGGGGGGGGGGGGGGGGACCGACACCGGCCTCCTGGTGGTGCTGAGTCGGATTCCACTGACAGGACCGGTCCTGGGGGTCAGTGTACCACAGACATTGCGCTCTTGAGCAGACACCAGCAGCATGCCACACACCCCCAGCATGGAGCGTGAAGATCAAGAGTGGTGAATGTTGCCGGGGGAATACCGCTAGTAGGGTCCCCCCAATCCTTGGTGCGGGGCGCGCATATGGACTCCCCCTGGGATGATCCCATAGCCCCCCCCCCGCGCAGACTGGCAACACAGTGGAAATAGGTGATGGGGCCTCATTTCACACACTATTAGGAGTCTTTTGCCAGTATAAAGATTATTATAGCGCCGGCGCCATTGCAGGGGGCGGAGCTATCTCAGAGTGGGACCACAGGCTTCCTGGCGCCATTTCTGTGCATGCAGACACTGCAGCAGATTGCCTGCCCCTCCAGGGGTACTCCAACAACCTACACACGGTACAGGAGTTATTATAAGGGGGAGAGCCGCGGCAGGAACCTTAAACAGGTTACTAACACATAAACTAACCATATAACCTTGCATTCTTACTAAGTTTGTTAAGGCTGGTGTGCTGGTTCCTCCTCCTTGGGTTTCTTTCCACACATACTGGGCTGGACTGGCTTGCTTGTACCTCTGTCTATATGTGTGTGGTGGAAGTGTACTTCATATCACTCCGGGTCCCCCCCCCCCCTCCCCCCCCCCCCCCCTTCCCCTCCCCTACTGGGTGACTAAGCTCGATAAAGTTGGCTCAGACTGGTTTTCCTCTAGGTGGTGTGTATTCCCATCTTATAAGTGAAACAATGGTGGTCATTCCGAGTTGTTCACTCGCTGCCGATTTTCGCAGTGCAGCGATCAAGTGAAAAAACAGCAAAAATGCGCATGGTTTGCAGCGCGCATGCGCCAAGTACTTTCACACAAAACTTTGTAGATTTACACAAGCTCGAGTGACGTTTTTTCATCGCTCGAGTGATCGTAGTATGATTGACAGGAAGTGGGTGTTTCTGGGCGTAAACTGGACGTTTTCAGGGACTGTGCTCAAAAATGCAGGCATGCCAGGTAAAAACGCAGGAGTGGCTGGAGAAACGAGGGAGTGGCTGGCCGAACGCAGGGCGTGTTTGTGACGTCAAACCAGGAACTGAACGGACTGAGGTGATCGCAGTCTAGGAGTAGGTCTGGAGCTACTCAGAAACTGCAGGGAATTATTTAGTAACAGTTCTGCTAATCTTTCGTTCGCTATTCTGCTAAGCTAAGATACACTCCCAGAGGGCGGCGGCCTAGCGTTTGCAATGCTGCTAAAAGCAGCTAGCGAGCGAACAACTCGGAATGAGGGCCCATGTTGCCTACTACAGAGGATAGACAAGGCAGCAGTGGATGGGGGAAAATACACAGGACTATGAGTGCCTGCTATCTTCGAATACTATGATGCTGACATGTATAGACTAACTAGCTGCTGTTAAACAGGAGCTTTTAAAAGTCTGTGACAAATCTAATGTATAAAAGATAGAGCACAGACAAGCGTCTCACCCTAATATTCTAACAGCACAGAGATGCATGTTACTGACTGTCCTCCTCTAAACATATGGGGGGGAATTCAAATGTTTGAAAAGTCGGTTGGGTGTCTGTTTTTTCTAGAGATGAGCGGATTCGGTTTTACTCGGTTCTCAAAACCGAATATTATTGGCTATCCAAAACACGTGACATCCGTGAGCCAATAAGATTCGGTTTTGAGAACCGAGTAAAACCGAGTAAAACCGAATCCGCTCATCTCTAGTTTTTTCAAGTCTATTAGATAGGAAAAAACAGGCACCGAACTGACTTTTCAAACAATTGAATATCCCCCATGAAGAGGAGATGCCAGGGATTGAAGGGGAGAGAAACTAGTACTTAAAGAAGTAGTAGAATAAGAGATGTGTTACATATAATTCTTCAGGAAAATCTCCATTAAGGAGTTAACTGATTCTTTCAGCCCTTGACCCTCCCTACTGTGGATGGAAAGGTCTGGGAAATCTCCTTACAGTGGGTACCTTGATATCTATACTGTCCAAGTAAACAGTACTACCTGTTCAATGGGTTATCTCTCTAAGAGAGCCTGCTAACCCAAAAAAATAAAAAATTCCCCCTGACGCCTCAGTGTCACGCTTGTTTAAAAAGACAGTAATGCTGGTTCCAGGGGCTACGGCCTTAAAGGAACCCGCAGACATGAAAATAGAGACGTAAAATCTATTTATGTTGCAGCAGGGGCATCCGAAAGGCTAGTTATTGCAGGTTGTTGGGTGACTCACGCCATGCATACTTGGGCTGGTAACCTTCAGGAGGGCCTCACTGGGTATAAGTCCCTGGCTGATATGGTGATGCTGATTCAGCACATCCAGGATTCTGCCTGCTTCCTCTATGATACCATCAAAGGAATTGGCGTTATGAATGCCCGTACCTCTGCCATGGCAGTTTCTACATGCAGAGCGTTATGGTTACGTCAGTGGGTGGCGGAGGCAGAGTATAAAAAGAGTGTGGAAGCCTTACCCTTCACAGGAGATTGGCTGTTTGGAGGTGAATTGGATACCTGGATTTCGAAAGCGACCGCTGGAAAGTCCACATACCTCCCCTCTGCTGCTCCGCCAGCTAGGCGCTCTTACACTGGACCTTCTCTGCAGTCCTTTCGGACCCAGCGCTTTAAAAGTAGAGCCAGGGGTGCCTCAAATGTGGCACGAGGATCCAGAGGTAAGTCACGCAAACCTGCTATCACAGGTTCTCAGAACAAGAACGTCAGCTCTGGCTCCTCAAAACCCTCAGCATGACGGTGTCCCTCTGCTCCAGGGGGATCTCAGGGTGGGAGCTCATCTGAGATTCTTCAGCTCCATTTGGAACAGCTCCTACCAGGATGCCTGGGTAAAGGACCTGAATCTCCCAGGGCTACAAACTGGAGTTCGACAATTCTCCTCCTCAAAGGTTTTTCAAATCGGGTTTACCGGCTTCAGAAACCATGTGCCTCACCCTACAGGAGGCCATTCAAAAGTTAGTCCAGACCCAGGTCATTGTTCCCGTGCCACTTCAGCAATGGGGCGAAGGACACTATTCCAGCCTTTTTGTGATGCCCATTTTTAACTTCAAATCGTTAAACCCATATCTGCAGGTTTTCCGGTTCAAAATGGAGTCTTTGAGAGCTGTGATCTCAGGTCTGGAGGAGGGAGAGTTCTTGGTATCTCTGGACATAAAGGACGCCTACCTCCATGTCCCATTATGGCCGCCTCATCAGACATTCCTCAGGTTTGCTCTGATGGAGGATCACTATCCGTTCTGAGCGCTGCCCTTCAGCTTATCCACAACCCCAAGGGTTTTCACCAAGGTGATGGCAGAGATGATGTTACAACTTAGGGTTCAGGGGGTGAACATTGTCCCCTACCTTGACGATCTGCTTATAAAAGCAAGGTCAAAGGAACTTGTGCTGGACAGCAAATGCACATCCCTGTTGTCATGCCATGGTTGAATTCTGAACTTTCAGAAATTCCACCTGCAGCCAACCCAATGCCTCCAGTTCCTGGGGATGATCCTGGACACGGTGGCTCTAAAAGTCTTCCTTCCTGCAGACAAGGCGAAGGCGTTTCAGGAGTTGGTTCGAGTGGTTCTACAACCAAACAGGGTCTCGATACATCTTTGCACCCATCTGCTGGGAAAGATGGTGGCCTCCTTCGAGGCCATTCCCTTTAACAGATTCCATGCAAGGACTTCCAAGTGGATCTCCTGAAGAAGTGGTCGGGTTCGCATCTGCAGATGCACCAGGTCAATACGTCTGTCACCACAGGCCAGGATTTCTCTTCTGTGGTGGTTACAGCCCTCCAACCTATTGGCAGGGAGGAGCTTCGGCATCCAGGATTGGATCTTCGTGACCACAGACTTTGAGACTGGGATGCTGTTACCCAAGGGGCACAGTTCCAGGGCAGGTGGTCGATACTCGAGGCCTGCCTTCCGATAAACATACTGGAACTCAGAGCGATATACAATGCTCTGCTTCTGGGGGCTCCTCTACTCCGAGGTCAAGCCATTCAAGTTCAGTCAGACAATGCCACAGCAGTGGCATACGTCAATCGTCAAGGAGGAACAAAGAGTAGGGCCTGCATGCGGGAGGTATCCAAGATACTCCTTTGGGTCAAAAAGAATGCAAAGGCGGTGTCTGCCATTTTCATTCCCAGAGTGGACAACTAGGAGGCGGACTTCCTCAGTCGTCACGACCGCCACCCAGGAAAGTGGGGTCTCCATCCACAGGTGTTCTGGATGATAACAGATCTGTGGGGAAGTCCGCAGATCGATCTGATGGCCTCTCAGCTCAACAATAAGCTTCCGTGCTATTGTTCCAGGACGAGGGACCCTCTGGCAGCGGCAGTGGACGCGCTGACAACACCGTGGGCTTACCAGCTAGTGTACCTGTTTCCTCCAATTCCACTGTCCCCCAGGATTCTGAAAAGAATCAGAAGAGAGGGAGTACAGGCAATTCTCATTGCCCCTGACTGAACTCGAAGGGTTTAGTATGCGGATCTTCTGGCCATGGCAATAGGAGACCCCTGGGCCCTCTCGCTAAGGGAGTATTTTCTTCTGCAAGGGCCGTTCGTCTACCCGGACTTACGGTGGCTTCGTTTGACGGCATGGCGGTTGAGCAGAACATTCTAGCTAAGAAGGGTATTCTGGATAAAGTCATTACCACCATGGTTCAAGCCAGAAAGGCTGTCACGTCAAAGCACTACAACCATATCTGTAAACGATACATCTCCTGGTTTGAAGGCCGCGGGTGTCTGGCTGCGGATTTCAACCTGAGGCGCTTTTTGCGTTTCCTACAAGCTGGTGTGGATATGGGCCTACAGTTGGGCTCCATAAATGTTCAGATCTCTGCCTTGTCCATCTTCTTCCAGAAGAAATTGGCTGCTTTACCTGAAGGGTGTCCTTCACATTCAACCTCCCTTTGTGCTGCCCACGGCTCCTTGGGATCTCAACGTGGTTCTGAAATTTCTACAGTCCTCTTGGTTTGAACCTCTGATGTCAGTGGAGGACAAGTACCTCCCATGGAAGACGTTTATGCTCTTGGCCTTGGCTTCTGCTAGGCGTGTTTTAAAACTGGGTGCTTTGTCCTGTAGGAGTCCCTACCTGGTCTTTCATGTGGACATAGCAGAACTCAAGACTCGTCAGCTGTTCCTGCCAAAGGTGGTCTCTGCGTTCCACCTAAATCAGCCTATCGTGGTTCCGGCTGCTTTGGCCACTTCCTCTCTTCCTGAGTCCTTGGATGTGGTATGAGCCCTGAAGATTTATATCAAGAGGACTTCTGCCATCCGAAATTTGAATTCCCTCTTTGTGCTGTATGATGCTCGCAAAAAGCATCGTTCGGCTTCAAAGCAGTCAGTTGCCTGTTGGATTAGGCTTATTATTCAACAGGCCTACGCTTCGGCGGCCTTTCCTATTCCTAGGTCTGTCAAGGACCACTCTACGAGGTCTGTGGGTTCTTCCTGGGCTGCTGCCCGTGGTGTCTCAGCCTTGCAACTGTGCTGGGCCGCTACCTGGTCAGGGACAAACACATTTGTCAAGTTCTCCAGATTTGATACCCTGACTACGGAGGATGTCCAGTTTGGACATACGGTGTTGCAGGCGTCTCAGCAGGTTCCCATCCGTTCTGGGAGCTTTGGGATGTGTTCCCAGTATCCCTTATGGATGATAAAGAAAAGAGGATTTTAATTACCTACCGGTAAATCCTTTTCTCGTAGTCCACAAGGGATACTGGGCACCCGCCTCTGTGCTTCACCTTTCCTGCAAGTTATTGTTCTTGTGCTATTATTATCAGCTGTTGCTGTTTTTTGGTTTCACTAGCGGTTGCTAGTTTGTTGTTGCTGTGTGCTGGTTCGTTACTCTCACCACTCGTGTATGGTCATGTTTCCTCCTCTCAAGTATGTCCTCCTCCTTCGGGCACAGTTTTCCTAGACTGAGCAGTGAGGGAGGACATAGAGGGGAGGAGCCAGCACACCCTGTTGAAGAAATTTAAAGTGCTCTGACTCTTTTGGACCCCATCTATACCCCATCGTAATAAGTGTTCCTAGTATCCCTTATGAACTACGAGTAGGTAACAAAATCCTCTTTTTCAAACAAGTTTTATCTTTTGTTTATCTAATTTTTCATTTCTGTTTTTTATGACTGTAAATGACTCTGAATGGCCTGACTTACATGGGTATAATCTACAGGTTAAACTCAGTCATAATTATTATATGTTTATAATTGTTGTGTTCATTTATACTCTCTGTGGGAGTCTCATGGGGTGTCTTAATGCTTTCTTTGCAGATTAAAAGCTCCATTTGCCTTTTGCGTGGAAAGATCTATGACGCTCTGGATAACAGAACGCTGGCAACCTATAGCTACAAAGAGGCTTTGAAGTTTGATGTTTACTGTTTTGAAGCATTTGACCTATTAACAGCGCACCATATGCTAACAGCACAAGAAGGTTAGTAAAGAACATCTCTGCCATCACTACAAATATATGAGGTGTTATTTCTTCTTTTGTGTACAGTGTAAATAATATACATCCTAACAGTGCATGTTTTCAGGGTGTCCACATGAAATCACAAGCAAAATAATTAGTACCACCACCCCCTGCAGCTCTTTTAGAATGTGTCAGCTAGTAATGAATACATTTGTTTTCCAGCAAGGAAATATGGAAAACATGCACCATAAGGGTTTCCAGAGACATATATTTCCTAAGCCTCCACCAGGCATGTCCACTTTCTCTGTACTCTACTAAATGTAATGCTAAAAATCATCCTTTACTAAAAACCCCTACTTCCATACTAGTATTAGCTCTCCCTGACTTTCCAGACTAAGGGCTGTATTCAATAACTGTTGGAAGCTGCCGTCTTGTCGGAAAACACGTGAATCGGCGGAATATTCAATGATTTGGCCATTCTTGACAATGCCAATCCGACTTTTTTTTAAAGTCGGTTTGACATTGTTGGAAACGGGGCTAAACCTGTCGTATTTCAGCCGTGAATCCAACAAAACATGTGGATCCGCAGCTAATCCGCGGATCCACGTGTTTTCCGACAAGTCGGAATTTGCCAACCTGTCGGAAAACGGCATCCCCATTGAATAGGTTGGAACAGTTTGCGACCTAAAAAAGTCAGAAACTGCCGTCTGTCCGACAAGAGGGCAGTTCCGACTTCAATTGAATACCCACCTATGTACTTGTGAAGGTGAGAATCATTTATCCTACAATATAATACATTATACCAACGGATTTTTACACACCTGCTGGATTTCCTACTGTACCTTTAGGACAGTGGGAATAATGTACTCTAGAGAAGGCTGTGATATACAATAGGGCAGCAGCACCAGCTGGGAGACTTGCACTACCAGTATTTGAGATTGGAATAAGTGGGACCTGTTATTGGGTAATCATCAGCTCTATGCTCTGAATGCCAGAGATGTGAGCAAACTTTTTTAAGATAAATGTTTCAACCTGATTAAGTTGACTCTTCTCACTAACAGCTTGCTATCTGTGGAGAACTGTAATTTGAGCTATTTCTTGCAATAAGCTGATCCCGGCAGTCAAAATGGCGACGCCAGAATCCCGACACTTCGGAATGTCGACACCGGCATCCCCGAATAGTGTCATTATCCCGGTGCCGGAAACCCGACCGCCGGGATCCTGAACGAGCGTCAGCCGAACACTCTGACAGGTACGCTGTGAGTTGAGGAAGGGGGTTTAGGTTTAGGCTGCAAGGAGGGGGGGGTAGGTTTAGGCACCCCCGGGGGAGGGTTAGTTATAGGCTGCGGGGAGGGGGGTTCAGGTGTAGGCTGCGGGGGGATGGTTAGATTTAGGCTGCAGGTGGGGGGGGGGGGGGGTTAGGCTTATGCTGGGGGGGGGGGGAGATTTAGGCAACTCCGGGGAGGGTTAGTTTGGGGTAGTGTTAGGCTGCGAGGGGAGGAGGGTTAGATTTAGGCTGCAGGTAGGGGGGGTTAGGTTTATGCTGTTGGGAGAAAGGGGGGGATTTAGGCAACTCCGGGGAGGGTTAGTGTTAGGTTGCGAGGGGGGGGGAGGGTTAGGTTTCGGCTGCAAGAAAGGAGGGTTAGGGGGCCTTCCCCTGTCGGGATTCTGCACATCGCAATGCCACGGTCGGTCTTCTGACCGCCAGCATCCCACACTGCAGCATTTCGATCCCAACCTGCAATAAGCTACTAATACCACTATTACTTCTACTGCGAATACTATTATTACAGAAAACAGCTTTATTAACATAAAGGGCGGTATTCAATTCTATCTGCCCCCTTCTGCACCCGTTCGTGTTAAACTGTTTCTGACGATGGGCACGATATCATAATTTCAGCTCGCTACCCCCTGGGGTGGCGAGCTGAAATGTGCAAAAAGTGACCCGTTTGGACACCCAAACTGGACTTTTTCGCGATTGCACACATTACTTTAGTTGGTTAAACCCGACTGCTATGGGCCCTATAGGGGCGATAAGGTGATCAATTGAATATCGCCCCACGATCTCTCGTCACTAAAAATATAGTCATGATACTGTTGTGATAAGCTATACTTTCAGAAGAAAATTACTGATCTGCAGAATACATAAATATATATACAAGCAGACTGAAGTATATGATTATCACAAAGAAAAAAATAGCTTAAAACTGGCGCTCTCTCTACACAAATAAAAGATCTTTAATATTGACACGCAGAAATCCCCTGTGTATTCTCTCTTCTGGAAAAACACTTACAGGTGGTTTCTTTCACGTGTGTCCATAAAGGTATCTTTAAACGGCTTAACGATTTCACCCACTGGTATCACAGTATTCTTTCAATATTTAGCTTGACAGTATGTAACTTACATTAAAATTCTGTCCCGCGTTCCCATAAAGGTATCTTTATCCTCTCTGTATGTTGGTGTCCAATAGGGATTCCCAGCAGAACACACTTGTTTTCCAAAAAAGGATTTTTATTTAAAATGCAAAAAAGTCATAAAAAATAATAATAGGTAAGTCCGCATACATGCATTGGAACTGGGTGTCGGCAGTTGATGTAAAACCCCGTGAAGAGACGCACCGGCTGCAGACAGGTAAGCGTACCGCACGGAATCTGAATCACCGATCTCCAGGACCTTCTGTATGCAGACACAGGACGGCTTCGACGCGTTTCCGGGAGTCCACTCCCCTTTTTGAAGTGAAGTATATGATTGGAACTGCTCATAAAGCCGTATTATTGCTGGTTTTATTATTTGAATTCATTCTAATTGTTGTTTTTATTTTATACTGGTCGGTGTGTGTAAAAAATTTTTTATTGCAGTAATAAATATCCTGCTCCCAGGCTCTCTTTCCCCTTTTCCTTCTTTATGTAAGTCTGCTTGGCCAAACTTATAGGCCATACACACTGGGCGATATGACTGAAAGATATGAATGATCTCGTTCATAAATGAACGAGATACCGTTCATATCTTTCAGTGTGGAGGCACAAGCGATGAACGATGCGCGGCCCCGCACTCGTACATCGCTTGTGCCACGTCGTTTGTGCATGCAGGCCAATATGGACTATCTCGTCCATATTTGCCTGCACAGCTATGGAGCCGGGTGACGGGGAAAGTGAAGAAAATTCCAAGTGTCAAAAAAGTTTTTGCGCACTTTCCCATTTGCTCCTGAAGGTAGGAAATCCTGGGAAGAACCCCCGGGGGTTGATGTATCGGTCTCTCGACTGTCCAAAAAGGCGGTGCTGCCTGCCTCGGGCTCCTTTACCATGAAGGATGCTGGGGACAGAAAGATAGAGACTACACTTAAATCAATTTACATAGCAGCAGGTATATCGCAGAGGCCGGTCATAGCAGGTTGATGGATGATCCATGCCATTCACACATGGACTATTCAGATTCAGGAGGGCCTCTCCAGGGCTTTGCCTCTGGTCACTATGGTTACTCTCCTCAAGCACATTCAGGACACTACACGCATCCTGTGTGACTCGCTCAAGGAGATGGGGAATATTAATGCTAGGACTTCTGCCATGGCAGTGTCGGTACGCAGGGCTTTGTGGTAGCGTCCGTGGATAGCGGACACAGAATCAAAGCGCAGTGCAGAATCCCTCCCCTTTTCGGGGGAATGGCTCTTTGGGGTTGAGTTGGATACGTGGATTTCCAAAGTCACTGCTGGGAAATCCACGTTTCTACCCTCTGGGGCCCCACCGGCTAGGCGTTCCTACCCGGGGCTGTCTGTTCAGTCCTTTCGGTCTAACAGATTTCGTTCTAGGGCCAGAGGTGCCTGCAATGCAAATAGAGGCGCCAGAGGTAAGTCAAAAAGACCTGCAACCACGATTCTCAGGAACAGAGCACCAGTTCTGCTTCCACTAAGCCCTCAGCATGACGGTGCCCACCCACCCCGAGGAGATCTCGAGGTGGGAGTCCGACTGCATCACTTCAGCCGCATCTGGGAAAACTCCTGCCAGGATACCTGGGTAAGGGACATCATTTCTCAGGGCTACAAGTTGGAGTTCGACGGTGCTCCTCCCCAACAATTTTTCAAATCAAGCTTACCAGCTTTGGAGGATACGCAAGTTACGTTGCAACAGGCCATCTGAAAGTTGGTCCAGTCCCACGTCATTGTTCCAGTACCGATACCACAACGAGGCAGGAGTTATTACTCCAACCTGTTTGTGATTCCAAAGCCGGATGGCTCGGTACGGCTTATTTTGAATCTAAAGTCCTTGAATCCTTACCTAAAGGTTTTCAAGTTCAAAATGGAATCCCTGAGGGTAGTGATTGCGGGTCTGGAAGAACAGGAGTTCCTGGTTTCCCTGGATATCAAGGACGCCTACCTTCATATTCCAATTTGGCCACCTCATCAGGCTTATCTGAGGTTTGCCCCTACTGGACGATCACTATCAGTTCCAGGCACTACCCTTTGGCCTGTCCACAGCGCCAAGGGTATTTACGAAAGGTATGTGCGGAGGTGATGTTCTAACGCACGGTCCAGGGGGTCAATGTTGTCCCTTACCTGGACGATTTTCTGAAAAAAGCAAGATCCAGGGAGCTTTTATTGCTCCATATCGACCACACTATCCAACTTCTGTCACGCCATGGGTGGATTCTCAATCTACAGAAGTCCCACCTGAAACCGACTGAGCGGCTCCTGTTCTTGGGGATGTTACTGGATACTGTGGCCCAGAAGGTGTTCCTCCCAGAGGACAAGGCGAGAACACTTCAGGAGATGGTCCGCATGGTGCTCCGACCTGCTTGTGTATCCATCCATCTTTGCATCAGATTGTTGAGGAAGATGGTCGCCTCCTACGATGCGATCCAATATGGGAGGTTCCATGCCAGAACATTTCAATCGGATCTCCTGAGCAAGTGGTCCGGATCACATCTACAGATGCACCGGATAATTCGGCTGTCACCTCAGGCCGGGATTTCCCTTCTGTGGTGGCTGCAGTCCTCCAATCTCCTAGAAGGCCGGAGTTTTCGGGATTCAGGATTGTACCCTCCTCACGACGGATGCGAGTCTGCGAGGATGGGGTGCTGTCACCCAAGGGGCACAGTTCCAGAGCAGGTGGTCAGCCCACGAAGCCCACCTTCCGATCAACATTCTGGAACTTCGGGTGATCTACAATGCTCTGCTTCAGGCCTCTCCTCTGCTCACGAATCGCGCAATCCAAGTTCAGTCGGACAACGCCACTGCTGTGGCGTACATCAATCAGCAAGGAGGGACAAAAAGCAAAGCCTGCATGCAAAGGTGCCAAAGATACTCCTCTGGGCGGAAAGAAATGCAAGAGCAATGTCTGCAATCTTCATTCCGGGTGTAGACAACTGGGAAGCGAACTTCCTCAGTCGTCACGACCTCCACCCGGGGGAGTGGGGACTCCACCATCAGGTGTTCCAGCAGATCATCCACCGGTGGGGCTGCCCGCAGATAGACATGATGGCTTCTCGTCTCATCAAGAAGCTTCACTGGTATTGCTCTCGAACCAGGGACCCTCAAGCGAGGGCAATGAACGCACTGACGTCGCCTTGGCCTTACCGGCTGGTCTACCTGTTTCCTCCGATTCTGTTGCTCCCAGGGGTGCTCAAGTGAATCAGAAATCAAGGAGTCCAGGCAATTCTGATTGCTCCGGATTGGCCTCTGAGGGCGTGGTACGCGGATCTTCTGGACATGTCCGTCAAAGTCCCTTGGCCTCCACCACTAAGAAGCGATCTTCTTCAACAAGGACCGCTCGTCTACCCGTACTTACGGCGACTTTGTTTGACGGCATGGAGGTTGAGCGGAACATCCTAGCTCACAAGAGCCTTTCCAAAAAGGTTATTGCTACCGTGGTTCAGGCCAGGAAGCCTGTGACGTCAAAACACTATCATCATATCTGGAGAAGATATGTCTCTTGGTGCGAGGAACGCACGTATACACCTGCAGAGTTCCACTTGGGACTTGGGAAGTTAAGACCTTCTTGCAAGGGGTGCTCCACATACAACCTCCTTTTGTGCCGCCTACGGCACCCTGGGATTTGAATGTGGTGTTGGAATTTCTACAGTCCATCTGGTTTGAGCCTCTGATGATGGTAGAAGACAAGTACCTCACGTGGAAGACAGTGATGTTACTGGCCCTGGCTTCTGCTAGGTGTATCTCAGAATTGGGGGCCTTATCATGTAAAAGTCCATACCTGGTCTTTTATGAGGACAGAGCGGAGCTCAGGACTAGGCAGCAGTTCCTGCTGAAGGTTGTCTCTGCGTTCCACCTGAATCAACCTATTGTGGTTCCATCCAGTTCTGACACTTCTGCTCTTCCGGAGGCATTGGATGCGGTGCGAGCCTTGAAAATCCATGTCAAGCGGATGGCTCGGATCAGAAAGATGGATTCCTTGTTCGTGCTCTATGATGCGCAGAAAAGGGGTTGTCCTGCTTCGAAGCAGTCCATTGCTCGTTGGCTTAGGCTTACTATCCAACAGGCCTATGTGTCGGCAGCCTTACCTGTTCCTAAGTCTTTGAAAGCCCACTCTACAAGATCTGTGGTCTCTTCCTGGGCGGCTGCCCGAGGAGTCTCGGCCTTGCAACTATGCCGAGCTGCTACCTGGTGGGGGAAGAACACCTTTGTAAAGTTCTACAAGTTTGATACCCTGGCCAAAGAGGATAGCCAGTTTGGGCAGGCGGTGTTGCAGCAGTCTCCGCACATTCCTGCCCGTTCTGGAAGCTTTGGGACGTCCCCATCTTAATAAGTCTCCCCAATATCCCTTATGGATGCTAGAGAAAATACGATTTTAATTACCTACTCGTATATACTTTTCTTGTAGTCCATAAGGGATATTGGGTGTTGACTTTTCAGCAGGTTCTCTGTTATGTGGTTACCTGTTAGGCTGTTGCTGGTTGTTTTATGTTCGTGGTGTGCTGATGTTAAATCTCACGCGTCACCACTCTTTGTTGTCATGTTGCTTCTCTCATATATGTCCTATCTCCTTTCGGGCACTGTTTTACCTATAACTGCCTGTGGGAGGGAGCATAGAGAGGAGGAGCCAGCACACCCAGTGAAGAAATTTAAAGGGCACCGGCTCCTTTGGACCCTGTCTATGCCCCATCGTACTAAGTCTCGCCAATATCTCTTATGGACTACAAGAAAAGGATTTACCGGTAGGTAATTAAAATCCTATTATCCACTCAATGTGCAGTGCTGCATAGCATATCAGCTCTTTAAAAATAAAACATAATAATTATATTGTAAAGAATGAGAATGTTATGTTGCACATGATACCTCTACGACTGTTGTTTTTATATTGTTGCAGTGCTTCTCAAAAAGAGATGCCATGGTATATCAATAGACCTATAACCTCGGCACACTACTGTATTCTGTTTACTTTCTTTCCATAGAGAAAGAACTTCTTGAGTCTCTACCACTCAGTAAGAAATCTATGGAAGACCAAGAGCTTCTCCGTTTCCTCTTTGAAAACAAGTTGAAAAAGGTGAAGAAAAGCTTGACTATATTTATCAGCCTTATGAAATGGGTGGTCTGTGATTAACAAGGGCTATTCTAATTTTTACATAACTGACAGGTAAAATACAGGGAATACAAGTACTTTGGCACACAGTCATATTCCTTCTATCTTACTTTCAAAATATTTAAAAATTGGATATTTTCAGGATGCACACACTCTGCTGACACGCCTGAAAATGATCCCATAATTCACTGGCATACCAATGGTACTCCTCTGCAGATATTGGTCCTTCTTGCTGATATTAGTGTGGAACTTAAAGTTAAATTAACAAATGTGTTTATTTTTCTGTGGAAGTTCCCAGCACATTTATTTAAATACTTCCCTTTCAGTACAACAAACCCAGTGAAACGGTGATACCAGAATCCGTAGATGGACTTCAGGAAAACCTGGATGTAATAGTTTCTTTAGCAGAAAGACATTACTACAACTGTGACTTCAAGATGTGCTATAAACTTACATCTGCGTAAGTATATTTAATAACATTTGCTGTGAACACTAAAATGTCAATACCATGTTTTTTGTTGTATTTCTAGAAGTATATTCCTGTCAGTTTTATATTTGCATGAAGAAGCTACATTAGTGAATTGACAAATGTAAAAACATCAAATACATATATCTCAGGTGTATATACTTTAGCAAAGTACTAACCTCAATTGCAATTTATTTATTTATTTTTTTAAATTGGCACACACTGAAATGGAAAGACGTTTGCAGTGCATGCAAAATATGCTGTAGCACAGTTGTAGGATCTCTGAACTTAACTCAAATTGAAAATACACTCTTGAATCCAATAGATTAATTGGAAAAAAATGTCCCACCAAAAACTATTAAGTCATTGATTTGGTATCTTCTATTTTATTATATTGGATTGATTGTCACCAACACAAACATTGATTCTTTAACAGTTTAATGAAACAAACAAATAAATAAATAAATATCAGATTCATGATATCTTCTATGGACAGTTTAGCATTCTGTGTACATGTTCCCTTTATTTCAGAGTTATGGAGAAAGATCCCTTCCATGCAAATTGTTTACCTGTACATATAGGAACTCTAGTAGAACTGAACAAAGCCAATGGTGAGACTTACTGTAGATGTTCCCTCATTGGGCAAGAAAAAATGTTTTTCCCCTCTTTATTGAAGTTAGTATTTTGAACATTATGGTTTCCTTTTCAGAACTTTTCTACCTTTCACATAAACTGGTTGATTTGTACCCTAATAATCCGGTAAGTGCTGACATGATTTCCTATTCAAACACATGGAAGTGTGCAAGGTGCAGGGAAAACTAGACTACAGGGTAGGGATGGCCATTGACCATCGATGATTCAAAATTATTGATGGTTTATGGCCGAGGTAGAATACTCTTGCCATCGATGGGGGAGAACCAGATGGTTTCCCTCCATCGATGGAAAGGTATAACCACCAAATATATATATTTTTTTATGTGGTGCCGGGACACGGAGAGCCATCGATGGTTTTCCACTGCATAGTTGGCAGCCATCAATGGTTACTTTCCATATCGCCATCGATGGTAACCATTGATGGCAACCACACCGATGGCCATCCCTACTACAGGGAAGCATGACAGCTTCCCTGGGCTAGAGAGGGGCGCGTTATCTCTGCAGGGGAAGCTGGGCTAGAGGGAAGTGTGCTACCTCTGCATGGAAAGTTAAGCTAGAGGGAACTGTGCCAGTTGAAGTGAAACTGGGCTAGAGGGAAGCATACTGGCTGCAGGGAAACTTGGATTAGAGGGAAGCATTTTTCTTGTAGAGAAACTGGACTAGAGGGAAGTGTGCTAACTGTGGGGAACACTGGGATATAGGGAAATGTGCTAGCTTCAGGGTAGGCTGGGTTAGTGGAATGCATGCTATCTCTGCAGGGAAATTTGGGCTAAGTTAAGCGTACTAGCTACAGGGACATCTGGACTAGAGGGTAGTGTGCTAGCTGAAGAGAAAACTGGGCTAGAAGGAAGTGATAGCTGCATGGAAGCTTGGCTAGAGGGAATATTCCTGTTGCATAGAAAGTTGAGTGTAAAGACAAGTGTGCTAGCTGCAGAGAAAACTGGGCTAGAGGCTAGCACTCTAGCTGCAGGAAAAAAACTTTGCTAGAGGAAAGCATTCTAGATGTAGAGGAAGCTGATCTTAGAGGGAAACCTGCTAGCTGCAAGGAAAGCTGGAAAAGAGCAGGATGTTAGCTGGAGGGAAAGCTGTATTTAAATGGAGGTACAGTATGTACAATAGCAGCTGAGAGGGGAGATTTGGGTTTAAAGGGAAGTGTGCTAGCTGCGGAGAAAGCTGGTACTAGAGGAAAGTATGTATGGTAGCAGTTGGGAAAGCTGGGTTGAGAGGGAAGTACTGTATGCTAGCTGCAGAGAAAGCTAGGCAGATAATTAAATAGCTGAACGCACCCATGAGAATGTGAATAAATGTCATACCAGTGGAGAACTTTAGTGTTGTAATTACAATAGTGCAATCGTAGGTAGATACAATAATTAGAAATATACTGGTATATTTTTGTTTTAATAGGGCAACATATTTCAGATACTTTCAGAAGCTTTATTATTAATAAATGTATTTGGTTTGTAGGAGACTTTGGTATTTTAGCAGACCACAAACTGGTGGTACCAACCTTGCTAGGAACATTAATCTCTTTATTATTCCAAAAACAAACAAAAATAAAATACAATTGTTAAATTAGGAATGTGGGTAGTGGGGAAAACCATGAATGTAGAATGAAAGTTTTTATTAATCATTGTGTTTTTCTAACTGGCCTCAGGTGTCCTGGTTTGCAGTAGGTTGTTACTATCTCATGGTGGGGCATAAAAATGAACATGCCAGGAGATATCTCAGGTGGGAAATGCACTAATTCTTACTTTATTGCATTGTGTCATGATGATAGGATTCACATGTTCCACACCTGTACATTTCTCTGAAAGAGTGATCTGTTGTATTCCAGCAAGGCCACCACATTAGAGAGAAGCTATGGTCCTGCTTGGATTGCGTATGGACATTCATTTGCAGTGGAAAGTGAACATGACCAGGCAATGGCTGCTTACTTCACTGCAGCACAGCTGATGAAAGGGTATGCTTATTAATCACTGACCAGGACATGACCCACATTACATTGCGACCACATTTTCACAGTAGAAATACATTTCTGATATCAATAAATTTTTATTTATTTTCTCTTATGTCCTAGAGGATGCTGGGGTTTACATTAGTACCATGGGGTATAGACGAGTCCACCAGGAGCCATTGGCACTTTAAGAGTTTGAGAGTGTGGGCTGGCTCCTCCCTCTATGCCCCTCCCTCCAGACTCAGTTTAGAAAATGTGCCCGGAGGAGCCGGTCACAGCTAGGGGAGCTCCATAGGAGTTCTTTTAGTTTTGATTAGAGTTTAGGCACAGGGAGGCTGCTGGCAACAGCCTCCCTGCTTCGAGGGACTAACGGTGGGGGATGGGGGTAGTGTCCGCCCTGCAAGGTCTGAGCCACTATCTCCGCTGACAGGACACTGAGCTCCTGAGGGGATCGAACGTTCCCCGCCACAGGGGATCGCTCACCCCAGCAGCATGCCACCACCCCCTTACATAGCCAGAAGATCAGTGCCAAATTTGTCACAGGCCACCCTGGCAAGCAGGGAGCCGGTGTGAAGATGGCGGCAACAGGGTATGGAGCGCAATACTAACTGCGCTCTGGGGCTCAGCGGTACATAGTGCGGCGCTGTGAGGGGCGCCCTGAGCCAGCGCCTACACTGTCCAGAAAGCCCGTCAGGGTCCCAGGATCACTGCCAGCACAATTCCTCAGGCCAGTATAATCTACAGGAGAGCGGGAAGCAGCGCCATGACAGGGAGAGCTGTCCCTCCAAATCAACTCCTGCTATCTTTACGGTACCAGGGGGTTGTAGAAGGGGGGGGAGGCTGAATATATCTGTACTGTGACACCTATTAAGGTACACAGTAAGCGCTGGGAAGAGGTTTCCCTATCTTGAAGCGCTGTGTGTGGGTTGGCTCCAATCTCTGTGTCTCTCTTGGCATTCTTAGGGGGGAAACTCTGCCTGCCCCTTCCCTGTGTGTGTGGGGAGTGTTTGTTGTCTCCATAAACTATGTCCAGGGACTCTGTGTCATATGCTGCAGAGGATAATTCCTCTCAGGATGATCCCATTCCATGTAATCAGGATTGCACTGTGTTAGCACAGGTCCCCCTGCAAGGGAGCCAGAGTGGTTAGCCTCTCTTAAAAATATGATTTCTCGGATTTCTACTAGGGTTGCACAAAATGAGACTGCAACTCAGGTTTTACAGAACTCTATGGCAGTTTGGTCCGGTTCTGTTACCTCAGGGCCCCCTAACGTGCGCTCTCAAAAACGTGATCTTGCCCAGATTATGCAAGATGATACGGATACCGAATCTGACACAGCAGACGGTGATGGGGATGTGCTGCGGGGGGCGGCATCTCTTGCAAAAGGGGTGCAGTTGATGATTGAGGCCATTAGAGATGTGTTAAATATTACTAATACAACAGCTGATCAGGTTGAGGAGGCTTACTTTACTGACAATAAGAAAGCCTCGCTAACCTTCCCTGCGTCTAAGGAATTAAACGATATACAGGTTGAGTATCCCATATCCAAATATTCCGAAATACGGAATATTCCGAAATACGGACTTTTTTGAGTGAGAGTGAGATAGTGAAACCTTTGTTTTTTGATGGCTCAATGTACACAAACTTTGTTTAATACACAAACTTATTAAAATATTGTATTAAATGACCTTCAGGCTGTGTATATAAGGTGTATATGAAACATAAATGAATTGTGTGAATTTAGACACACTTTGTTTAATCCACAAAGTTATAAAAAATATTGGCTAAAATGACCTTCAGGCTGTGTGTATAAGGTGTATATGTAACATAAATGCATTCTGTGCTTATATTTAGGTCCCATCACCATGACATCTCATTATGGTATGCAATTATTCCAAAATACGAAAAAATCCCATATCCAAAATACTTCTGGTCCCAAGCATTTTGGATAAGGGAGACTCAACCTGTATTGGAAAAATCCTGAGAAAACCTGGAGAAAAAATTTCAGATCCCTAGAAAGGTTCTGGTTGCTTTCCCTTTTCCTGAGGAGGATAGGAAAAATGGGAAAACCCACCCATAGTGGACGCATCTGTTTTCAGACTATCAAAAAAGGTGGTTTTACCTGTGCCAGGATCTACCGCGTTAAAAGAACCGGCTGATCGCAAAATTGACACTACGCTGAAATCCATATACACGGCTTCAGGGGCGATACTATGTCCTACTATTGTCTGTGCATGGATTTCTAAATATATAGTAAAGTGATCAGGCACGTTACTTGAGGATTCAGATACAATGGATAAAAGTGACGTTGAATTGTTTTTACGTAACATACAGGATTCTGCAGGATTTATGGTGGAATCCATGAAAGACCTGGGTTTGATGGCTGCAGGGATATCTTCCATGTCTGTCTCAGCTCATAGAGGAGTTTGGCTGCGCCAGTGGTCTGCCGACGCGGAATCCAGGAGAGGTGATCTGCTAATAAAGGCATCGTCCAAGGAGAAGCTGTTACAGTCCATTGTTCTCACGACTCACCTGCTCAGAGAACTCATTGGATCCTGAATCTTCCGAAATCACATTTGGAACCGACCAGGAAGTTGTCTTTTCTGGGAATGATCCTCGACACGGAAGTGCAGACGGTATTTATTCCGGAGGAGAAAGCGTTGGGTGATACAAACAATGGTCCGGGATGTCCTGAAGCCAGCCCGGGTGTCGGTTCATCAGTGCATTCGCCTTCCGGGGAAGATGGTGGCTTCTTAGGAGGCTCTGCAGTGCGGGAAGTTTCGTGCTCGGCCGTTCCAACTGGATCTCCTGGACAAGTGGTCGGGATCTCATCTACACATGCACCAGAGAATACGTCTGTCGCCAAAGGCCAGGATTTCACTCCTCTGGTGGCTCCAATTACCTCACCTTCTGGAGCGCCGCAGGTTCGGGATTCAGGACTGGATCTTTCTAACGACGGATGCAAGTCTCCGGGGCTGAGGCGCAGTCACTCAAGGGGAAACCTTCCAAGGAAGGTGGTCAAGTCTGGAAGCCGGCCTACCGATAAACATTCTACAACGGTCTTCTCCAAGCGGCCCATCTTCTGAGAAATCAGGCCATTCAAGTGCAGTCGGACAATGTAACGACAGTGGCTTACATAAACCGACAGGGTGGAACGAAGAGCAGAGCTGCAATGTCAGAGGTAACAAGAATCATCCTCTGGGCAGAAAAACACGCGTTGGCACTGTCAGCAATCTTCATTCCGGTAGTAGACAACTAGGAAGCGGACTTCCTCAGCAGACACGATCTCCATCCAGGGGAGTGGGGTCTCCCTCCGGAAGTGTTCAGGGAGGTAACAGATCTTTGGGGTGTACCTCAAATAGATATGATGGCCTCTCGTCTCAACAAGAAGCTTCGGCGATATTGTTCCAGGTCGAGGGACCCGCAAGCCATGGCGGTGGACGCCCTAGTGACTCCGTGGGTGTTCCAGTCGGTGTATGTGTTTCCTCCACTTCCACTCATTCCAAGAGTTCTAAAGCTCATAAGGAGAACAAGAGTTCAAGCAATCCTTATTGCTCCAGACTGGCCAAGAAGGACTTGGTACGCGGATCTTCTGGATCTACTTCTAGAAGAGCCGAGGCCTCTTCCTCTTTGGGAGGACCTGCTGCAGCAGGGGCCGTTCGCCTGTCAAGACTTACCGCCGCTACGTTTGACAGCATGGAGTTTGAACGCCAGATATTAGCTCGGAAGGGCATTCCGAACAAGGTTATTCCTACCCTGATACAGGCTAGGAAAGGAGTAACATCTAAACATTACCATCATATTTGGAAAAAATATGTATCTTGGTGTGAGTCCAAGAAGTTTCCTACGGTGGAGTTTCAACTGGGACGGTTTCTCCTCTTCCTGCAAGCAGGTGTGGATATGGGCCTGAGGTTGGGATCCGTGAAGGTCCAGATTTCGGCCTTATCCATTTTGTTCCAGAAACAAATGGCTGCCCTCCCTGAGGTTCAGACTTTTTTGAAGGGAGTTCTGCACATCCAACCTCCCTTTGTACCGCCTACGGCGCCCTGGTATCTTAACGTGGTCTTGCAGTTCCTCCAATCGGATTGGTTTGAGCCTCTACAGGAGGTTGAGGTCAAGTTTCTCACGTGGAAGGCGGTCACTTTGTTGGCCTTAGCTTCTTCTGCTAGACGTGTGTCGGAGTTGGGGGCTTTGTCCTGTAAAAGCCCCTTCTTGATCTTCCATGAAGATAGAGCTGAGCTCCGGACACGTCAGCAGTTCCGTCCGAAGGTTGTGTCGGCTTTTCATATCAACCAACCTATTGTGGTGCCAGTTGCGACTGACTCCTCAATTTCATCAAAGTCCTTAGATGTTGTAAGGGCTCCGAAAATCTATGTGAAGAGTACTGCTCGTCACAGAAAATCGGACTCTCTGTTTGTCCTGTATGATCCCAAGAAAATTGCTTCTAAGCAGACGATCTCTCGCTGGATCAGGTTCGCTATCCAGCATGCGTATTCTACGGCAGGCTTGCCGTGTCCTACGTCTGTTAAGGCCCACTGTACTCGTAAGGTGGGTTCTACCTGGGCGGCTGCCCGGGGTGTCTCGGCTTTACAACTCTGCCGAGCGGCTTCTTGGTCTGGGTCGAACACGTTTGCAAAGTTTTACAAGTTCGATACTTTGGTCTCTGAAGACCTAAAGTTTGGTCAATTGGTTCTGCAGAAGCCTCCGCGCTCTCCCTCCCGTTCTGGGAGCTTTAGTACATCCCCATGGTACTAATGTGGACCACTGCATCCTCTAGGACGTAAGAGAAAATAGGATTTTAATTACCTACCGGTAAATCCTTTTCTCGTAGTCCGTAGAGGATGCTGGGCGGCCCTGCCTAGCGCGTCGTTTTCCTGCAGTGGTTATCTGGTTCAGTACAACTTTGTTTTTAGTTGAGTACTGCATTGTTACTTGGTAAGTAATATTTCAGCAGTTGCTGTGTTTCAAGCTAGTTATCTTGGTTTGCCTTGTATGTGTGAGCTGGTATGAATCTCGCCACTATCTGTGTATAATCCTTCTCTCGAAGATGTCCGTCTACTCGGGCACAGTTTCTAGACTGAGTCTGGTGGGAGGGGCATAGAGGGAGGAGCCAGCCCACACTCTCAAACTCTTGAGTGCCAATGGCTCCTGTTGGACCCGTCTATACCACATGGTACTAATGTGGACCCCAGCATCCTCTACGGACTACGAGAAAAGGATTTACCGGTAGGTAATTAAAATCCTATTTCTCTGACGTCCTAAGTGGATGCTGGGACTCCGTAAGGACCATGGGGAATAGCGGCTCCGCAGGAGACTGGGCACAACTAAAGAAAGCTTTAGGACTACCTGGTGTGCACTGGCTCCTCCCACTATGACCCTCCTCCAGACCTCAGTTAGAATTTTGTGCCCGGCTGAGCTGGATGCACACTAGGGGCTCTCCTGAGCTCCTAGAAAGAAAGTATATTTAGGTTTTTTATTTTACAGTGAGATCTGCTGGCAACAGACTCACTGCAGCGAGGGACTAAGGGGAGAAGAAGCGAACCTACCTAACAGGTGGTAGTTTGGGCTTCTAAGGCTACTGGACACCATTAGCTCCAGAGGGATCGACCGCAGGACCCGACCTTGGTGTTCGTTCCCGGAGCCGCGCCGCCGGCCCCCTTACAGAGCCAGAAGCAAGAAGTGTTCCGTAAAATCGGCGGCAGAAGACTTCTGTCTTCACCAAGGTAGCGCACAGCACTGCAGCTGTGCGCCATTGCTCCTCATGCACACCTCACACTCCGGTCACTGATGGGTGCAGGGCGCTGGGGGGGGGGGCGCCCTGAGGGCAATATAAGACACCTTGGCTGGCAAATCATCACAATATATAGTCCCAGGGCTATATATGTGATAAATTACCCCTGCCAGAATCCATAAAAAAGCGGGAGAAAAGTCCGCCGGAAAAGGGGCGGGGCTATCTCCCTCAGCACACTGGCGCCATTTTTTCTTCACAGTGCAGCTGGAAGACAGCTCCCCAGGCTCTCCCCTGTAGTTTTCAGGCTCAAAGGGTTAAAAAGAGAGGGGGGGCACTAAATTTAGGCGCAATATATGTATACAAGCAGCTATTGGGGGAAAAATCACTCAGTTATAGTGTTAATCCCTGCATTATATAGCGCTCTGGTGTGTGCTGGCATACTCTCTCTCTGTCTCCCCAAAGGACTTTGTGGGGTCCTGTCCTTAGAGCATTCCCTGTGTGTGTGCGGTGTGTCGGTACGGCTGTGTCGACATGTTGGATGAGGAAGGTTACGTGGAGGCGGAGCAGAGGCCGATAAATGGGATGTCGCCCCCTGTGGGGCCGACACCAGAGTGGATGGATAGGTGGAAGGTATTAACCGGCAGTGTCAACTCCTTACATAAAAGGCTGGATGACGTAACAGCTGTGGGACAGCCGGCTTCTCAGCCCGCGCCTGCCCAGGCGTCTCAAAGGCCATCAGGGGCTCAAAAAAAACGCCCGTTACCTCAGATGGCAGACACAGATGTCGACACGGAGTCTGACTCCAGTGTCGACGAGGTTGAGATATATACACAATCCACTAGGAACATCCGTTACATGATCTCGGCAATGAAAAATGTGTTACACATTTCTGACATGAACCCAAGTACCACATAAAAGGGGTTTTATTTTTGGGGAGAAAAAGCAGCCAGTGTTTTGTTCCCCCATCAGATGAATGAATGAAGTGTGTAAAGAAGCGTGGGTTCCCCCGATAAGAAACTGGTAATTTCTAAAAAGTTACTGATGGCGTACCCTTTCCCGCCAGAGGATAGGTCACGTTGGGGTGGATAAGGCGCTCAAACGTTTGTCAAAAAAGGTGGCACTGCCGTCTTAGGATACGGCCACCTTGAAGGAGCCTGCTGATAAAAAGCAGGAGGCTATCCTGAAGTCTGTATATACACACTCAGGTTCTATACTGAGACCTGCAATTGCCTCAGCATAAATAGTGCTGCTGCAGCGTGGTCTGATACCCTGTCAGATAATGTTAATACCCTAGACAGGGATAATATTTTGCTAACATAGAGCATATTAAAGACGTCGTCTTATATATGAAGGATGCACAGAGGGATATTTGCCGGCTGGCATCCAGAATTAATGCAATGTCCATTCTGCCAGGAGGGTATTAGAAACCCGGCAGTGGACAGGTGATGCTGCCTTTAAAAGGCACATGGAGATTCTGCCTTATAAGGGTGAGGAATTGTTTGGGGATGGTCTCTGGGACCTCGTATCCACAGCAACAGCTGGGAAGAAAAATTTTTACCTCAGGTTTCCTCACAGCCTAAGAAAGCACCGTATTTTCAGGTACAGTCCTTTCGGCTTCAGAAAAGCAAGCGGGTCAGAGGCGCTTCCTTTCTGCACAGAGGCAAGGGAAGAAGGAAAAAGCTGCACCAGACAGCCAGTTCCCAGGATCAAAAATCTTCCCCCGCTTCCTCTGAGTCCACCGCATGACGCTGGGGCTCCACAGGTGGAGACAGGTGCGGTGGGGGCGCGTCTCGGGAACTTCAGGGACCAGTGGGCTTGCCCACAGGTGGATCCCTAGGTTCTGCAAGTAGTATCACAGGGATACAGGCTGGAGTTCGAGGCGACTCCCCCTCGCCGTTACCTCACATCAGCCTTGCCTGCTGCCCTCGGAGAAAGGTAGTCATGGCGGCATTTCACAAGCTGTACTTCCAGCAGGTGAAATCAAGGTACCCCTCCTTCAACAAGGCCGGGGTTACTATTCCAAAATGTTGTGGTACCGAAACCAGACGGTTCGGTGAGACCCATTCTAAAATTGAAATCCTTGAACACTTATATACGAAAGTTCAAGTTCAAAATGGAATCGCTCAGGGCGATTATTGCAAGCCTGGAGAATTTCATGGTATCACTGGACATCAAGGATGCTTACCTGCATGTCCCTATTTACCCTCTTCACCAGGAGTACCTCAAAATTGTGGTACTGGATTGTCATTACCATTTCCAGACGTTGCCGTTGGTCTGTCCCCGGCACCGAGGTATTTACCAAGGTAATGGCCGAAATAATTATCCCGTACTTGGACGATCTCCTTATAAAGGCGAGGTCCAGGGAGCAGTTGTTCGTCGGAGTAGCACTATCTCGGGAAGTGCTACAACAGCACGGCTGGTTTCTGAATATTCCAAAGTCGCAGCTGGTTCCTAAGACGTGTCTACTGTTCCTGGGTATGGTTCTGGACACAGAACAGGATAAAAAGGGTTTCTCCCGGAGGAGAAGTCCAAGGAGTTGTCGTCTCTAGACAGAGACCTCCTAATACGTATACAGGTGTCGGTGCATCAATGCACGCGAGCCCTGGGAAAGATGGTAGCTTCTTACGAAGAAATTCCATTCGCCAGGTCCCATGCAAGGATCTTCCAGTGGGATCTGTGGGACAAGTGGTCCGGGTCGCATCTTCAGATGCATCGGCGGATAACCCTGTCTCCAAGGGCCAGGGTGTCGCTGTTGTGGTGGCTGCAGAGTGCTCATCTTCTAGGGGGCCGCAGATTCGGCATACAGGACTGGGTCCTGGTGACCACGGATGCCAGCCTTCGAGGCTGGGGGGCAGTCACACAGGGAAGAAACTTCCAAGGCTATGGAAAAGTCAGGAGACTTCCCTACACATAAATATTCTGGAACTAAGGGTCATTTACAATGCCCTAAGTCAGGCTAGACCCCTGCTTCAACACCGGCCGGTGCTGATCCAGTCAGACAACATCACGGTGGTCGCTCATGTAAACCGACAGGGCGGCACAAGAAGCAGGATGGCGATGGCAGAAGCCACAAGGATTCTCCGATGGGCGGAAAATCATGTGTTCGCACTGTCAGCAGTGTTCATTCCCGGAGTGGACAACTGAGAAGCAGACTTTCTCAGAAGACACGACCTCCACCCGGGAGAGTGGGAACTTCATCAAGAAGTCTTCCAAATGATTGTACACCGTTGGGAAAGGCCACAGGTGGACATAATGGCGTCCCGCCTCAACAAACAGCTACAAAGATATTGCGCCAGGTCAAGGGACCCTCAGGCGATAGCTGTGGACGCTCTGGTAACACCGTGGGTGTACCAGTCGGTGTATGTGTTCCCTTCTCTGCCTCTCTTACCCAGGGTAATGAGAATAATAAGAAGGAGAGGAGTAAGAACTATACTCATTGTTCCGGGTTGGCCAAGAAGAGCTTGGTACCCAGAACTCCATGAAATGATCTCAGAGGACCCATGGCCTCTGCCGCTCAGACAGGACCTGCTGCAGCAGGGGGCCTGTCTGTTCCAAGACGTACCGCGGCTGCGTTTGACGGCCTGGCGGTTGAACGCCGGATCCTGAAGGAAAAGGGCATTCAGGAGGAAGTTATCCCTACGCTATTTAAAGCTAGGACAGAAGTGAACGCAAACCATTATCACCGCATATGGCGGAAATATGTTGCGTGCTGTGAGGCCAGGAAGGCCCCAAAGGAGAAATTTCAGCTAGGTCGATTTCTGCACTTCCTACAGTCAGAGGTGACTATGGGCCTAAAATTGGGTTCCATTAAGGTCCAGATTTCGGCTCTATCGATTTTCTTCCAAAATAGAACTGGCTTCACTGCCTGAAGTTCAGACTTTTGTTAAGGGAGTGCTGCATAGTCAGCCCCCGTTTGTGCCTCAAGTGGCACCGTGGGGATCTCAACGTGGTGTTGGATTTCCTGAAGTCGCATTGGGTTGAGCCACTTAAATCCGTGGAGCTACAATACCTCACGTGGAAAGTGGTCATGCTGTGGGCCTTGGCGTCGGCCAGGCGTGTATCAGAATTGGCGGCTTTGTCATACAAAAGCCCTTATCTGTATTTTATATGGATAAGGCGGAATTGAGGACTCGTTCCCAATTCCTTCCAAAGGTGGTATCAGTTTTTCATGTGAACCAACCTGTTGTGGTGCCTGCGGCTACTTGGGACTTGGAGGATTCCAAGTTACTGGACGTAGTCAGGGCCCTGAAAAGTATATGTTTCCAGGACGGCTGGAGTCAGGAATACTGACTCGCTATTTATCCTGTATGAACCCAACAAGCTGGGTGCTCCTGCTTCTAAGAGGACTATTGCTCGCTGAATCTGTAGCACGATTCAACTTGCACATGCTGCGGCTGGACTGCCGCACCCTAAATCTGTAAAAGCCCATTCCACGAGGACAGTGGGCTCTTCTTGGGCGGCTGCCCGAGGGGTCTCGGCTTTACAACTTTGCCGAGCTGTTACTTGGTCGGGTTCAAACATTTTTGCAAGAGTCTACAAGTTTGATACCCTGGCTGAGGAGGACCTAGAGTTTGCTCATTCGGTGCTGCAGAGTCATCCGCACTCTCCCGCCCGTTTGGGAGCTTTGGTATAATCCCCATGGTCCTTACGGAGTCCCAGCATCCACTTAGGACGTCAGAGAAAATAAGATTTTACTCACCGGTAAATCTATTTCTCGTAGTCCGTAGTGGATGCTGGGCGCCCATCCCAAGTGCGGATTGTCTGCAATACTTGTTTATAGTTATTGCTTAACTAAAGGGTTATTGTTGAGCCATCTGTTGAGAGGCTCAGTTATATTTCATACTGTTAACTGGGTATAGTATCACGAGTTATACGGTGTGATTGGTGTGGCTGGTATGAGTCTTACCCGGGATTCAAAATCCTTCCTTATTGTGTCAGCTCTTCCGGGCACAGTATCCTAACTGAGGTCTGGAGGAGGGTCATAGTGGGAGGAGCCAGTGCACACCAGGTAGTCCTAAAGCTTTGTTTAGTTGTGCCCAGTCTTCTGCGGAGCCGCTATTCCCCATGGTCCTTACGGAGTCCCAGCATCCACTACGGACTACGAGAAATAGATTTACCGGTGAGTAAAATCTTATTTTTTTGTTTCTCTTAAGGTCTGTTTTGCATATATTTCCTATGGGACTTATTAGCAAATGTCACCCTTTGCCTACCTCTTGGCATTTTCTACACTAGCAGAGTGCCCTGAAGCTCTTTGCCTACAGCTGGCCTTTTCATATACACTACAAGCCCAGTGTCATTAAATTGGAATTTAGTAGCTGAAATAGATCTTTGCCTTGCTGGGTCCCAATCCAGCAGGATAAAGACTTACTACTGCTAGCCCACTGAAGATGGCAGGAGCTTCAGGATAGGTACTATATAGAGTACTAGATGATGCAGAATTGGTCAGGAATCGGGTGTATTTGCTCACACATTACATGCATCTGATTAAATGCATATATTCATGCGTGTCCTGAGTTGTGTGCACTTTCACCGGAATACATATGATATCCCGGCAGACAGGATGCTGGCTGTCAGTATACAGACAGCGGCATCCCGTCTGCCAGAATCCCGGTAGCGACGCATCCAATCCACTCGCAGGCTTGCTATCGCGATTCGGGCCCGGTGGCTCACTGCGCTCGCCACAGGTTATAGTCCAATTGGTTGGTGGCATGGACTCACCAACCGAGTGGGAATACGAGGAGGTGTTCAGGATTCCGGGCGTTGGTAATTTACCAGCTGTTAGGATTCCGGCGTCCGCCTCCTGAACGCCGGGATCTCGACAGCCAGTATTGTAACTTCATCCCCTTGCACCAGCCTGTGCTTTGGTATACTTGGAAACAGACTTCTGATAGAATATTGGCTATATTGCACAGTTATGATCTAATCCCCGCACCGCTGCCTCTAAAAACAAAAAACTTTGTAATAAGATTTTAAGATTGCTTTTGGGTTTTTTGCCAAAAGGTGTCTTTTGTTTGAAAACGAATTTCAATATTTATACTTTGCAGCCCAAGACTGCATAAGGGTATCCAATGCAGACGCTGTCATGGTGGATACGTTAATATCCCAAAGGATGGGATCCTGGCATCAAAATACCGACAGCCAGAATCTCGGTCATTCCTACAGCGGGGCGCTCACGTCCTGCCGTGGGGGTGGGAGGTTAGGTTTACCCTTTAGAAGGTGGTTAGGGTGCAGGGACGGGAAGGGTATCTTTAGGTATTGGGGAGGGAGGGAGGGTTAGGTTTAGGCAGTGGGGAAGGGAGGGTTAAGGTTAGGCACCACTCGGGAGGGTTAGGGTTAGGCACCACAGGGGAGGGTTAGGCATCCAGAAGGGAGGATTAGGTTACTTTCCATGGTGCTGCCGGGATTCTGACGGTCGAGATGCCCCTGTCTGTATTGTGACCGCAGGCATCCCGTCCATCGGGATATACTGAATCCGTGTTGGTGTGTGGCAATGAAATTGCTGCATTGTTAAGCTTGTTGCATTATATTTTACACATAGAATTAGCTTAGACAAAGGTACAGGAGGATTGGAGAAGTTTTATCATATTAGTGTATTTAAAAGACATTGCAGTACAATGAGAAATAATTGGTTGTTTTGCCCAATATGGAACCAGCCCAGTTTACATATGCCACCTGCCCTGCCCTTGTTACAGTATAACTATAGATTCTACAATATATGCTTAAAATGTTTATTATATGCTTTTTTTTTTTTATTCAGATGCCATTTACCAATGTTATATATTGGACTGGAGTATGGCCTGACCAATAACTCTAAGTTGGCAGAGAGGTTTTTCAGTCAGGCCTTGAGTATTGCACCAGAAGATCCTTTTGTTATGCATGAAGTCGGTGTGGTGGCATTTCAAAACGGAGAGTACGTATAAAAGTAACTTCTTACTTTATCATAGGTAACAGGACATAGGGCGGTATCCTATTAGCTGCGGTAAATTACCACGGCTCATGGTCTCTGCCGGGGCTGTCCTATCCTTGCACCGGCTTATCTGCTTCAAAACCTGGAAACAGCCCCTCTTTTCAAGCAAAAACAGGGCTGTATCTCATGAAAACACACAGGTTTCACTGAACCTGTGTATATTCGGAAGAAAGGATATTGGTGGTCATTCCGAGTTGTTCGCTCGTTGCCGATTTTCGCTATATTGCGATTAATCGCTTACTGCGCATGCGCAAGGTTCGCAGAGCGCATGCGGTTAGTTATTTTACACAAAAGTTAGGTATTTTACTCACGGCATAACGAGGATTTTTCATTGTTCTGGTGATCGTAGTGTGATTGACAGGAAGTGGGTGTTTCTGGGCGGAAACTGGCCGTTTTCTGGGCGTGTGCGAAAAAACGCTGGCGTTTATGGGAAAAACGCAGGAGTGTCTGAAGAAACGGGGGAGTGTCTGGGCGAACGCTGGGTGTGTTTGTGACGTCAAACCAGGAACGAAACTGACTGAACTGATCGCAATGGCTGAGTAAGTCTGGAGCTACTCAGAAACTGCTAAGAAATTTCTATTCGCAATTCTGCGAATCTTTCGTTCGCAATTATGCTATGCTAAGATACACTCCCAGAGGGCGGCGGCTTAGCGTATGCAATGCTGCTAAAAGCAGCTAGCGAGCGAACAACTCGGAATGAGGGCAACTGTTTTTACATTCAATCTAATGGGATAGCCTGTAAAAAAAAAATGAAAAATCCAGAAAAACGTTTGTTTTTTGCACCCAATGTTTTACTGCGGCAAATAGGATACTGCCCATAGTATTCACTTGTTTCTCTGACGTCCTAGTGGATGCTGGGAACTCCGTAAGGACCATGGGGAATAGACGGGCTCCGCAGGAGACTGGGCACTCTAAAAGAAAGATTAGGTACTATCTGGTGTGCACTGGCTCCTCCCTCTATGCCCCTCCTCCAGACCTCAGATTTCTGTGCCCGGCCCGAGCTGGTTGCACACTAGGGGCTCTCCTGAGCTCCTAGAAAGAAAGTATATGTTAGGTTTTTTATTTTACAGTGAGACCTGCTGGCAACAGGCTCACTGCAACGAGGGACTAAGGGGAGAAGAAGCGAACCTACCTGCTTGCAGCTAGCTTGGGCTTCTTAGGCTACTGGACACCATTAGCTCCAGAGGGATCGACCGCAGGACCCCTCCTTGGTGTTCGTTCCCGGAGCCGCGCCGCAGGCCCCCTTACAGAGCCAGAAGCATGAAGATGGTCCGGAAAATCGGCGGCAGAAGACATCAGTCTTCACCAAGGTAGCGCACAGCACTACAGCTGTGCGCCATTGCTCCTCATACACACTTCACACTCCGGTCACTGAGGGGGGGGGGGGGCGCCCTGAGCAGCAATAAAAACACCTTGGCTGGCAAAATAATCACAATATATAGCCCCAGAGGCTATATATGTGATAATTACCCCTGCCAGAATCCATAAAAAAGCGGGAGAAAAGTCCGCGAAAAAGGGGCGGAGCTATCTCCCTCGGCACACTGGCGCCATTTTCTCTTCACAGTGTAGCTGGAAGACAGCTCCCCAGGCTCTCCCCTGTAGTTTTCAGGCTCAAAGGGTTAAAAAGAGAGGGGGGGCACTAAATTTAGGCGCAATATTGTTTATGCAAGCTGCTATTGGGGAAAATTCACTCAGTGATAGTGTTTATCCCTACATTATATAGCGCTCTGGTGTGTGCTGGCATACTCTCTCTCTGTCTCCCCAAAGGGCTGTGTGGGGTCCTGTCCTCAGTCAGAGAATTCCCTGTGTGTGTGCGGTGTGTCGGTACGGCTGTGTCGACATGTTTGATGAGGAGGCTTATGTGGAGGCGGAGCAGATGCCGATAAATGGGATGTCGCCCCCTGTGGGCCGACACCAGAGTGGATGGATAGGTGGAAGGTATTAACCGACAGTGTCAACTCCTTACATAAAAGGCTGGATGACGTAACAGCTATGGGACAGCCGGCTTCAGCCCGCGCCTGCCCAGGCGTCTCAAAGGCCATCAGGGGCTCAAAAACGCCCGCTCCCTCAGATGGCAGACACAGATGTCGACACGGAGTCTGACTCCAGTGTCGACGAGGTTGAGACATATACACAATCCACTAGGAACATCCGTTACATGATCCCGGCAATAAAAAATGTGTTACACATTTCTGACATTAACCCAAGTACCACTAAAAAAGAGTTTTATGTGTGGGGAGAAAAAGCAGGCAGTGTTTTGTTCCCCCATCAAATGAGTGAATGAAGTGTGAAAAAGCGTGGGTTCCCTCGATAAGAAACTGGTAATTTCTAAAAAGTTACTGATGGCGTACCCTTTCCCGCCAGAGGATAAGTTACGCTGGGAGATATCCCCTAGGGTGGATAAGGCGCTCACACGTTTGTCAAAAAAGGTGGCACTGCCGTCTTAGGATACGGCCACTTTGAAGGTACCTGCTGATAAATAGCAGGAGGCTATCCTGAAGTCTGTATTTACACACTCAGGTACTAGACTGAGACCTGCAGATAGTGCTGCTGCAGCGTGGTCTGTAACCCTGTCAAACAGGGATACTATTTTGCGAACATAAGACGTCGTCTTATATATGAGGGATGCACAGAGGGATATTTTGCCGGCTGGCATCCAGAATTAATGCATTGTCCATTCTGTCAGGAGGGTATGAGAGTCCCGACACTGGACAGGTGATGCTGACTTTAAAAGGCACATAGAGCCTTATAAGGGTGAGGAATTGTTTGGGGATGGTCTCTGGGACCGCGTATCCACAGCAACAGCTGGGAAGAAAAATTTTTACCTCAGGTTTCCTCACAGCCTAAGAAAAGCACTGTATTATCAGGTACAGTGCTTTCGGCTTCAGAAAAGCAAGCGGGTCAAAGGCGCTTCCTTTCTACACAGAGACGAGGGAAGAGGGAAAAAGCTGCACCAGTCAGCCAGTTCCCAGTATCAAAATTCTTCTCCCGCTTCCTCTGAGTCCACCGCATGACGCGGGGACTCCACAGGCGTAGCTAGGTACGGTGGGGGGCCGCCTCAAAAATTTCAGCGATCAGTGGGCTCGCTCACAGGTGGATCCCTGGATCCTTCAAGTAGTATCTCAGGGGTACAAGCTGGAATTCGAGGCGTCTCCCCCCCGCCGTTTCCTCAAATCTGCCTTGCCGACAACTCCCTCAGGCAGGGAGGCTGTGCTAGAGGCAATTCACAAGCTGTATTCCCAGCAGGTGATAGTCAAGGTGCCCCTACTTCAACAAGGACGGGGTTACTATTCCACACTGTTTGTGGTACCGAAACCGGACGGTTCGGTGAGACCCATTTTAAATTTGAAATCCTTGAACACATACATAAAAAAATTCAAGTTCAAGATGGAATCGCTCAGGGCGGTTATTGCAAGCCTGGAGGAGGGGGATTACATGGTATCCCTGGACATCAAGGATGCTTACCTACATGTCCCCATTTACCATCCTCACCAGGAGTACCTCAGATTTGTGGTACAGGATTGCCATTACCAATTCCAAACACTGCCGTTTGGACTGTCCACGGCACCGAGGGTCTTTACCAAGGTAATGGCAGAAATGATGATACTCCTTCGAAAAAAGGGAGTTTTAATTATCCCGTACTTGGACGATCTCCTTATAAAGGCGAGGTCCAAGGAGCAGTTGTTGGTCGGAGTAGCACTATCTCGGGAAGTGCTACAACAGCACGGATGGATTCTATACATTCCAAAGTCACAGCTGGTTCCTACCACACGCCTACTGTTCCTGGGGATGGTTCTGGACACAGAACAGAAAAAAGTGTTTCTCCTGCAGGAGAAAGCCAAGGAGCTGTCATCTCTAGTCAGAGACCTCCTGAAAACAAAAACAGGTATCGGTGCATCACTGCACACGAGTCCTGGGGAAAATGGTAGCTTCTTACGAAGCAAAATTCCATTCGGCAGGTTCCATACAAGAACCTTTTAGTGGGACCTCTTGGACAAGTGGTCGGGATCGCATCTTCAGATGCATCGGCTGATAACCCTGTCTCCAAGGACCAGGGTATCTCTACTGTGGTGGCTGCAGAGTGCTCATCTTCAAGAGGGCCGCAGATTCGGCATACAGGACTGGGTCCTGGTAACCACGGATGCCAGCCTTCGAGGCTGGGGGGCAGTCACACAGGGAAGAAATTTCCATGGACTTTGGTCAAGTCAGGAGTCGTCCCAACACATAAATATTCTGGAACTGAGGGCCATTTACAATGCCCTAAGTCTGGCAAGGCCTCTGCTTCAAAACCAGCCGGTACTGATCCAATCAGACAACATCACGGCAGTCGCCCATGTAAACCGACAGGGCGGCACAAGAAGCAGGATGGCGATGGCAGAAGCCACAAGGATTCTCTGATGGGCGGAAAATCACGTCTTAGCACTGTCAGCAGTGTTCATTCCGGGAGTGGACAACTGGGAAGCAGACTTCCTCAGCAGACACGACCGACACCCGGGAGAGTGGGAACTTCATCCAGAAGGCTTCCAACTGTTGGTAAACCGTTGGGAAAAGCCACAGGTGGACATGATGGCGTCCCACCTAAACAAAAAACTAGATATTGCGCCAGGTCAAGGGACCCTCAGGCAATAGCTGTGGACGCTCTAGTGACACCGTGGGTGTACCAGTCGGTTTATGTATTCCCTCCTTTGCCTCTCATAACAAAGGTACTGAGAATAATAAGAAAACGAGGAGTAAGAACGATACTCGTGGTTCCGGATGGGCCAAGAAGAGCTTGGTACCCAGAACTTCAAGAAATAATATCAGAGGACCCATGGCCTCTACCGCTCAGACAGGATCTGCTACAGCAGGGGCCCTGTCTGTTCCAAGACTTACCGCGGCTGCGTTGGACGGCATGGCGGTTGAATTCCGGATCCTAAAGCAAAAGGGCATTCCGGAGGAAGTCATTCCTACGCTGATAAAAGCCAGGAAAGAAGTAACCGCAAACCATTATCACCGTATTTGGCGAAAATATGTTGCGTGGTGTGAGGCCAGGAAGGCCCCAACAGAGGAATTTCAGCTGGGTCGTTTTCTGCACTTCCTACAGTCGGGAGTGACTATGGGCCTAAAATTGGGTTCCATTAAGGTCCAGATTTCGGCTCTGTCGATTTTCTTCCAGAAAGAACTGGCTTCACTGCCTGAAGTTCAGACTTTTGTAAAGGGAGTGCTACATATTCAGCCCCCCTTTTGTGCCTCCTGTGGCACCGTGGGATCTCAACGTGGTGTTGAGTTTCCTGAAATCACATTGGTTTGAGCCACTTAAAACTGTGGATCTGAAATATCTCACGTGGAAAGTGGTCATGTTATTGGCCTTGGCTTCGGCCAGGCGTGTGTCAGAATTGGCGGCTTTGTCATGTAAAAGCCCTTATCTGATTTTCCATATGGATAGGGCAGAATTGAGGACTCGTCCCCAGTATTTCCCTAAGGTGGTATCAGCTTTTCACTTGAACCAACCTATTGTAGTGCCTGCGGCTACTAGGGACTTGGAAGATTCCAAGTTACTGGACGTAGTCAGGGCCTTAAAAATTTATATTTCCAGGACGGCTGGAGTCAGGAAAACCGACTCGCTTTTTATCCTGTATGCACCCAACTAAATAGGTGCTCCTGCTTCTAAGCACACTATTGCTCGCTGGATTGTAGCACAATTCAGCTGGCGCATTCTGCGGCTGGATTGCCGCATCCTAAATCAGTAAAAGCCCATTCCACAAGGAAGGTGGGCTCATCTTGGGCGGCTGCCCGAGGGGTCTCGGCTTTACAACTTTGCCGAGCTGCAACTTGGTCAGGGGCAAACACGTTTGCAAAATACTACAAATTTGATACCCTGGCTGAGGAGGACCTTGAGTTCTCTCATTCGGTGCTGCAGAGTCATCCGCACTCTCCCGCCCGTTTGGGAGCTTTGGTATAATCCCCATGGTCCTTACGGAGTTCCCAGCATCCACTAGGACGTTAGAGAAAATAAGATTTTACTCACCGGTAAATCTATTTCTCGTAGTCCGTAGTGGATGCTGGGCGCCCATCCCAAGTGCGGATTGTCTGCAATACTTGTTTATAGTTATTGCCTAACTAAAGGGTTATTGTTGAGCCGTCTGTTGAGAGGCTCAGTTATATTTCATACTGTTAACTGGGTATAGTATCACGAGTTATACAGTGTGATTGGTGTGGCTGGTATGAGTCTTACCCGGGATTCAAAATCCTTCCTTATTGTGTCAGCTCTTCCGGGCACAGTATCCTAACTGAGGTCTGGAGGAGGGGCATAGAGGGAGGAGCCAGTGCACACCAGATAGTACCTAATCTTTCTTTTAGAGTGCCCAGTCTCCTGCGGAGCCCGTCTATTCCCCATGGTCCTTACGGAGTTCCCAGCATCCACTACGGACTACGAGAAATAGATTTACCGGTGAGTAAAATCTTATTTTTACAACATATAAAATGTTGGGTCTGAAAGAACGGAACAGCTTTTCATTTGCTCTATTGATATATTGGCATTATAAGCTGGAAGCCTTATGGTCACATTGAGGGCTTTCACTTCTAGACATCTGTACTAGTATTTTCACCACTTCTTCTTTTTGCTGTGCAGCTGGAAAACTGCTGAGAAATGGTTCCTAGAAGCCCTAGAAAAAATCAGAGCCATTGGAAACGAGGTAATGTTTTATCATCACTTACTGACTACCCCATCTGTGTCACCTGTGTGCCCCTCCCCTTTAGAATGTAAGCTCTAACGAGCAGGGCCCTCCTCCCTCATGTGCTTTTCATCCTCTTACTTAAACCAACTTCGATGGCAACAAATCCTGCGGTTTTCTGCCACCCTAATACTTATCTCAGTGTTGTCTGCTGCTGTATATATGTTTACTTACCCTGTACTTGTCCTATGTTATCTTCAACTGTAAGCTATTGTTTTCCTGTATTGCTTATTTCTCTAACGTCCTAGTGGATGCTGGGGACTCCGTAAGGACGATGGGGAATAGACTGGCTCCGCAGGAGACTGGGCACTCTAAGAAAGATTTAGTACTACTGGTGTGCACTGGCTCCTCCCTCTATGCCCCTCCTCCAGACCTCAGTTAGAATCTGTGCCCGGATAGAGCTGGGTGCATTTTAGTGAGCTCTCCTGAGCTTGCTAATAAGAAAGTATTTTAGTTAGGTTTTTTTTTATTTTCAGAGAGCTTCTGCTGGCAACAGACTCTCTGCTACGTGGGACTGAGGGGAGAGAAGCAAACCTACTAACTGCGGCTAGGTTGCGCTTCTTAGGCTACTGGACACCATTAGCTCCAGAGGGATCGAACACAGGAACCTAACCTTGGTCGTCCGTTCCCGGAGCCGTGCCGCCGTCCCCCTCGCAGAGCCAGAAGACAGAAGCCGGCGGGTTGAAGCAAGAAGACGTCAAAATCAGCGGCAGAAGACTCCTGTCTTCATATGAGGTATCGCACAGCACTGAAGCTGTGCGCCATTGCGCCCACACTAACCCACACACTCCGGTCACTGTAGGGTGCAGGGCGCAGGGGGGGGGCGCCCTGGGCAGCAATTGATTACCTCCTGGCAAAAAAGAAGCATATATACAGCTGGGCACTGTATTATGCATGAGCCCCCGCCATTAATTTTACACAAAATCGCGGGACAGAAGCCCGCCGCTGAGGGGGCGGGGCCTTCTTCCTCAGCACTCACCAGCGCCATTTTCTCTCCACAGCTCCGCTGAGAGGAAGCTCTCCCCTGCAGACTCACGGTAGAAAGAGATGGATAAAAAGAGAGGGGGGGGCACATAAATTTAGCGCTTTAATCATATATACAGCAGCTACTGGGTAAACACTAAGTTACTGTGTGATTCCTGGGTCATATAGCGCTGGGGTGTGTGCTGGCATACTCACTCTCTGTCTCTCCAAAATGCCTTGTGGGGGTCCTGTCCTCATTTAGAGCATCCCCTGTGTGTGTGGTGTGTCGGTACGCGTGTGTCGACATGTTTGACGAGGAGGGCTATGTGGAGGCAGAGCAGGTGCAGATGAATGACGTGTCTCCGCCGACGGCGCCGACACCTGATTGGATGGATATGTGGAAGGTGTTAACTGATAATGTAAACTCCTTGCATAAAAGGTTGGATAAAGCTGAAGCCTTGGGACAGTCGAGGTCTCAGCACATGCCTGATCCTACAGCGCAGAGGCCATCAGGGTCTCAGAAGCGCCCACTATCCAAAATTGTTGACACAGATATCGACACGGATTCTGACTCCAGTGTCGATGACGATGATGCAAAATTGCAGCCTAAAATGGCTAAAGCCATCCGCTACATGATTTTAGCAATGAAGGATGTATTGCACATATCAGAGGTAAACCCTGTCCCTGACAAGAGGGTTTATATGTATGGGGAGAAAAAGCAAGAGATGATTTTTCCCCCTTCACATGAGTTAAATGAGTTATGTGAAAAGCGTGGGATTCCCCCGATAGGAAAGTGCTGATTTCCAAAGGTTACTTATGGCGTACCATTTCCCACCAACGGACAGGATGCGCTGGGAATCCTCCCCTAGGGTAGATAAAGCTCTGACACGCTTATCTAAGAAGGTGGCCCTGCCGTCACAGGATACGGCCTCCCTAAAGGATCCTGCCGATAGGAAGCAGGAAAGTATCCTGAAGTCTGTTTATACACATTCAGGTACTCTACTGAGGCCGGCAATTGCGTCGGCCTGGATGTGTAGTGCTGTAGCAGCATGGACAGATAATCTGTCTGAGGAACTGGATACCTTAGACAAGGATACCATTTTACTGACCCTGGGGCATATAAAAGACGCTGTCCTATATATGAGGGATGCCCAGAGGGACATTTGCCTACTGGGCTCTAGAATAAATGCAATGTCAATTTCTGCCAGAAGGGTCCTGTGGACTCTGCAATGGACAGGTGATGCCGACTCCAAAAAGCACATGGAGGTTTTACCTTACAAGGGTGAGGAATTGTTTGGGGACGGTCTCTCGGACCTAGTTTCCACAGCTACGGCTGGGAAGTCAAATTTTTTACCATATTTCTCTCACGTCCTAGTGGATGCTGGGAACTCCGTAAGGACCATGGGGACTAGCGGCTCCGCAGGAGACTGGGCACAAAAGTAAAGCTTTAGGACTGCCTGGTGTGCACTGGCTCCTCCCCCCATGACCCTCCTCCAAGCCTCAGTTAGATTTTTGTGCCCGGCCGAGAAGGGTGCACACTAGGGGCTCTCCTGAGCTTCTTAGTGAAAAGTTTAGTTTTAGGTTTTTTATTTTCAGTGAGACCTGCTGGCAACAGGCTCACTGCATCGAGGGACTAAGGGGAGAAGAAGCGAACTCACCTGCGTGCAGAGTGGATTGGGCTTCTTAGGCTACTGGACACCATTAGCTCCAGAGGGACCGAACACAGGCCCAGCCTCGGAGCTCGGTCCCGGAGCCGCGCCGCCGGCCCCCTTACAGAGCCAGAAGCAAGAAAAGGTCCGGAAAAATCGGCGGCAGAAGACATCAGTCTTCAACAAGGTAGCGCACAGCACTGCAGCTGTGCGCCATTGTTACTCAGGCACACTTCACACTCCGGTCACTGAGGGTGCAGGGCGCTAGGGGGGGGCGCCCTGAGCAGCAATGTAAAACACCTTGGCTGGCATAAATACACCACATATAACCCCCAGGGCTATATGGGTGTATTTTAACCCCTGCCAGAACTCACCTAAAAAGTGGGAGAAAAGGCCGCCGAGAAGGGGGCGGAGCCTATCTCCTCAGCACACGGGCGCCATTTTTCTCTCACAGCTCCGTTGGAGGGAAGCTCCCTGGCTCTCCCCTGCAGTTACTACACTACAGAAAGGAGTTAAAAAAGAGAGGGGGGCACTAATTAGGCGCAGTATAACAATACAGCAGCTATAAGGGGAAAAACACTTATATAAGGTTATCCCTGTATATATATATATATATATAGCGCTCTGGTGTGTGCTGGCATAATCTCCCTCTGTCTCCCCAAAGGGCTAGTGGGGTCCTGTCCTCTATCAGAGCATTCCCTGTGTGTGTGCTGTGTGTCGGTACGTTGTGTCGACATGTATGAGGAGGAAAATGAGGTGGAGGCGGAGCAATTGCCTGTAACAGAGATGTCACCCCCTAGGGAGTCGACACCTGAGTGGATGAGCTTATGGAAGGAATTATGTGACAGTGTCAGCTCTTTACAAAAGATTGATGACATGAGACAGCCGGCGACTCAGTCTGTGCCTGTCCAGGTGTCTCAAAAGCCATCTGGGGCTCTAAAACGCCCGTTACCGCAGATGGCAGATACAGACGCCGACACGGATACTGACTCCAGTGTCGACGATTAAGAGACGAATGTGACTTCCAGTAGGGCCACACGTTACATGATTGGGCTATGGAAAATGTTTTTACACATTTCTGATAATACCAGTACCACTAAAAAGGGTATTATGTTGGATGAGAAAAAACTGCCTGTAGTTTTTCCTGCATCTGAGGAATTAAATGAAGTGTGTGATGATGCGTGGGTTTCCCCCGATAAAAAACTGATAATTCCTAAAAAGTTATTGGCATCATACCCCTTCCCGCCAGAGGATAGGGCACGTTGGGAAACACCCCTTAGGGTGAATAAAGCGCTCACACGCTTGTCTAAACAGGTGGCACTACCGTCCCCGGATACGGCCGCCCTTAAGGAACCTACTGACAGAAAGCAGTAAAATATCCTAAAATGTATATACACTCACACGGGTGTGATACTGCGACCAGCAATCGCCTCAGCCTGGATGTGCAGTGCTGGGGTGGCTTGGTCGGATTCCCTGACTGACAATATTGATACCCTAGATAGGGACAGTATATTACTAACTATAGAGCATTTAAAAGATGCATTTCTATATATGCGTGATGCACAAAGGGATATTTGCCGACTGGCATCAAGAGTAAGTGCGCTGTCCATTTCTGCCAGAAGAAGGTTATGGACAAGACAGTGGTCAGGTGATGCTGATTCCAAAAGGCATATGGAAGTATCGCCTTATAAAAGGGAGGAGTTACTTGGGGTAGGTCTAACAGACCTGGTGGCCACGGCAACGGCTGGAAAATCCACATTTTTACCCCAGGTAGCTTCTCAACCTAAGAAGACGCCGTATTATCAGGCGCAGTCCTTTCGGCCCCATAAAGCGGGCAAAAGGCGCCTCATTTCTGCCCCGTGGCAGAGGGAGAGGAAAAAGGCTGCAGCAAACAGCCAATTCCCAAAAAAGCCCTCTCCCGCCTCCGCAAAGTCCTCAGCATGACGCTGGGGCTTTACAAGCGGTCTCAGGCACGGTGGGGGCCCGTCTCAAGAAATTCGAGACGTCTTCCCCTCGCCGTTTCATAAAGTCTGCTTTACCGACGTCTCCCTCAGACAGGGAGACAGTATTGCAAGCCATTCACAGGCTGTATTCCCAGCAGGTAATAATCAAGGTACCCCTCCTGCAACAGGGAAAGGGGTACTATTCCACACTATTGTGGTACCGAAGCCGGACGGCTCGGTGAGACCAATTTTAAATCTAAAATCCTTGAACACTTACATACAAAGGTTCAAATTCAAGATGGAGTCACTCAGAGCAGTGATTGCAAACCTGGAAGAAGGGGACTATATGGTCTCTCTGGACATCAAAGATGCTTACCTACATGTCCCAATTTACCCTTCTCCAAGGGTACCTCAGGTTTGTGGTACAGAACTGTCACTATCAGTTTCAAACGCTGCCGTTTGGATTGTCCACGGCACCACGGGTCTTTACCAAGGTAATGGCCGAAATGATGATACTCCTTCGAAAGAAGGGAGTTTTTAGTTATCCCTTACTTGGACGATCTCCTGATAAGGGCAAGATCCAGGGAACAGTTGGAAGTCGGGGTAGCACTATCTCAGATAGTGCTGCGGTAGCACGGTTGGATTCTCAATATTCCAAAATCGCAGCTGATCCTGACGACACGCCTTCTATTCCTAGGGATGATCCTGGACACAGTCCAGAAAAAGGTGTTTTCTCCCAGAGGAGAAAGCCAGGGAGTTATCCGAACTAGTCAGAAACCTCCTAAAACCAGGCCAAGTGTCAGTGCATCAGTGCACAAGGGTCCTGGGAAAAATGGTGGCTTCCTATGAAGCAATTCCATTCGGCAGATTCCACGCAAGAACTTTCCAGTGGGACCTGCTGGACAAATGGTCCGGATCGCATCTTCAGATGCATCAGCGGATAACCCTGTCACCAAAGACAAGGGTGTCTCTCCTGTGGTGGTTGCAGAGTGCTCATCTTCTAGAGGGCCGCAGATTCGGCATTCAGGATTGGGTCCTGGTGACCACGGATGCCAGCCTGCGAGGCTGGAGAGCAGTCACACAGGAAAGAAATTTCCAGGGCTTGTGGTCAAGCCTGGAGACATCACTTCACATAAATATTTTGGAGCTAAGGGCCATTTACAATGCCCTAAGCCAAGCAAGACCTCTGCTTCAAGGTCAGCCGGTGCTGATCCAGTCGGACAACATCACAGCAGTCGCCCACGTAAACAGACAGGGCGGCACAAGAAGCAGGAGGGCAATGGCAGAAGCTGCAAGGATTTTTCGCTGGGCGGAAAATCATGTGATAGCACTGTCAGCAGTGTTCATTCCGGGAGTGGACAACTGGGAAGCAGACTTCCTCAGCAGGCACGACCTCCACCCGGGAGAGTGGGGACTTCACCCAGAAGTCTTCCACATGATTGTAAACCATTGGGAAAAACCAAAGGTGGACATGATGGCGTCCCGCCTAAACAAAAAATTGGACAGGTATTGCGCCAGGTCAAGGGACCCTCAGGCAATAGCTGTGGACGCTCTGGTAACACCGTGGGTGTACCAGTCAGTGTATGTGTTCCCTCCTCTTCCTCTCATACCAAAAGTACTGAGAATTATAAGACGGAGGGGAGTAAAAACTATACTCGTGGCTCCGGATTGGCCAAGAAGGACTTGGTACCCGGAACTTCAAGAGATACTCACGGAGGACCCGTGGCCTCTACCTCTAAGAAGGGACCTGCTCCAGCAAGGACCCTGTCTATTCCAAGACTTACCGCGGCTGCGTTTGACGGCAGGGCGGTTGAACGCCGGATCCTGAAGGAAAAAGGCATTCCGGATGAAGTCATCCCTACCCTGATCAAGCCAGGAAGGATGTAACCGCAAAGCATTATCACCGCATTTGGCGAAAATATGTTGCGGGGTGCGAGGCCAGTAAGGCCCCGATGGAGGAATTTTCAACTAGGTCAATTCCTGCATTTCCTGTAAACAGGAGTGTCTATGGGCCTAAAATTGGGGTCCATTAAGGTTCAAATTTCGGCCCTGTCAATTTTCTTCCAGAAAGAACTAGCTTCAGTTCCTGAAGTTCAGACGTTTGTAAAAGGGGTACTGCATATACAGCCTCCTTTTGTGCCTCCAGTGGCACCTTGGGATCTCAATGTAGTTTGGGGTCCCTAAAGTCACATTGGTTTGAACCACTTGAATCTGTGGAGTTAAAATATCTCACATGGAAAGTGGTCATGTTGTTGGCCCTGGCCTCGGCCAGGCGCGTGTCAGAATTGGCGGGTTTTATCCTGTAAAAGCCCTTATCTGATCTTCCATTCAGACAGGGCGGAATTGAGGACTCGTCCTCATTTTCTCCCTAAGGTGGTTTCAGTGTTTCATCTGAACCAGCCTATTGTGGTACCTGCGGCTACTAGTGACTTGGAGGACTCCAAGTTTGTTGGACGTAGTCAGGGCCTTGAAAATATATGTTTCCAGGACGGCTGGAGTCAGAAAATCTGACTCGCTGTTTATCCTGTATGCACCCAACAAGCTGGGTGCTCCTGCTTCTAAGCAGACTATTGCTCGTTGGATTTGTAGTACAATTCAGCTTGCACATTCTGTGGCAGGCCTGCCACAGCCAAAATCTGTAAAAGCCCATTCCACAAGGAAGGTGGGCTCATCTTGGGCGGCTGCCCGAGGGGTCTCGGCTTTACAACTTTGCCGAGTAGCTACTTGGTCAGGGGCAAACACGTTTGCTAAATTCTACAAATTTGATACCCTGGCTGAGGAGGACCTGGAGTTCTCTCATTCGGTGCTGCAGAGTCATCCGCACTCTCCCGCCCGTTTGGGAGCTTTGGTATAATCCCCATGGTCCTTACGGAGTTCCCAGCATCCACTAGGACGTGAGAGAAAATAAGAATTTACTTACCGATAATTCTATTTCTCGTAGTCCGTAGTGGATGCTGGGCGCCCATCCCAAGTGCGGATTGTCTGCAATACTTGTACATAGTTATTGTTACAAAAATCGGGTTATTATTGTTGTGAGCCATCTTTTCAGAGGCTCCTCTGTTATCATGCTGTTAACTGGGTTCAGATCACAGGTTGTACGGTGTGATTGGTGTGGCTGGTATGAGTCTTACCCGGGATTCAATATCCTTCCTTATTGTGTACGCTCGTCCGGGCACAGTATCCTAACTGAGGCTTGGAGGAGGGTCATGGGGGGAGGAGCCAGTGCACACCAGGCAGTCCTAAAGCTTTACTTTTGTGCCCAGTCTCCTGCGGAGCCGCTAGTCCCCATGGTCCTTACGGAGTTCCCAGCATCCACTACGGACTACGAGAAATAGAATTATCGGTAAGTAAATTCTTATTATTTCCCTTACAGCCTAAGAAAGCACCGTATTACCAAATGCAGTCCTTTTCGTTCACAAAGAAGCAAGAAAGTCAGAGGTGCATCCTTTCTTGGCAGGGGTAGAGGAAAGAAGCTGCACCATACAGCTAGTTCCCAGGAACAGAAGTCCCCCCCGGCTTCCACTAAATCCACCGCATGACGCTGGGGCTCCACAGGTGGAGCCAGGAGCGGTGGGGGGCGTGTATCCGAAATTTCAGCCACCAGTGGGTTTGCTCACAGGTGGATCCCTGGGCTATACAGATTGTGTCTCAGGGATACAAGCTGGAATTCGAAGTGATGCCCCCTCACCGTTACCTCAAATCGGCCCTACCAGCTTCCCCCATGGAAAGGGAAGTAGTGTTAGCGGCAATTCACAAGTTATATCTCCAGCAGGTGGTGGTAAAGGTTCCCCTCCTTCAACAGGGAAGAGGATACTATTCCACAATGTTTGTGGTACCGAAACCGGACGGTTCGGTCAGACCCATATTGAATTTAAAGTCCCTGAACATTTATCTGAAAAGATTCAAGTTCAAAATGGAATCGCTCAGAGCGGTCATTGCAAGCCTGGAAGAGGGGGATTTTATGGTGTCTCTGGACATCAAGGATGCTTACTTGCATGTCCCCATTTATCCACCTCATCAGGAGTACCTCAGATTTGTGGTACAGGACTGTCATTACCAATTCCAGACGTTGCCGTTTGGGCTCTCCACGGCACCGAGAATATTTACCAAGGTAATGGCAGAAATGATGGTGATCCTGAGAAAGCAAGGAGTCACAGTTATCCCATACTTGGACGATCTCCTCATAAAGGCGAGGTCCAGAGAGCAGTTGCTGATCAGCGTAGCACACTCTCAGGAAGTGTTGCAGCAGCATGGCTGGATTCTGAATATCCCAAAGTCGCAGCTGATTCCTACGACGCGTCTGCCCTTTCTGGGCATGATTCTGGACACAGACCAGAAGAAGGTGTTTCTCCCGGCGGAGAAGGCTCAGTAGCTCGTGACTCTAGTCAGAGACCTCTTAAAACCGAAACAGGTGTCGGTGCATCACTGCACGCGAGTCCTGGGAAAGATGGTGGCATCGTACGAAGCTATTCCCTTCGGCAGGTTACATGCGAGGATCTTTCAGTGGGATCTGTTGGACAAGTGGTCCGGATCGCATCTTCAGATGCATCGGCTGATCACCCTGTCCCCGAGGGCCAGGGTGTCTCTTCTGTGGTGGCTGCAGAGTGCTCACCTTCTCGAGGGCCGCAGGTTCGGCATACAGGACTGGGTCCTGGTGACCATGGATGCGAGCCTCCGAGGATGGGGGGCAGTCACTCAGGGAAGAAACTTCCAAGGGTTGTGGTCAAGTCAGGAGGCTTGTCTGCACATAAATATCCTGGAACTAAGGGCCATATACAACGCCCTGAGTCAAGCGGAGCCTCTGCTTCGAAACCAACCGGTGCTGATTCAGTCAGACAACATCACCGCAGTGGCTCATGTAAACCGCCAGGGCGGCACAAGAAGCAGAGTGGCGATGGCGGAAGCCACCAGGATTCTTCGTTGGGCGGAGAATCACGTGCAAGCACTGTCAGCAGTGTTCATTCCGGGAGTGGACAACTGGGAAGCAGACTTCCTCAGCAGGCACGACCTCCACCCGGGAGAGTGGGGACTTCATCACGAAGTCTTCACTCAGATTACAAATCGATGGGAACTGCCACAGGTGGAACAAAGGTATTGCGCCAGGTCAAGAGACCCTCAGGCGATAGCTGTGGACGCACTAGTAACACCGTGGGTGTTCCAGTCGGTCTATGTGTTTCCTCCTCTTCCTCTCATACCCAAGGTGCTGAGAATCGTAAGAAAAAGAGGAGTGAGAACAATACTCATTGTTCTGGATTGGCCAAGAAGGACTTGGTACCCGGAACTGCAAGAAATGCTCACAGAGGACCCATGGCCTCTGCCTCTCAGACAGGACCTGTTGCAACAGGGGCCCTGTCTGTTCCAAGACTTACCGCGGCTGCGTTTGACGGCATGGCGGTTGAACGCAGGATCCTAGCGGAAAAAGGCATTCCGGATGAAGTTATTCCTACGCTGATAAAGGCTAGGAAGGATGTGACAGCAAAACACTATCACCGTATATGGCGAAAATATGTGGCCTGGTGTGAGGCCAGGAAGGCCCCTACAGAGGAATTCCAGCTGGGCCGGTTCCTGCACTTCCTACAGTCTGGAGTGATTATGGGCTTGAAGTTGGGGTCCATAAAGGTCCAGATTTCGGCCCTATCCATTTTCTTTCAAAAGGAACTGGCTTCTCTTCCTGAAGTTCAGACGTTTGTTAAGGGAGTGCTGCATATTTAGCCCCCTTTTGTGCCACCAGTGGCACCTTGGGGTCTCAACGTGGTGTTGGGTTTCCTGAAATCACACTGGTTTGAGCCACTTAAGATCGTGGAGCTAAAGTATCTCACGTGGAAGGTGGTCATGCTATTGGCCTTAGCTTCGGCTAGGCGTGTGTCAGAATTGGCGGCTTTGTCATGTAAAAGCCCCTATCTGGTTTTCCATATGGACAGGTCAGAATTACGGACTCGTCCGCAATTTCTGCCGAAGGTGGTGTCATCTTTTCATTTGAACCAACCTATTGTGGTGCCTGCGGCTACTCGTGACTTGGAGGATTCCAAGTTGCTTGATGTAGTCAGGGTTTTGAAGATCTATGTAGCCAGGACGGCTGGAGTCAGGAAGACTGACTCACTGTTTATCCTGTATGTATCCAACAAGCTGGGTGCTCCTGCTTCAAAGCAAACCATTGCTCGCTGGATCTGTAACACGATTCAGCAGGCTCATTCTGCGGCTGGATTGCCGCATCCAAAATCAGTGAAAGCCCATTCCACAAGGAAAGTGGGCTCTTCTTGGGCGGCTGCCCGAGGGGTCTCGGCATTACAGCTTTGCCGAGCAGCTACTTGGTCGGGTTCAAACACATTTGCTAAGTTCTACAAGTTTGATACCCTGGCTGAGGAGGACCTTGTGTTTGCCCATTCGGTGCTGCAGAGTCATCCGCACTCTCCCGCCCGTTTGGGAGCTTTGGTATAATCCCCATGGTCCTTACGGAGTCCCCAGCATCCACTAGGACGTTAGAGAAAATAAGATTTTACTCACCGGTAAATCTATTTCTCGTAGTCCGTAGTGGATGCTGCGCTTCCGTCCCAAGTGCGGACTTTCTGCAATACGTGTATATAGTTATTGCTTAATAAAGGGTTATGTTATGGTGGCATCCATTGTTTGATGCTCTACTGTTGTTCATACTGTTGACTGGGTAAGTTTATCACAAGTTATACGGTGTGATTGGTGTGGCTGGTATGAGTCTTACCCTGGATTCCAAAATCCTTTCCTTGTAATGTCAGCTCTTCCGGGCACAGTTTCCTTAACTGAGGTCTGGAGGAGGGGCATAGAGGGAGGAGCCAGTGCACACCAGTAGTACTGAATCTTTCTTAGAGTGCCCAGTCTCCTGCGGAGCCCGTCTATTCCCCATGGTCCTTACGGAGTCCCCAGCATCCACTACGGACTACGAGAAATAGATTTACCGGTGAGTAAAATCTTATTTTGTTTCTGTACTCCATATAAATAAAAGATAATCTTCTGACAGAGGACTGTGGGCACTGTCTTAAGGGCCCCATACACTAGAGCGATGATGCCCAATTTCGGCCATTCGGGCCGATATATCCGATGACATTGGGCATTTTGGATGTGTTTTACATCCGATCCGATCGGATGCGCAGTCCCGTGAGCATTGGATCGGATCCCCTAGATTGACACTCGGAATATGTCGGACCCCGCAGGCATGGCTGGGATCGCACAAGACATACATAGTACTGCGATGTCAGGAGCATCCATTAAAACCAATACATGCATTAAGACTACAATAATGCTTTCATTAAACCAAAATAACGGAAACAGTTTCCACCAATACAAATGCTTTGTATTGTTTCACTGTTTCCACTTGGAGGGGTGGATAACTCAGCTCAATGGGAGATATTTATAAGTGCTGGTGCAGTAGCTGTGCTGACAAGTTGCAGCAGTAAAGAAGGAAGAACCATATTTCTAAAATATATAATACTGTATCTTAGTGAAAACAGTGCTGTTTTATCTCATGAAGCCCTATCCCCAATGTTGTCATTGTCCAATCTCTATTTATTACAAGGAACAGTGAATTTCAGGTTTCTAGCAGTTTAAATACCACATAGTAGTACCAAGCCTGCAAATGATTCCATGTGCAGAATGGTGTAAGAAAGCTCTTTAAATAGATGAAAAAATAGCTGGGTTAGGAAATATCCAAGCCAAGTCCTTTTGTTATGAGAAGTACTGTATGTATATTGTGTTTTCTTTTTCTCATCTTCTCTCTCTGTCCATTCACTTTGCGGCTGTGTATCTCCGTGTTACGTTAATATTGACATATGTTCTGGTACTTGCTGAATGTGCCATACAAATCATGTGAAAATTATGTAACTGATCCCTGTGGAGATGAACAATCTGCGTTAACATTAACCACAAAAAGCATTACACCAGTCAGCAGTCCTGGTTTATCCAGCGTTCTATATAAACTTGTTCATAATCCCTGTACCTCATGATGTATTGACAGTGTTCTACAAAAGAAAGAAAAAAATCTGCAGCCTTGTATACAGCATTGTTTACTGCGCCCTGTACACGGGATACAGTTACGCGACCGGCGCTCACAATCCCACCTGTCGGGATGCCGACAAACAGGGACCATTCTTACTCGTGGGTGTCTACGACACCTATAGAGTGAGAATAGAACCTGTGGCGAGCGCTGAGCCTGCTGCATGGCAAGCGCATCGAGCCCGCAAGGGGCTTGTTGTGCTCACCCTCCCCAGCCGGCATTCCTCCGCCAGGATACCGCTGTCGGTATTGGTCACGCATAACCAACCCTTCTACACAACATTGTTTACTGCAATCTTGTACACAACATTGTTTATACACAATCTAATAGAAATATGCTATGCGACTTCCGGTGGGCGGGGCATCCAGCATGGCCGCTTTTTAATCTTTGTCTGCACAGGGGCTCGAGTAATCTACATCAATCCTCCTTTTCTTACTTTCATGGGAACATAAGCTTTGTGGGAGTGTGTTCCCCAAGTGCTGAGGAACAATTTGCTACCCTACTCGCCCCTGTGGACCTATTTTTCACCGAAGTCGGGCCGTTTTATGTGAACGGTATGAATGGCTGCTTCCTTTTGGTGCTAGCCCCGGGGGGACCGCGCCTAGAGCACTGAAGCGCCGAATACCCTGCCCCCCCCCCTTCCTTTCTACGCCCTCGCACTGCTGACCCCATCTGTCTGAGGGTTTAATCGCGGAGCACCCCTCTGCATACTTTGGGAGGTGTCGTCTCCGCTGTGGCTGCCCGACTCGTGGCCTGTGGACTCCCGGGGCTGGTCTTTGGTGACCCGGACTGTCGGGCGGAGGGCATTGCCGCTGGAGCACCGCCGCCGGGTGTACGGACCCTTCTGGAGCTGCAATCCGCCCGACGGGGGACGTAATGAGGTGTCTGCTCTCCCCCTGCCGCACATCGGTTCAGCTACGCAGTGCTGGTCCAGCCGGGACGGCCGAATCAACTGATACTCAGCTTCTGTGCCGCCGGTGGTGCCTGCAGGGGCTAAACGCTTGGTTCCGTCGCTGATACTCTCCGTGCGGTGTGCTTCTCGCCCCCTGCAGCTGCTTCTCTGAGCCGATATCCGCACCCTGGAGAGTGGATTGTGGAGGTGCTGTGCGGCTATAAATCCATCCTTACTTAAACGAAAGGGGATCGTGATGTCCCCCCTCCTTTCTCCGTGCTGCTGAGGATTGCTACCATTTATTCCTGCTGCCGACGTCTGAGGGAACCTGGGGATGCAGTATTTGGACTCACTCGCTGGCCGGTGGCCCTGGGAGTGCCTCCATACCCACACCTACCTTACTCTCCAGTGGTGCTTCTGAGACATTCTAATTCCCCCTACGCCTGGGTGATACTTGTACTTTTCCATAGTTTACTATTGTTTGACACCATTACATTAACAGTGCATTCTCTTTAATTATATATCAGCTGATTTATAAAGTACCTGATTGCATGTTCATTTAGCTATTGATCTGACTGAAAGTCATTGGTATCACTTTTATTTACTATTGGAATTTTGTAATATTTTCTCTCACTGCTTCGTAGTTTTTAATATATTATTCTAGTCGAGCCCTTACGATTTGCATTTTATCAGCACCACCTTGTGGCATCCTTACTTGCTACTTATTGTATGTCATTTCAAGTTTTACTACTGAATGCCCGGGCCTATTGTCTCTCAAATCAGGTCATTAGGACATAAAGTCTGTTTCTACTAATCGTGTTTTAACGATGCTACCTGTACACTCCTCTTTGGCAACGGAGCTGGCGGAAGCCATTGCCAAGCTTCTACTGCCTCAGATTGACAGACGGATAGATAGCATCACATCACAAATAGATGTTGCTCTTCCCACAGGGGTGTCACCAGCAAATTCTGCAAGTATGCTTGGTCCCGGCTCTTTGTCTGTTGCCATTGTGCCCATGCCCCCCCTTGGAGAGGCTAGTGATAATTTCACAATGGCACCTTCCAGCCACTTTACTGCCTCTATATTGCAGATTAGCTCTGCTACTCTCTATTTTGCTGCACAGGGTTTACCTAGCGAGCTGGAGGCTTTCCCAATGCATGTTACAAATCCCTCAACCCGTGATATTGATCTCATGTCGAAATCATTGATTGCCGTTTGCAAGTGTTAGTTTGTCCCCTGCAGTTTTTGGTTGGGTTCCCCGGTTTATGGAATGCGACCATTGTTTTCCCGGCAACTTATCTCCCCCCCGTTGTGTATGCTCTACCTTTTTTTCAGGATCTCGGGGGCAGTTACATGATTGATCCCTTCATTTCTCTCTGTTCTTTTGTTTTACCAAAGTCAGACACATTTATATGACATAGACCATGATACTGGATACCTAAGACGTGACTATCGATCGTCTTCAAAAGTTACTTTATTTAGATTACACTAGACATCTAGGATTGTTAGTGAACGGTTCACACTATAATTTCTCTGACGTCCTAAGTGGATGCTGGGACTCCGTAAGGACCATGGGGATTAGCAGCTCCGCAGGAGACTGGGCACAACTAAAGAAAGCTTTAGGACTACCTGGTGTGCACTGGCTCCTCCCACTAAGACCCTCCTCCAGACCTCAGTTAGATTCTTGTGCCCGGCTGAGCTGGATGCACACTAGGGGCTCTCCTGAGCTCCTAGAAAGAAAGTATATTTAGGTTTTTTATTTTACAGTGAGATCTGCTGGCAACAGACTCACTGCAGCGAGGGACTAAGGGAAGAAGAAGCGAACCTACCTAACAGGTGGTAGTTTGGGCTTCTTAGGCTACTGGACACCATTAGCTCCAGAGGGATCGACCGCAGGACCCGACCTTGGTGTTCGTTCCCGGAGCCGCGCCGCCGTCCCCCTTACAGAGCCAGAAGCATGAAGAGTCCGGAAAATCGGCGGCAGAAGACTTCGGTCTTCACCAAGGTAGCGCACAGCACTGCAGCTGTGCGCCATTGCTCCTCATGTACACCTCACACTCCGGTCACTGATGGGTGCAGGGCGCTGGGGGGGGCGCCCTGAGGGCAATATATGACACCTTGGCTGGCAAATCTACATCATATATAGTCCTAGAGGCTATATAGATGTAAAATTACCCCTGCCAGTATTCCAGAAAAAGCGGGAGAAAGTCCGCCGAAAAAGGGGCGGGGCTTCTCCCTCAGCACACTGGCGCCATTTTCTCTTCACAGTGCAGCTGGAAGACAGCTCCCCAGGCTCTCCCCTGTAGTTTTCAGGCTCAAAGGGTTAAAAAGAGAGGGGGGGCACTAAATTTAGGCGCAATATATGTATACAAGCAGCTATTTGGGGGAAAATCACTCAGTTATAGTGTTAATCCCTGCATTATATAGCGCTCTGGTGTGTGCTGGCATACTCTCTCTCGATCTCCCCAAAGGACTTTGTGGGGTCCTGTCCTCAGTCAGAGCATTCCCTGTGTGTGTGCGGTGTGTCGGTACGGCTGTGTCGACATGTTGGATGAGGAAGGTTACGTGGAGGCGGAGCAGAGGCCGATAAATGGGATGTCGCCCCCTGTGGGGCTGACACCAGAGTGGATGGATAGGTGGAAGGTATTAACCGACAGTGTCAACTCCTTACATAAAAGGCTGGATGACGTAACAGCTGTGGGACAGCCGGCTCCTCAGCCCGCGCCTGCCCAGGCGTCTCAAAGGCCATCAGGGGCTCAAAAAACGCCCGTTACCTCAGATGGCAGACACAGATGTCGACACGGAGTCTGACTCCAGTGTCGACGAGGTTGAGACATATACACAATCCACTAGGAACATCCGTTACATGATCTCGGCAATGAAAAATGTGTTACGCATTTTCTGACATGAACCCAAGTACCACATAAAAGGGGTTTTATTTTTGGGGAGAAAAAAGCAGCCAGTGTTTTGTTCCCCCATCAGATGAATGAATGAAGTGTGTAAAGAAGCGTGGTTTCCCCCGATAAGAAACTGGTAATTTCTAAAAAGTTACTGATGGCGTACCCTTTCCCGCCAGAGGATAGGTCACGTTGGGAGATATCCCTTAGGGGGGATAAGGCGCTCACACGTTTGTCAAAAGGTGGCACTGCCGTCTTAGGATACGGCCACCTTGAAGGAACCTGCTGATAAAAAGCAGGAGGCGATCCTGAAGTCTGTATTTACACACTCAGGTTATATACTGAAACCTGCAATTGCCTCAGCATAAATAGTGCTGCTGCAGCGTGGTCTGATACCCTGTCAGATAATATTAATACGCTAAGACAGGGATAATATTTTGCTAACATTGAGCATATTTAAGACGTTGTCTTATATATAAAGGATGCACAGAGGGATATTTGCCAGCTGGCATCCAGAATTAATACAATGTCCATTCTGCCAGGAGGGTATTAGAAACCCGGCAGTGGACAGGTGATGCTGCCTGTAAAAGGCACATGGAGTTTCTGCCTTATAAGGGTGAGGAATTGTTTGGGGATGGTCTCTGGGACCTCGTATCCACAGCAACAGCTGGGAAGAAATTTTTTTTACCTCAGGTTTCCTCACAGCCTAAGAAAGCACCGTATTTTCAGGTACAGTCCTTTCGGCTTCAGAAAAGCAAGCGGGTCAAAGGCGCTTCCTTTCTCCACAGAGACAAGGGAAGAAGGAAAAAAGCTGCACCAGCAGCCAGTTCCCAGTATCAAAAATCTTCCCCCGCTTTCTCTGAGTCCACCGCATGACGCTGGGGCTCCACAGGTGGAGACAGGTGCGGTAGGGGCGCGTCTCGGGGACTTCAGGGACCAGTGGGCTTGCCCACAGGTGGATCTCTAGGTTCTGCAAATAGTATCACAGGGATACAGGCTGGAGTTCGAGGCGACTCCCCCTCGCCGTTACCTCACATCAGCCTTGCCTGCTGCCCTCGGAGAAAGGTAGTACTGGCGGCAATTCACAAGCTGTACTTCCAGCAGGTGAAATCAAGGTACCCCTCCTTCAACAAGGCCGGGGTTACTATTCCAAAAAGTTGTGGTACCGAAACCAGACGGTTCGGTGAGACCCATTCTAAAATTGAAAGCCTTGAACACTTATATACGAAGGTTCAAGTTCAAAATGGAATCGCTCAGGGCGATTATTGCAAGCCTGGAGAATTTCATGGTATCCCTGGACATCAAGGATGATTACCTGCATGTCCCTATTTACCCTCTTCACCAGGAGTACCTCAATATTGTGGTACAGGATTGTCATTACCAATTCCAGACTTTGCCGTTGGTCTGTCCCCGGCACCGAGGTATTTACCAAGGTAATGGCCGAAATAATTATCCCGTACTTGGACGATCTCCTTATAAAGGCGAGGTCCAGGGAGCAGTTGTTCGTCGGAGTAGCACTATCTCGGGAAGTGCTACAACAGCACGGCTGGATTCTGAATATTCCAAAGTCGCAGCTGGTTCCTACGACGCGTCTACTGTTCCTGGGTATGGTTCTGGACACAGAACAGGATAAAAAGGGTTTCTCCCGGAGGAGAAGTCCAAGGAGTTGTTGTCTCTAGACAGAGACCTCCTAATACGTATACAGGTGTCGGTGCATCAATGCACGCGAGCCCTGGGAAAGATGGTAGCTTCTTACGAAGAAATTCCATTCGCCAGGTCCCATGCAAGGATTTTCCAGTGGGATCTGTTGGACAAGTGGTCCGGGTCGCATCTTTAGATGCATCGGCAGATAACCCTGTCTCCAAGGGTCAGGGTGTCGCTGTTGTGGTGGCTGCAGAGTGCTCATCTTCTAGGGGGCCGCAGATTCGGCATACAGGACTGGGTCCTGGTGACCACGGATGCCAGCCTTCGAGGCTGGGGGGCAGTCACACAGGGAAGGAACTTCCAAGGCTATGGAAAAGTCAGGAGACTTCCCTACACATAAATATTCTGGAACTGAGGGCCATTTACAATGCCCTAAGTCAGGCTAGACCCTGCTTCAACACCGGCCGGTGCTGATCCAGTCAGACAACATCACGGCGGTCGCTCATGTAAACCGACAGGGCGGCACAAGAAGCAGGATGGCGATGGCAGAAGCCACAAGGATTCTCCGATGGACGGAAAATCATGTGTTAGCACTGTCAGCAGTGTTCATTCCCGGAGTGGACAACTGAGAAGCAGACTTTCTCAGAAGACACGACCTCCACCCGGGAGAGTGGGGACTTCATCCAGAAGTTTTCCAAATGATTGTACACAGTTGGGAAAGGCCACAGGTGGACATGATGGCGTCCCGCCTCAACTAAAAGTTACAAAGATATTGCGCCAGGTCAAGGACCCTCAGGCGATAGCTGTGGACGCTCTGGTAACACCGTGGGTGTACCAGTCGGTGTATGTGTTCCCTTCTCTGCCTCTCTTACCCAGGGTAATGAGAATAATAAGAAGGAGAGGAGTAAGAACTATACTCATTGTTCCGGGTTGGCCAAGAAGAGCTTGGTAACCAGAACTCCAAGAAATGATCTCAGAGGACCCATGGCCTCTGCCGCTCAGACAGGACCTGCTGCAGAAGGGGGCCTGTCTGTTCCAAGACGTACCGCGGCTGCGTTGACGGCATGGCGGTTGAACGCAGGATCATAAAGGAAAAGGGAATTCCGGAGGAAGTTATCCCTACGCTATTTAAAGCTAGGAAAGAAGTGAACGCAAACCATTATCACCGCATATGGCGGAAATATGTTGCGTGCTGTGAGGCCAGGAAGGCCCCAAAGGAGAAATTTCAGCTAGGTCGATTTCTGCACTTCCTACAGTCAGAGGTGACTATGGGCCTAAAATTGGGTTCCATTAAGGTCCAGATTTCGGCTCTATCGATTTTCTTCCAAAATTGAACTGGCTTCACTGCCTGAAGTTCAGACTTTTGTTAAGGGAGTGCTGCATAGTCAGCCCCCGTTTGTGCCTCCAGTGGCACCGTGGGATCTCAACGTGGTGTTGGATTTCCTGAAGTCGCATTGGGTTGAGCCACTTAAATCCGTGGAGCTATAATACCTCACGTGGAAAGTGGTAATTCTGTGGGCCTTGGCGTCGGCCAGGCGTGTATCAGAATTGGCGGCTTTGTCATACAAAAGCCCTTATCTGTATTTTATATGGATAAGGCGGAATTGAGGACTCGTTCCCAATTCCTTCCTAAGGTGGTATCAGTTTTTCATGTGAACCAACCTATTGTGGTGCCTGCGGCTACTTGGGACTTGGAGGATTCCTAGTTACTGGATGTGGTCAGGGCCCTGAAAAGTATATGTTTCCAGGACAGCTGGAGTCAGGAAAACTGACTCGCTATTTCTCCTGTATGCACCCAACAAGCTGGGTGCTCCTGCTTCTAAGCAGACGATTGCTCGCTGGATCTGTAGCACGATTCAACTTGCACATTCTGCGGCTGGACTGCCGCACCCTAAATCTGTAAAAGCCCATTCCACAAGGAAAGTGGGCTCTTCTTGGGCGGCTGCCCGAGGGGTCTCGGCTTTACAACTTTGCCGAGCTGTTACTTGGTCGGGTTAAAACATTTCTGTAAGAGTCTACAAGTTTGATACCCTGGCCGAGGAGGACCTAGAGTTTGCTCATTCGGTGCTGCAGAGTCATCCGCACTCTCCCGCCCGTTTGGGAGCTTTGGTAGTCCGTAGTGGATTCTGGGCGCCCATCCCAAGTGCGGATTGTCTGCAATACTTGTTTATAGTTATTGCCTAACTAAAGGGTTATTGTTGAGCCATCTGTTGAGAGGCTCAGTTATATTTCATACTGTTAACTGGGTATTGTATCACGAGTTATACGGTGTGATTGGTGTGGCTGGTATGAGTCTTACCCGGGATTCAAAATCCTTCCTTATTGTGTCAGCTCTTCCGGACACAGTATCCTAACTGAGGTCTGGAGGAGGGTCTTAGTGGGAGGAGCCAGTGCACACCAGGTAGTCCTAAAGCTTTGTTTAGTTGTGCCCAGTCTCCTGCGGAGCCGCTAATCCCCATGGTCCTTAAGGAGTCCCAGCATCCACTACGGACTACGAGAAATAGATTTACCGGTGAGTAAAATCTTTTTTTTTTTCATATTTCTTACATTGTTTACTTACTTCAGTTTTCCATATTCCTGCCTCAGTCCCATGTTATATTATACATCTTATTGCTGTACCAGGGTTTTGTGGGCTCTGCAATATGGACACTATGCTACTTTATACAAATACATAGGTTCTTCTGGATATGACTACCTCGGGACACTGTTGTGCGATGGACACGTTTAATCGTGTTTTTGTTTTTGCAAAGCATATGTGTCTTGATTACGGTGTTAATCTTTCATGAACAAACTATCTTTGTTATAGTCGTTTGAGCACCCACTAGGTTTTGTGAGTCACACATACTGCTTTATGATCAATAACATATTCCCCTCAAATTAATAATTTCAGCCTGTCTAGAATAGTGTGGCTAGTCTTCTAGTAGTTCACCCTCCCTGTCCATTTCCCTTCCATCCCTGTTTACTTCCGAGCTAATACAGTTCACGTAGGCTGGTTTAGTATCTCCCCCCCCCCCCCTCACGCACACACACACATCTACCCCTACATCTACACCTTCTCCCCTTTTTTTTTTTTTTTCTTTATACTTTCATGTTTTGTTTTGGGATTGAATTCCCATTTATTTTCCAGGGACGTAGACTGCTGACCAGCAGCTGCCTCCCAGTTTGTTTGGTTTGGAAAATGTAGAAATAGTAGTGGTGAAGCTGAGCATCAAGCACTACCAACATATTGGGTATCTGATTTTTATTTATTTCTCTTCTCAAGTAGATTTTGTTTTTCGCTGTTATGCTTTTTTCTCACCATCCTTCTGATCAGTTTGTAACAGTAACAATATTGTCTCTGAGATTAATATACAGGTTGAGTCTCCCTTATCCAAAATGCTTGGGACCAGAGGTATTTTGGATATGGGATTTTTCCGTATTTTGGAATAATTGCATACCATAATGAGATATCATGGTGATGAGACCTAAATCTAAGCACAGAATGCATTTATGTTACATATACACCTTATACACACAGCCTGAAGTAATTTTAGCCAATATTTTTTATGACTTTGTGCATTAAACAAAGTGTGTCTACATTCACACAATTCATTTATGTTTCATATACACCTTATACACACAGCGTGAAGGTCATTTAATACAATATTTTTAATAACTTTGTGTATTAAACAAAGTTTGTGTACATTGAGCCATCAAAAAACAAAGGTTTCACTATCTCACTCAAAAAAGTCCGTATTTCGGAATATTCCGTATTTCGGAATATCTGGATATGGGATACTCAACCTGTACTTATGTCAAAATGTTGCAGGTGCTACACTGTACCTACTATATGTAATATCTGTATTTGATGCTTGTGCATCAATAAAAAGTTGTAAAAAAATAAATAAATATGCTATTAATAGCTGTAATCCTCCCTTGCTTTGCAGGTTACAGTTGACAAGTGGGAACCTTTACTAAACAACTTAGGTCATGTACGCCGAAAACTCAAGTAAGGAAATTAAGTTAATCAATTAAGTAATCTCATTTAAATATTTCTGTCTTCTGTGGATCCACTTTCTCATCATTATGAGCATTGGGCCTAATTCATGTTTGTACACAATTTTCGCAATTGCGCTTTTTAAGGCTTCGGAACTGGCAAGTATTAAGTTCGTTTAACTTTCAGGGAAATGCAATACCTTATAATACTATGGTTCAGGCCGCTACGGCCGCTGAATGCAATCGATAACCCCTGCGATGTGTATGCAGGATGCGTATACACGCCGACATGCTATGCGCACTATACAGTGACACGTGTGGCTGAATACACCTCTATACCCAAACAAGAATGGAATGCGACACCAGTTGTATATGTTATGTTGTGGCCCAACGCAGCAACAAATATTTACTAAAAGGGATATACACAGAAATACAACAATATCACAAGAGAGGAGCTACAACCAATAGTACATACGTTTGTTCGCCTGCGCCTCCCGGATCCGGTCCTCAGTCAGTCTTAGCAAGATGACCTTCAGAGAACAGACTGAGGCCAGCCAGGAGGCCCTTTATTTATACAATGATCCAAAACACAATACAAAGGAAACTGTAAGCTCTTCTTCCATAGGTCAAGGGGCAGGTAATTTACAGTACATGAGGGTTCATAGGTTGGTTTGAATGAGTGGGCGATGCTTGGTCCAGGTGTGCTTGCAGGTTTCCACTACCTGGTTCCCGCCCAATATATCATGAGTACAGTAATTACAGTATTTGCAAATATTACAATTCTGCGCGTATCTATGCGCAGAAACATGTGATTAACTGCAGATAACGACCGGTACGTAGGTCTCAAAATATGCAAATCTGGATACCAAACACTAAGTCCTGACCTGGTTCTGTCCCCTCACATCCTGTAAAACTGGATATCTCTATTGTTCTGCCCTTTGAGTAAATGTAACTTGCTGGCTATGTGTGTGGAGACACTGTAAATTGTGCGCTATGTGAATTTAATATTTAATATGTCTTTGTAGTGTCTCTATGTCAACGCGTATGCGCAGGGCTTCGCGAGCCAATGTACGCAAGGTGCGGGTATGCGCACGCACTGCAGAACACGTGCACGCACAGTGGCCATTCTGTGTGGTGTTTGCACGTGCTGAGTGTAGGTGTAATATTTTCGACTTCGACACAAGTGAAGCCTCCGCCCAATAAAATAGACGCCCACCAGAGCCATTGCAAACTCATTTGCAATTGCGTGCACATACGGAGCCTATATGCAACAACAAGGAATATCGACTGCAAGAGTAGCCCCATGGCTACGCAGATTGGACACGGCAGTAGCAGCTGACGACTTATACATAGCCAAAAATGGACATGACACGCCTGCGTTTTTACTGCTACTCCTCGTTAACTCGCCAGGCGGCCCCTTCCTGTCAGTCACTCTACAATAACAATCTCAGTGCAAGCGCAATGGCACCTTGACACGTGCATAGCGCGACTGCTGCGCATGCGCAATCTGCTGATAATCACACACTTACATGAACATTGCATACAAATATGAATGAGGCCCATTGTGCTAGTGCAAAACTATACCCGATGATTTGCCTTTAGCATGATTGGTAACGACTGTGATCATAGGCTAAAACATCGAGGTTACAAATAGTATTGTACAGTACAAATAGTATTAAACCGTATACCAGACCAGACAACTACAGTTCCCTCTGATCACTTGGGCTTTTTATTGTTGGCTTTGTTGCCATCTGTTGTACTGATATATCATTTTGTGTTTTGGGTGCTATGAGTTACTTATGTAATAAAGTTGAAAATACCCTTATATTACATCAAAGTCTTGATTGTTGGTTTCTTGGTAAATTTCCAACAAAGTATAGTAAGTCTATACTGTACATGACAACCAAGTTTTCTCTTTCCTTTACTAAGCCTCTTAGGTCACATAGGGGCAGGTGTATTAAGCCTGGAGAAGTGATAAAGAAGTGGTAAGTGGAAGGTGATAACGCACCAGCCAACTGATTTTTCAAACCCGTAATGATTGGCTGGTGCTTTATCAACTTCTCCTTATCACTTCTTTATCACTAATCCAGGCTTAATACATCTGTCCCATTATTAGTAACTAAATATTAGAAATGGCAGTGTTTTTATTCTCTTAAGTTTTATTTTATGTGCATGAATTGTATTTTGCTTTGTTGCCTTTGCAGAAAGTATGAAGATGCTTTGGAATACCATCGACAAGCCCTGGTTCTGATACCACAAAATGCTTCCACCTATTCTGCTATCGGATATGTGCACAGTTTAATGGGAAATTTTGAAAGTGCAATTGATTATTTTCATACGGTAAACTTTTATCTTTCAAATATCTCATTTCTATCTAGAGAAAAGACAAAGACAAAATGGTTATTATTCATGACAATGTATATACTTATACTTAGAAATCATTTAAAGTTAAAACTGTAGTCTATTTAAGGGTTGTTTGACCAAGTGTCAGGTCACCTTTTGTTACAATCACCTATATGTCTATACAGGTTGAGTATCCCATATCCAAATATTCCGAAATACGAAATATTCCGAAATACGGACTTTTTTGAGTGAGAGTGAGATAGGGAAACCTTTGTTTTCTGATGGCTCAATGTACATAAACTTTGTTTAATACTCAAAGTTATTAAAAAATATTGTATTAAATGACCTCCAGGCTATGTGCATAAGGTGTATATGAAACAAATGAATTGTGTGAATGTACACACACTTTGTTTAATGCACAAAGTTATAAAAAATATTGGCTAAAATGACCTTCAGGCTGTGTGTGTATATTAGGTGTATATGAAACATAAATGCATTCTGTGCTTAGACTTGGGTCCCATCACCATGATATCTCATTATGGTATGCAATTATTCCAAAATACGGAAAAATCCGATATCCAAAATTCCTCTGGTCCCAAGCATTTTGTATAAGGGATACTCAACCTGTACCAGTGATGGGGAGCCTTTGGCACTCCAGCTGTTGTTGAACTACGCATTCCAGGATGCCCTGCTACAGTTTTGCTCTGAGGCCATGCTAAAACTGTAGCAGGGCATGCTGAGATGTGTAGTTCAACAACAGCTGGAGTGCCAAAGGTTCCCCATCACTGGTCTATACCATCTGTATGTTTCTATTTTCGAAGTGGGTGGGGGTAAAATATCATATTGCTAAATATTTCATAAGAACATTTCCAGAAACATAGAGGTTTTAGGATTGTGAACAGTGGCGGCTCCTACCTTCTGGTAGGAGGAGGGCTGCCGCTACCCGTGCCGTGTTAGGAGAGGAGAGACTTGGCCCCGCCCATGCTCACAAGAGGCTGCTGGACTGCACATGCGCAAAACACCGGCTTTTATGGACTGTATCAGATGCAGCCCATAGAAGCTGGCTAGGGTTGCTGCAAGGCAGGGAGTGGTGATGAGGCAAATAATTCCCTTTTATGTACTGAAGTACAGTTTTCTCATATATTCATTTTGGTGGGTCAGAACGATGGGTATAAACAATACCTCCCAGGTGAAAAAAAAATCACCCCAGCAATAACCCTAGTGTCCATAGAAGGTAAACTTGGGTCTAAATTAGGGCCCTGTCATTTTAGCTGTGTTTTTAGTCTCTTTTTAGCTTCCCACTTTCCCAGTCACAAGTAGTAGGTTAGAACCCTTCTGTGGGATGTGCATGATAACGAGGAACGCCACTCATATGAGGAGACCCTCAATGAGCGAGGCTCATAGCCATTCAAAGGGAACCCCCATCTCACCTAATATCGATGGAAAAGTATTGCCTTCCATCAGTTTTGCAGTGGACCAGCTTTAAAGCACGTTCACACTTCCCTGTAGAGCCTGGCTTGGCAATTCAAGGAACAAGGCTTCAAGCTGGGAACCAATAAGCCCTTCTACACACAACTTCTCCTACATAGTTCTCTGTGTATTTCCTCCTGTTGGTACAACCCACTTGCTTAGGTATGAGGTTGCAGAAGAATGAGTTTGTTTTTCCTAACCACCTTGAGGGAGGGAGGCAAGGTTATATATTCCCCAATAAGTTACACAAGAAGATTAGTTTACTTTAATATTATTAATTAATACTACAAAAAAACCACTTTTTAATATTAATATTACTATATATTTGTATGCTATACTAAGTGCTTTATGGTTTTATTTGCAGGCTCTTGGTCTAAGGAGAGACGATACATTTTCTGTTACAATGCTTGGACACTGCATAGAAATGTATATTGGAGATTCTGAAGCGTACATTGGTAAGGTTTCATATTAATGATTGTGTGCTTGGGAAGTTCAAAGTCTGGGTGACGAGGACCTACATGTCCCACTGAAAGCTGATTGATGACTAGTAAGGGAGTAGGAATTGCTAGTACTGACATCTTTTTATTAGAGTAAGACTGACCAGTCTATTTTACTTACATTTTGAACCAGGGGCCTTTTAATAAAGGAGAGGACCAGCTTACAACCTGCGTTGCGTCCCCCTCCTTTCCAGCAGCTAGTAGACTCTGGCATACTGACAGAGTCTAGTGCACATGCGCAGGTCTCTGGGAACATGGCGCCTGCGCCTTGTTCCAGGGGACATCGTGAGCAATTATCATATGTGTCGGGCATGTGGAAAGTCTTTTCATGCCTGTACAGCCAATCGTTGCTGGTTGGTTGAGATCATACACTGGTCAATTATCAGACCGATCAGCTGATCATCTGCTGATCAGGCCATTAATTAAACAGTGTATGGCCTCGTGCAGATGTAACCAGGGATTTGTTTGATAGAAGGGTGTTATGTGAGTTCGGCGTAATCATCTATGCCTGTCAGCACTAACTGATCATAAGGCTGATTGTGGTCCTCTTTTCTAAAATGATCACATATATTTGAACTGGCTGTCAAAACATGGTAATGCACATTTGCATTGCTTCATTGTCAATATATGCATCAATAAAAAAAGACTGTTTTTCTTAAGAGAATGTAGTATGTTTGAGGAGGCGAATTAGTGACCTCTTTTATGGGGTTGTAGCATCTAATTTTAGATTAACAAGTTGTAGACATGAAACGATGTAATGGATAAAAAATATATTAGACTAAGTGAAAAGTAAGAGTTGATGTGAGATATTTATTATACAAATATTTTCCGCAGTTTTAAGAATATTTTCAATGTTACATATTACACTCTGCAGTTATGTAAATTTGGTCCAATGTTGAAGCATCTAAAATGATTTATCATCCTCTTAGGGACCGAGATAAAGGACAAGCTAAGATGTTACGACTTTGATGTGCACACTATGAAAACCTTGAAGAACATTATATCGCCTCCCTGGGAGAGGGAGTTTGAGTTACAGCGGCAGTCCCTTGATGAAAGTGGCATTATAACCTTAGAGACTTCTCATCTTGTACCTAAATCCTCTGATGCCAGGTCCCCGGTTGAGGAAGCTCTTGAAATTGAGATGAATGAAAGTGATATGATGCTGGAGACTTCAATGTCAGACCATAGCACATGAGTAGACCGCCACGGAGCTTGCCTTATGCTATCTGGGACTCCTTTTTACACCATTAAATCTAGATATTTTATAGTGAACAGACACACAACTTCTTGCCTAAACTGGGAATTACCCCCCACTAGCGGTATGCTGATGAGCAATGGATTGCTGTAATAAATTGAAACGTGTATTACACTAAAGAGGTTTTACATTTTTACTGTTAACCATTGTAAATTGTATACAGCCTATTATGTTTTTTAAACATTGTACTGTGGACATTATGATCACAAGAAAGTGCTGCACATTTACAGTATTCACATGTAAAACAGGAATTACTTGTGAATAAAAATATTTTAGTGCATTTAGTTGAAAAGAGTGTTCTATGTCCACAGGCCACTCCATGTGATAATGTGAAATTGCGTTTTTCAAACATACAGTACATGCATCACATTTTGTCATTGTCTGTAATAAAGACTGAAAAGGGCAAAATGTGGAGGGGGGTTGCTGTTGTTTTTTTTTTAATACTTATTAAAAGTATAACTTCAGTTAGGTCATGTTTTGTGTGTCTGTCTTTTTATTTCAGAATCACTGGGACAGGGGTCCCTGTGTTCAGTAAACGAACATTGATCGCGATCACATTACATTCTATTTTGTCCATCCGCACGTGCGATCGGCACACTCGAGTAAAGGTGATAGTTGACTAGTTTTTCCTCACCGCCTTTTAAGATGCCATAATTTTTTTACTATTGGACAGACCTATAAGCTATGAAAGATATCTGTTTCTGGGTTGCTTCATTTTGCCTGCCATATTTAGAAGTAGTCAAAGCAGTATCAGGTTTAATTTGCATTAAATATTACTGACCTTTTAAATCTGGCAGGCAAAATCTAAAAAAAATGAGGGTTTTGAAAATCCACTTCTTGGTAAATGTACCCCAATGTCTCATTGCTGTTAAGGTTTATCTGGTTTTAAGTAAATGTGAAAACATAGGGACATATATAACCTTGCCACTAATTGTTTGCTAGGGGTCTTATTCAGGTTTGTTAGCAAACCAAAAAAGTTAGCAATTGGGCAAAACTATGTTTCACTGCAGGTGGGCCAGAAGTAACAGGTGCAGAGAGAGATTGGGTATGGGATTCAAGGTCGACACCCATTGGTCGACAATGGTTAGGTCGGCACTTGAAATATGTCGACATGGCCATTAGGTCGACATGAAAAAAGGTAGGATCACATACGCTGTCAGCCCCAGGATTCAACCCCCCCCCCCGGTTATCCTTAGCGTCACTAGACTCCGCCTTAATGCGTTTCATCATCGACTTCGTCAGAAGTCTGGAGTCAGTGACGCTGAGATCCTCTTTTATGGATCCATAAAAGAGGATCTCAGCGTCACAGACTCCAGCCTTCTGTCTAGTGACGCTAAGGATCACCGGGGCTGTTGAATCCTGGGGCTGACGGCGTATGTGATTCTACTCGCGGCTCTCCAGGAGCAGTGATTGACGGCGGGGTGAGGACTCCAGCACAGCCGAGCGGCCCGTGTTCCAGCGTTTGCCGGGTGAATAATTTGTGGAATCGTGGTAACCAGCCCACACTGGTTACCTGTTGGTACGAGTTACATTTTACCGTGTGTCCATTTTATTGTATTTTATTAAAAAGACTTTTATGCACTATGGAGCGCCCCCTTTATGTGCTTTTTTAACAGATCTATACGTCCGTGGGAATTTGGATTGATTCAAGGGGAGCAGCGGTCCCAAAAAATACTAGAGAGGATCTAGTGACCCTGTGCACTTATCCAAGTGCAGTGATTCCATATACATACATGTGTTTTTTATTTACTGCTACAACTCCATAGGATTAATCAGCGCTTTATCTGTCTATGTTTGTGTGTGTGTGTGTGTGTGTGTGTGTGTGTGTGTGTGTGTGTGTGTGTATATAAAATTTCTCTTACGTCCTAGAGGATGCTTGGGACTCCGTAAGGACCATGGGGTATAGACGGGCTCCGCAGGAGATATGGGCACCTAAAAAGAACTTTTCCTATGGGTGTGCACTGGCTCCTCCCTCTATGCCCCTCCTCCAGACCTCAGTTAGATTCTGTGCCCAGAGGAGAAAGGGTACACTGCAGAGAGCTCTCCTGAGTTTTCTGTAGAAAAAGAATTTTGTTAGGTTTTTTATTTTCAGGGAGTCCTGTTGGCAACAGGCTCCCTGCATCGTGGGACTGAGGGGAGAGAAGCAGACCTACTTAACTGATAGGCTCTGCTTCTTAGGCTACTGGACACCATTAGCTCCAGAGGGAGTCGGAACACAGGTCTCACCCTGGGGTTCGTCCCGGAGCCGCGCCGCCGTCCTCACAGATGCCGGAAGATAGAAGCCGGGTGAGTATGAGAAGATAGAAGACATCTCAGGCGGCAGAAGACTTCAGATCTTCGTGAGGTAAGGGTGCGCGCCATTGCTCCCAGAAACAACACACAGAGGCAGCACTGAGGGGTGCAGGGCGCAGGGGGGGCGCCCTGGGCAGCAATAATCCTCAATTTTGGGCACAATAAGAGTATGATTAGGCTGCGGAGGCAGTAAATCACAGATCCCCCGCCATTTTATTACAATTGCACTGGGACCGAAGCCCGCCGTTGGGGGGGCGGAGCTTGATCCTCAGCACTAACCAGCGCCATTTTCTCCACAGAAGCTGCATGAGAACGCTGGCTCCCTGGTCTCGCCCCTGCTGAACACTTCACAGGCTGGAAAAAGAGGAGGGGGGGGCACATTGGTAACGCAGTGAGTGGGAATTTGGATAGTATATAAAAAAGCGCTATCTGGTCATTTTGTTTTTCCAGTGTTATTTGAGCGCTGGGTGTGTGCTGGCATACTCTCTCTCTGTCTCTCCAAAGGGCCTGGTTGGGGATTTGTCCCCTTATAGGTATATCCCTGTGTGTGTGGGGTGTCGGTACGTGCGTGTCGACATGTCTGAGGCGGAAGGCTTTTCCAAGGAGGAGGTGGAGCAAATGAATGGTGTGTCCCCGTCGGTTGTACCGACTCAGGAATGGACATGTGGCATATGTTGAATGCAAGTGTGGCTTCTTTACATAAGGGGCTTGATAAGGCTGAATCAGGGGAGGCATCAGGGGGTCAATCCTCGGATTGGACCGACTCACAGGGCCCGTTGGGGTCTCAAAAACGTCCCTTGGCACAAATTGTGGACACTACTACCGACACGGACTCTGATTCCAGTGTCGACTATGATGAAGTAAAATTGCACCCTAAGGTGACAAAAAGCATTCAGTGTATGATTGTGGCAATAAGGGATGTGTTGCATATTGCTGATGAACCCTCTGTTCCAGACACGAGGGTACACATGTTTAAGGGAAAGAAACAGATTATAAATTTTCCCACATCTCATGAACTAAATGAGTTCTTTGAAAAGGCTTGGGAGACTCCGGAAAAGAGACCGCAGATCCCCAAAAGAATTTATATGGCATACCCCTTCCCTAAGCAGGACAGGGTGCGTTGGGAATCACCTCCCACTGTGGACAAGGCCTTAACGCGCCTGTCCAAGAAAGTGGCGCTACCGTCTCCAGACACAGCGACCCTCAAGGATCCTGCGGATCGCAGGCAGGAGACTACTTTAAAGTCTATTTATTCGCATACTGGAGCTGTGCTAAGACCGACAATTGCGTCGGCATGGGTATGTAGCGCAATTTCAGCATGGACAGATGATCTAACGGCTGAATTTGGTACCATGGATAGAGATACTGTATTGTTAATTCTAGCCCATATTAAAGATGCAGTCTTATTATGAGAGATGCTCAAAGGGATATTGGATTGCTGGCTTCCAGAGCCAATGCCATGTCTATCTCAGCGAGACGATCCTTATGGACTCGCCAATGGACGGGTGATGCGGATTCAAAAAAGCATATGGAAGTCCTACCCTATAAGGGAGACGTATTGTTTGGGGATGGGCTGACGGACCTGGTTTCTACAGCTACCGCAGGTAAATCAAATTTTTTACCATTTATTCCCCAACAGCAAAAGAAAATACCACCGTCTCAGATGCAGTCCTTTCGGTCGCAAAAGTCCAGAAGAGGTCGGGGGTCCTCCTTCCTTGCCAGAGGTAAGGCTAGAGGGAAAAGAGCACCCGCTTCGGCCGGTGCCCAGGAACAAAAGTCCTCCCCGGCTACAACAAAATCCTCGGCATGACGCTGGGGCTCCCCTGCGGGACTCCGCACCGGTGGGGGCACGTCTTCGACTTTTCAGCCAGGCATGGGTCAGCTCAGACCTGAATCCTTGGGTGTTGGAAATAGTTTCCCAGGGTTACAAACTGGAATTCGAGGAGGTGCCCCCGCGCCGATTTTTCAACTCGGCATTACCAGCTTCTACACCAGATCGGAATGTAGTGTTAGCTGCAATTCAAACGCTGTGTCTACAGCAAGTAATAATCAGGGTTCCCTTGAACCAGCAGGGAAGAGGCTACTACTCAACCCTCTTTGTGGTCCCGAAACCGGACGGTTCGGTAAGACCTATTTTGAATCTAAAATCCCTAAACCTGTACATGAAAAGATTCAAATTCAAGATGGAATCGCTCAGGGCGATTATAGCCAGTATGGAGGAGGGGGAGTTTATGGTGTCACTGGACATAAAGTATGCGTACCTTCATGTCCCCATATATCCCTCCCATCAGGAGTACCTGAGATTCGCTGTACAGGATTGTCATTACCAATTTCAGACGTTGCCGTTTGGGCTTTCCACGGCCCAAGGATTTTCACCAAGATAATGGCGAAAACGATGGTGGTCCTGCGCAAGCATGGAGTCACAATTATCCCATACTTGGACGATCTCCTGATAAAGGCGAGATCAAGAGAGAAATTGCTGAGCAGTGTAACGCTCTCTCTGAGAGTGCTCCAGCAACACGGTTGGATTCTGAATCTACCGAAGTCACAGTTGATTCCGACAACTCGACTAACGTTCCTAGGTATGATACTGGATACGGAACAAATGGAGGTTTTTCTCCCGTTGGAAAAAGCCCAGGACATCCAGAACATGGTCAGAGACCTGCTAAAACCGAAAAGGGTGTCAGTTCATCAATGCACTCGAGTTCTGGGAAAAATGGTGGTGGCCTACGAGGCCATCCCCTTCGGCAGGTTCCATGCGAGGACGTTTCAATGGGACCTTCTGGACAAATGGTCCGGGTCGCATCTGCACTTACATCGGAAAATAACTCTGTCCCCAGGGGCCAGGGTGTCTCTCCTATGGTGGCTGCAAAGTGCTCACCTGCTGGAGGGTCGCAGGTTCGTAATTCAGGACTGGATCCTGGTAACCACGGACGCAAGCCTCCGAGGGTGGGGAGCAGTTACCCAAGGAAGAAATTTTCAGGGACTGTGGTCAGACCAGGAGTCCTGTCTACACATCAATGTGTTGGAACTCAGGGCCATATACAACGGCCTTCGACAAGCGGAGAGTCTTCTTCGAAACCTACCAGTTCTGATTCAATCAGACAATGTCACTGCAGTGGCTCATGTGAACCGCCAAGGCGGGACAAGAAGCAGAGTCGCGATGGCGGAAGCCACAAGGATTCTTCGCTGGGCGGAAAATCACGTAAGCGCTCTGTCGGCTGTCTTCATTCCGGGAGTGGACAACTGGGAAGCAGACTTCCTCAGCAGACACGATCTCCATCCAGGAGAGTGGGGACTTCATCAAGAAGTCTTTGCAGACATAACACGTCTTTGGGGAATTCCTCAAATAGACATGATGGCGTCACGCCTCAACAAAAAGCTTTGGAGGTATTGTGCCAGGTCTCGGGACCCTCAGGCAGTAGCAGTAAACGCCCTGGTAACGCCGTGGGTGTTCCACTCGGTCTACGTGTTTCCTCCTCTTCCTCTCATCACAAAAGCGTTGAGGATCATAAGGCGAAGAAGAGTACAGACGATACTCGTTGTTCCAGACTGGCCTCGAAGGGCCTGGTACTCAGATCTTCAAGAGATGCTCACAGGAGATCCCTGGCCTCTCCCTCTGAGGGAGGACCTGTTGCAACAGGGGCCCTGTATATTCCAAGACTTACCGCGGGTACGTTTGACGGCATGGCGGTTGAACGCCGAATCCTAGCGGAGAAGGGGATTCCGGAGGAGGTCATCCCTACTTTAATAAAGGCTAGGAAGGAGGTGACGGTGAAACATTATCACCGTATCTGGCGAAAGTATGTGTCTTGGTGTGAAACCAAGAACGCGCCTACGGAAGACTTTCATCTGGGGCGTTTTCTCCACTTCCTGCAGACAGGAGTGGATATGGGACTGAAATTAGGTTCTGTTAAGGTACAAATTTCGTCCCTTTCGATTTTCTTTCAGAAGGAATTGGCTTCTCTTCCAGAAGTTCAGACGTTTGTAAAGGGAGTGCTGCACATCCAGCCTCCTTATGAGCCTCCAGTGGGACCTGAACGTGGTGTTGCAGTTCCTAAAATCACACTGGTTTGAACCACTTAACAAGGTTGAGTTGAAATTTCTTACCTGGAAGGTGGTCATGTTGTTGGCCTTGGCATCGGCAAGGCGAGTGTCAGAATTGGCGGCCTTGTCTCACAAGAGCCCATACTTGATTTTTCATGTGGATAGAGCGGAATTGAGGACACGCCCTCAATTTTTGCCTAAGGTGGTTTCTTCATTCCATCTGAACCAACCTATCGTGGTGCCTGTGGCTCCGAGTGACTTGGAGGATTCCAGGTCCCTGGACGTAGTCAGGGCTTTGAAGATTTATGTAGCCAGAATGGCTAGACTTAGGAAAACAGAAGCACTGTTTGTCCTGTATGCTGCTAATAAGTTTGGCGCACCTGCTTCGAAGCAGACTATTGCTCGCTGGATCTGTAATACGATTCAGCAGGCTCATTCTACGGCTGGATTGCCGGTTCCAAATTCGGTTAAGGCCATTCCACTAGGAAGGTGGGCTCTTCTTGGGCGGCTGCCCGAGGCGTCTCGGCATTACAGCTTTGCCGTGCGGCGACTTGGTCGGGGTCAAACACCTTTGCTAAATTCTACAAGTTTGATACCCTGGCTGATGAGGACCTAGCTTTTGCTCAGTCGGTGCTGCAGAGTCATTCGCACTCTCCGGCCCGATTGGGAGCTTTGGTATAAACCCCATGGTCCTTACGGAGTCCCCAGCATCCTCTAGGACGTAAGAGAAAATAAGATTTTAAACCTACCGGTAAATCTATTTCTCCTAGTCCGTAGAGGATGCTGGGCGCCCGTCCCAGTGCGGAAACTCTGCAAGACTTGTATATAGTTGTTGCTTACATAAGGGTTATGTTACAGTTGGAGTCGGTCTTGGACCGTCACTGTTGTTCATACGGTTAACTGGTTATGTATGTTCCAGGTTACATGGTATGATTGGTGTAGGCTGGTATGAATCTTGCCCTTGGATTTTTAAATCCTGCCTTGTATTGTCCATCTCCTCTGGGCACAGTTCTCTAACTGAGGTCTGGAAGAGGGGCATAGAGGGAGGAGCCAGTGCACACCCATAGGAAAAGTTCTTTTTAGGTGCCCATATATATATATGTAGGGAGCGCCAATAGTGCATTAAAAGTGTATAACAATTTTATTTAAAAATCCAAGTCTGTAACAAGTGTGAACCTGTACCATAAAAGGCGGTTAAACCACCGCTTATATAACCAGCATAAGATTTACCCCACAGTGCAAACCAGCGTTCTCAGTTCAAAGTCCATACGCGTTTCGTCATTCGAAGTCGAATGACGAAACGCGTATGGGCATGGTCTGACGTATGGACTCTGAACTGAGAATATTTTAGATTTGTAGATCTAAAATAACAATAGCCCCGCCCTTATCGGCGGGTCTGATTATAATATCGTCATAAGACGCCAAAGCTTCAAGGGCTTTGGTTTCCGCCCTAGAGAGATTAAACTTAATTTTAGCTGGGGCTGCTGAAAATTTAGTAATGGAGTCATCAAGCAGCCGGTGGAAGGATTTAAGAGAAGCGTTAGAAGAAACTGGATCAAACGAAGACCTTGATGCACGTTTGAGAAAACTTGAAAAAATAGAGGTGTCACTGGTGTCAGGAGAATCCTGGAAAAACTCTTTAAGCCTCAGTTTGCGTGAGAATGCGTGAATGTCCTTGGACCAACTAAAGGCATTATGTAGGTTAGTGGGGACGAAACTCAGGCCCTTGCTTAGCACCGATATTTCGGCCTGCTCTAGTTTCCGCTGGGATAGATTAAAAATTAGCGATGTTGACGCTGTGTTACTGCACGTACCCCTTTTGTTTTGGCCACCCCGGCGGGTGGCAGCGAGGTTGTAGGTTTTGAGGTAGCTCGGGTACCTTTCCCTAAAGGGGCTTCCTTGTTGCCAGGTACATCCTCACCTTCAAATGCAGCAAATTCACTATCCGAACTTGAGCGTGGCCCATATCTATCCCTGGTAGATATGTTTTTATGCCAGGGTCTCCTTGTTCTAGGGAATCTTTGGTGGACTTTCACTGGTTCACTCCCTGCTAACCACCTATACACCTGATAGTCCTCATAATCTGCATCCACAGCCAATTTTTTATTACGCTTACATTTTAGCAGGTCTTTTTTGTATTGTTGGCATTGAGTTTCCAGTTTCCTGATCCAGTCTTGAGATGGATCTTCTTCCAAAAGTTTAAGAGAATCGGTTTCAAACACCGCAATCTTAGACCGGGTGGCCATCAGTTCTTTATTGGCTTCGTCGATCACCAAGATCATGAGGTCAAACGCGCATTTATTTAAAATGGCGATCCATTTACGGACAAAGTCCGGGTTATTACGCCCTATGGTAGGGACGTTCCTAACCCGAAAACCCCTAGGAATTTTATGTTCCCTAAAATATTCTGAGAGGGAACTGCCATGTAACATATAGTCAATTTCTCTACGTTTCAACCTCCAGATCTGGTGAAATAATGTTTCTGCATTAACAGCCTTATCAGGGTCTATAATAACTTCTTGGCAGAGGATTTGATCAATTTCAGCTTATGAGAAACTGAATGTTTCCCCCATGTCAGTGATCCGAGAGCCCTGGCATCCAGGTGCATCCTGGGGAGGAAGCATGACAGGCTCCATCATCAGACTGTGACTTTAAAATCAAGTAGCAGAGTAGGTGCTGTAAACATACAAGGAGGGTGCCATGCAACGTGTGCTCCAGTGCAGGGGCACTAACATACACATCCAGCAGCAGCCGGCACTCCAACAACGAAATCACTGATGCTCAGGTGCCAGGACCAATCATCCTTAAACATCCACCAATGAACGGCACTCAGAGACAGCACATATGAAGAAAGTTATATTCCATGAAGTCAATGTTTCGGGGATCAAGTCCCCATCGTCAGGACAAATATACAGCAGTATCACATCAAATAACCAACACTTACCCTCCTAAATACCCGAGTGATCCTGGCGCTGCCGTCCGTCTCGTGCACGCCCGCATCTCGAGCCCCGCTTCCGCGTGCGTCATCCAACATCCGCTTCCGTCGTCAGCCGTCTCCAAGGGAACCATAGCTTGCGGTTCACCTCGTCTCCGGCTGCGTTCCACCAGCAGGAAAGGACGCAGGCCTGACCCACGGGGGAGGAAGGACTGTGGACATTTTAGATCTACAATTCTATAGAGAAGAGATTTATCAAACAGAGAAATATATCAACTGCGCTGAAATGCAAGGGGTCATATATAAAAAAGGGACGAGTTTGCACACTAAAAATTATTTCAAGCCAACAGATAGTAACTCCTATATACATACCAGCAGCCATCACCATCCAAGATGGTTACATAATGTTCCAAAAGGCCAAATACAACGTATAAGACGAAATTGTACGGAGGATGGTGTTTTTAAGCTGCAAGTTGGAGAATTAAGAAATAAATTCATCAATAAAGGTTATGCAGAATCACAGATAGATCAGGATATTGCGGAAATAGGTGCATCCACACAGGAAGATCTCATAGTATATAAGGAAAATAAAAGTGGGAGAAATCCTGTGTTACCTTTTATTACCACATTCAACAATGAATATAAACAAGTTGAAAAGATTTTTTCCAAACATTGGCCCCTATTGCTTCAGGACCCAATACTAAAGACTATAATTCCACCAAAACCACAATTCACATACAGAAGAGCTGCCAATATAAAAAATAAAATTGTGAGAAGTGCTGTACCTGAAAAACGCACAGGTAGAATAAAAACAGTTGGTTTTCATAGATGTGGTACATGTATAGTGTGTAGAACACATACAAAACAAGACAGCAAAATAATAACTATAGATTTTAAACAAAAAAAGGATTATAAAATAACAAGTTTCATTACGTGCACAAGCAAAAACTGCATCTATTTGATACAATGTGAATGTGGATTGGAATATATTGGGCGGACTTCGAGGATGTTAAAAGAAAGATGGGGGGAACATCTGAGAAACATTAAAAAAGGTTTTGAGAATCATACAGTCTCAAAACACTTTAAAGACATACATGAATGCAATACAAAGGGGATTAAAAAAATGGTAGGAATTAGAAAGATCGAAGGTAATTGGAGGGTGAAAGGAACAGAATCTGCTCTAGCAAAAGCAGAAATGAAGTTAATATACGACATGCAAACACTTGAACCAAGAGGGCTGAATAGTGAGTTTGAACTCAAGTGATTTTTGAAATAGGAAAAAAATGCACTAAGACACTAATAGATGCAATTAATTGTGGAATATAACAATGTGATTCCTGTTAAAAAAAGGTGACTCTCTGAGGAATATGTATATTTTAATCTAGTTGATTTTTTGGATAAGGTATATGTATTTATCATAGAAAAGAATCTCTCTGGCAATGCAAACATATGGGATATAAAAATAATTAATAAACTAACAGTTCCTAGATGGTATATCCCATTTAAGATCATTGTCCCCATGCAATATGGGAGAAACCACTTTAATAGCACGTTACTCAAATAATATGTACTTTGAAACAGAGGGAAGGTGATTCACAATACAGCACGATCAGGAAGCTGTAGGCTTATGCAGCTGGAACGCATTTGCGGTCCACAAGGATAGAAAGAAAAAGACGCGATCGCGTCAGCCGGAAGTGACCGGTGGAACGCAGATGCGTTCCATGGGCCGGAGCGTCATCGCGCACACCGGAAGTAGCCGGTGGAGCGCAGATGCGTTCCACCGATATAGTTGGAAGGAGAGTACTATGGAGCAAGGAGATCAAGTTAAAATGGGGGGAACTATACTGTGAGGAATATAGAGAGGAGAGCAGTAACCCGAACGGACCGGAAATATTAATGACTACTTCCGGAAAAACGGAATTTAAACAAATAAAATCCGTATGAATGCATATCCAGAGTGATTTTTCAGTGGATAAGGGTATGTACAGGTTGGGGATACTGTAGAATGTTAAAATGGTTTATAACTGAGTGAAATTGAGGATTGGAAATGTATTAATGAATGTAAGACCGCCCACTGACTTGTGATTGGCTAGTAGTAGTATAAATATAGAAGGCCTGACAACCACCAGTACACCTTGAAAAAGACTTTATGTTGAAACGCGTTGGTGGATCAAGGCAGAGACTGATACAGCGTGGAACCTTGAAGGGCAGAACAGCTGGACCGTGGAGGAGTTACACCCGGGATTAACCCTTTCATGTGCAACACATGCCTTGTATAGGCCCACTCTGGTACGCAGTTACTCTGTATGGTGGTGGATAACTTGTTGATTGTTATCTTATGAATTTTAAAAGTTTTAGAATAAATGGAAAAAATTGTTTTACGCTATGAGAGGCGTCTTTTCTAATCTCATTTGAGGTATCTTGGACGTCTATGTGAGAAGATATCAGAACGCGAATTATTGTCATCATTATTCCTTGCAAGAATCTGATGGACATTACGCTTTGGTGATATATATCCCAATTGGGGAGCGCTATTCATATTTTTTTGTTTCAGAGAAGAGATTTATGCCCAACTTGCTGATGTGGAAGTGTATCGGAAACTGCCATCGTATCCAACTCTCCTGTTTCAGAAAGAGCTTGCGGGGATTCTCAATTCAGCTAAATTGGCTGGTAAATTACCAGAAAAAATTGTCAAAGCACTCAGTGTCAGTCATCCTAGGGTCCCGTTATTGTACACACTCCCCAAGTTACACAAGAATCCACATAAGCCCCCGGGACGTCCGATTATTTCGGCCCCAGATTCCTTATATAGATCAGTTGCCCAGCTACTGGACTCCATCTTGCAGCCTTTGCTGCTATGCACAAAATGGAAAGCTGCTCAATCAGATTGTAATGTCACTCAGGTGCTAAAAGGGAGGGGTAATTCTGTGTAGGAAAAAAACATGTGTTCCCTAATGCACACCGAGTGAAAAATATTACTACATAATAGTCAGATAATACGGAGATCTTAGTTGCGTATATCTGCAGATATAGGGTTAAGCCCCCAGGCCGATCGACAAGGCTTCTCTGTCACTGGGGGTCCCTAATACTAGGTATGGGTCCGGGGCGCAGGACCCCACGATGTCGGCACAGGGCGGCCACCCCACGTCAGCACACAGGTGAGAATTAATAGGGGTTAATAAGAAGCACAGAAGTGCTATGTAAGTGGTGTGATTAAAATAATATATACAAAGTGATAGGGAAAATCATAAGTGTTAATAAAGTGTTAGGGTGTGCCGACCTGAAGCAGCCCAGCCATACCGACACAGGGGCCACCGCACCCCACACCCACCCCATAAATAATTACAAATATGTCTGGGTTAAATTCCCAGTGTAAGGCCACATGGTAATGGCTCCTACAGCATCTGAGAGCCAGCTTACCTGGGGATACCCCTGGCTTCCCCTATGGCACTCTGGAGTCAGCAATCCCTCCTAATGCTGACCCATCCATGCCTCTAAATACAATGCACAAAATGGAAAGCTGCTCAATCAGATTGTAATGTCACTCAGGTGCTAAAAGGGAGGGGTAATTCTGTGTAGGAAAAAACTATGTGTTCCCTAATGCACACCGAGTGAAAAATATTACTACATAATAGTCAGATAATACGGAGATCATAGTTGCGTATATCTGCCGATATAGGGTTAAGCTCCCAGGCAGATCGACAAGGCTTCTCCGTCACTGGGGGTCCCTAATACTAGGTATGGGTCCGGGGCGCAGGACCCCACGATGTCGGCACAGGTCGGCCACCCCACGTCAGCACACAGGTGAGAATTAATAGGGGTTAATAAGAAGCACAGAAGTGCTATGTAAGTGGTGTGATTAAAATAATATATACAAAGTGATAGGGAAAATCATAAGTGTTAATAAAGTGTTAGGGTGTGCCGACCTGAAGCAGCCCAGCCATACCGCCACAGGGGCCACCGCACCCCACACCCACACCATAAATAATTACAAATATGTCTGGGTTAAATTCCCAGTGGAAGGCCACATGGTAATGGCTCCTACAGCATCTGAGAGCCAGCTTACCTGGGGATACCCCTGGCTTCCCCTATGGCACTCTGGAGTCAGCAATCCCTCCTAATGCTGACCCATCCATGCCTCTCTAAATACAATGCACAAAATGGAAAGCTGCTCAATCAGATTGTAATGTCACTCAGGTGCTAAAAGTGAGGGGTAATTCTGTGTAGGAAAAAACCATGTGTTCCCTAATGCACACCGAGTGAAAAATATTACTACATAATAGTCAGATAATACGGAGATCTTAGTTGCGTATATCTGCAGATATAGGGTTAAGCCCCCAGGCCGATCGACAAGGCTTCTCCGTCACTGGGGGTCCCTAATACTAGGTATGGGTCCGGGGCACAGGACCCCACGATGTCGGCACAGGTCGGCCACCCCAGGTCAGCACACAGGTGAGAATTAATAGGGGTTAATAAGAAGCACAGAAGTGCTATGTAAGTGGTGTGATTAAAATAATATATACAAAGTGATAGGGAAAATCATAAGTGTTAATAAAGTGTTAGGGTGTGCCGACCTGAAGCAGCCCAGCCATACCGACACAGGGGCCACCGCACCCCACACCCACCCCATAAATAATTACAAATATGTCTGGGTTAAATTCCCAGTGTAAGGCCACATGGTAATGGCTCCTACAGCATCTGAGAGCCAGCTTACCTGGGGATACCCCTGGCTTCCCCTATGGCACTCTGGAGTCAGCAATTCCTCCTAATGCTGACCCATCCATGCCTCTCTAAATACAATGCACAAAATGGAAAGCTGCTCAATCAGATTGTAATGTCACTCAGGTGCTAAAAGGGAGGGGTAATTCTGTGTAGGAAAAAACTATGTGTTCCCTAATGCACACCGAGTGAAAAATATTACTACATAATAGTCAGATAATACGGAGATCTTAGTTGCGTATATCTGCAGATATAAGGTTAAGCCCCCAGGCCGATCGACAAGGCTTCTCCGTCACTGGGGGTCCCTAATACTAGGTATGGGTCCGGGGCGCAGGACCCCACAATGTCGGCACAGCTCGGCCACCCCAGGTCAGCACACAGGTGAGAATTAATAGGGGTTAATAAGAAGCACAGAAGTGCTATGTAAGTGGTGTGATTAAAATAATATATACAAAGTAATAGGGAAAATCATAAGTGTTAATAAAGTGTTAGGGTGTGCCGACCTGAAGCAGCCCAGCCATACCGACACAGGGGCCACCGCACCCCACACCCACCCCATAAATAATTACAAATATGTCTGGGTTAAATTCCCAGTGTAAGGCCACATGGTAATGGCTCCTACAGCATCTGAGAGCCAGCTTACCTGGGGATACCCCTGGCTTCCCCTATGGCACTCTGGAGTCAGCAATCCCTCCTAATGCTGACCCATCCATGCCTCTCTAAATACAATGCACAAAATGGAAAGCTGCTCAATCAGATTGTAATGTCACTCAGGTGCTAAAAGGGAGGGGTAATTCTGTGTAGGAAAAAACCATGTGTTCCCTAATGCACACCAATTGAAAAATATTACTACATAATAGTCAGATAATACGGAGATCTTAGTTGCTTATATCTGCAGATATAGGGTTAAACCCCCAGGCCGATCGACAAGGCTTCTCCGTCACTGGGGGTCCCTAATACTAGGTATGGGTCCAGGGCACAGGACCCCACGATGTCGGCACAGGTCGGCCACCCCAGGTCAGCACACAGGTGAGAATTAATAGGGGTTAATAAGAAGCACAGAAGTGCTATGTAAGTGGTGTGATTAAAATAATATATACAAAGTGATAGGGAAAATCATAAGTGTTAATAAAGTGTTAGGGTGTGCCGACCTGAAGCAGCCCAGCCATACCGACACAGGGGCCACCGCACCCCACACCCACCCCATAAATAATTACAAATATGTCTGGGTTAAATTCCCAGTGTAAGGCCACATGGTAATGGCTCCTACAGCATCTGAGAGCCAGCTTACCTGGGGATACCCCTGGCTTCCCCTATGGCACTCTGGAGTCAGCAATCCCTCCTAATGCTGACCCATCCATGCCTCTCTAAATACAATGCACAAAATGGAAAGCTGCTCAATCAGATTGTAATGTCACTCAGGTGCTAAAAGTGAGGGGTAATTCTGTGTAGGAAAAAACCATGTGTTCCCTAATGCACACCGAGTGAAAAATATTACTACATAATAGTCAGATAATACGGAGATCTTAGTTGCGTATATCTGCAGATATAGGGTTAAGCCCCCAGGCCGATCGACAAGGCTTCTCCGTCACTGGGGGTCCCTAATACTAGGTATGGGTCCAGGGCACAGGACCCCACGATGTCGGCACAGGTCGGCCACCCCAGGTCAGCACACAGGTGAGAATTAATAGGGGTTAATAAGAAGCACAGAAGTGCTATGTAAGTGGTGTGATTAAAATAATATATACAAAGTGATAGGGAAAATCATAAGTGTTAATAAAGTGTTAGGGTGTGCCGACCTGAAGCAGCCCAGCCATACCGACACAGGGGCCACCGCACCCCACACCCACCCCATAAATAATTACAAATATGTCTGGGTTAAATTCCCAGTGTAAGGCCACATGGTAATGGCTCCTACAGCATCTGAGAGCCAGCTTACCTGGGGATACCCCTGGCTTCCCCTATGGCACTCTGGAGTCAGCAATCCCTCCTAATGCTGACCCATCCATGCCTCTCTAAATACAATGCACAAAATGGAAAGCTGCTCAATCAGATTGTAATGTCACTCAGGTGCTAAAAGTGAGGGGTAATTCTGTGTAGGAAAAAACCATGTGTTCCCTAATGCACACCGAGTGAAAAATATTACTACATAATAGTCAGATAATACGGAGATCTTAGTTGCGTATATCTGCAGATATAGGGTTAAGCCCCCAGGCCGATCGACAAGGCTTCTCCGTCACTGGGGGTCCCTAATACTAGGTATGGGTCCGGGGCACAGGACCCCACGATGTCGGCACAGGTCGGCCACCCCAGGTCAGCACACAGGTGAGAATTAATAGGGGTTAATAAGAAGCACAGAAGTGCTATGTAAGTGGTGTGATTAAAATAATATATACAAAGTGATAGGGAAAATCATAAGTGTTAATAAAGTGTTAGGGTGTGCCGACCTGAAGCAGCCCAGCCATACCGCCACAGGGGCCACCGCACCCCACACCCACCCCATAAATAATTACAAATATGTCTGGGTTAAATTCCCAGTGGAAGGCCACATGGTAATGGCTCCTACAGCATCTGAGAGCCAGCTTACCTGGGGATACCCCTGGCTTCCCCTATGGCACTCTGGAGTCAGCAATCCCTCCTAATGCTGACCCATCCATGCCTCTCTAAATACAATGCACAAAATGGAAAGCTGCTCAATCAGATTGTAATGTCACTCAGGTGCTAAAAGTGAGGGGTAATTCTGTGTAGGAAAAAACCATGTGTTCCCTAATGCACACCGAGTGAAAAATATTACTACATAATAGTCAGATAATACGGAGATCTTAGTTGCGTATATCTGCAGATATAGGGTTAAGCCCCCAGGCCGATCGACAAGGCTTCTCCGTCACTGGGGGTCCCTAATACTAGGTATGGGTCCAGGGCACAGGACCCCACGATGTCGGCACAGGTCGGCCACCCCAGGTCAGCACACAGGTGAGAATTAATAGGGGTTAATAAGAAGCACAGAAGTGCTATGTAAGTGGTGTGATTAAAATAATATATACAAAGTGATAGGGAAAATCATAAGTGTTAATAAAGTGTTAGGGTGTGCCGACCTGAAGCAGCCCAGCCATACCGACACAGGGGCCACCGCACCCCACACCCACCCCATAAATAATTACAAATATGTCTGGGTTAAATTCCCAGTGTAAGGCCACATGGTAATGGCTCCTACAGCATCTGAGAGCCAGCTTACCTGGGGATACCCCTGGCTTCCCCTATGGCACTCTGGAGTCAGCAATTCCTCCTAATGCTGACCCATCCATGCCTCTCTAAATACAATGCACAAAATGGAAAGCTGCTCAATCAGATTGTAATGTCACTCAGGTGCTAAAAGTGAGGGGTAATTCTGTGTAGGAAAAAACCATGTGTTCCCTAATGCACACCGAGTGAAAAATATTACTACATAATAGTCAGATAATACGGAGATCTTAGTTGCGTATATCTGCAGATATAGGGTTAAGCCCCCAGGCCGATCGACAAGGCTTCTCCGTCACTGGGGGTCCCTAATACTAGGTATGGGTCCGGGGCACAGGACCCCACGATGTCGGCACAGGTCGGCCACCCCAGGTCAGCACACAGGTGAGAATTAATAGGGGTTAATAAGAAGCACAGAAGTGCTATGTAAGTGGTGTGATTAAAATAATATATACAAAGTGATAGGGAAAATCATAAGTGTTAATAAAGTGTTAGGGTGTGCCGACCTGAAGCAGCCCAGCCATACCGCCACAGGGGCCACCGCACCCCACACCCACCCCATAAATAATTACAAATATGTCTGGGTTAAATTCCCAGTGGAAGGCCACATGGTAATGGCTCCTACAGCATCTGAGAGCCAGCTTACCTGGGGATACCCCTGGCTTCCCCTATGGCACTCTGGAGTCAGCAATCCCTCCTAATGCTGACCCATCCATGCCTCTCTAAATACAATGCACAAAATGGAAAGCTGCTCAATCAGATTGTAATGTCACTCAGGTGCTAAAAGTGAGGGGTAATTCTGTGTAGGAAAAAACCATGTGTTCCCTAATGCACACCGAGTGAAAAATATTACTACATAATAGTCAGATAATACGGAGATCTTAGTTGCGTATATCTGCAGATATAGGGTTAAGCCCCCAGGCCGATCGACAAGGCTTCTCCGTCACTGGGGGTCCCTAATACTAGGTATGGGTCCAGGGCACAGGACCCCACGATGTCGGCACAGGTCGGCCACCCCAGGTCAGCACACAGGTGAGAATTAATAGGGGTTAATAAGAAGCACAGAAGTGCTATGTAAGTGGTGTGATTAAAATAATATATACAAAGTGATAGGGAAAATCATAAGTGTTAATAAAGTGTTAGGGTGTGCCGACCTGAAGCAGCCCAGCCATACCGACACAGGGGCCACCGCACCCCACACCCACCCCATAAATAATTACAAATATGTCTGGGTTAAATTCCCAGTGTAAGGCCACATGGTAATGGCTCCTACAGCATCTGCGAGCCAGCTTACCTGGGGATACCCCTGGCTTCCCCTATGGCACTCTGGAGTCAGCAATCCCTCCTAATGCTGACCCATCCATGCCTCTCTAAATACAATGCACAAAATGGAAAGCTGCTCAATCAGATTGTAATGTCACTCAGGTGCTAAAAGTGAGGGGTAATTCTGTGTAGGAAAAAACCATGTGTTCCCTAATGCACACCGAGTGAAAAATATTACTACATAATAGTCAGATAATACGGAGATCTTAGTTGCGTATATCTGCAGATATAGGGTTAAGCCCCCAGGCCGATCGACAAGGCTTCTCCGTCACTGGGGGTCCCTAATACTAGGTATGGGTCCGGGGCACAGGACCCCACGATGTCGGCACAGGTCGGCCACCCCAGGTCAGCACACAGGTGAGAATTAATAGGGGTTAATAAGAAGCACAGAAGTGCTATGTAAGTGGTGTGATTAAAATAATATATACAAAGTGATAGGGAAAATCATAAGTGTTAATAAAGTGTTAGGGTGTGCCGACCTGAAGCAGCCCAGCCATACCGACACAGGGGCCACCGCACCCCACACCCACCCCATAAATAATTACAAATATGTCTGGGTTAAATTCCCAGTGTAAGGCCACATGGTAATGGCTCCTACAGCATCTGAGAGCCAGCTTACCTGGGGATACCCCTGGCTTCCCCTATGGCACTCTGGAGTCAGCAATTCCTCCTAATGCTGACCCATCCATGCCTCTCTAAATACAATGCACAAAATGGAAAGCTGCTCAATCAGATTGTAATGTCACTCAGGTGCTAAAAGGGAGGGGTAATTCTGTGTAGGAAAAAACTATGTGTTCCCTAATGCACACCGAGTGAAAAATATTACTACATAATAGTCAGATAATACGGAGATCTTAGTTGCGTATATCTGCAGATATAGGGTTAAGCCCCCAGGCCGATTGACAAGGCTTCTCCATCACTGGGGGTCCCTAATACTAGGTATGGGTCCGGGGCGCAGGACCCCACGATGTCGGCACAGGTCGGCCACCCCAGGTCAGCACACAGGTGAGAATTAATAGGGGTTAATAAGAAGCACAGAAGTGCTATGTAAGTGGTGTGATTAAAATAATATATACAAAGTAATAGGGAAAATCATAAGTGTTAATAAAGTGTTAGGGTGTGCCGACCTGAAGCAGCCCAGCCATACTGACACAGGGGGAACCGCACCCCACACCCACCCCATAAATAATTACAAATATGTCTGGGTTAAATTCCCAGTGTAAGGCCACATGGTAATGGCTCCTACAGCATCTGAGAGCCAGCTTACCTGGGGATACCCCTGGCTTCCCCTATGGCACTCTGGAGTCAGCAATCCCTCCTAATGCTGACCCATCCATGCCTCTCTAAATACAATGCACAAAATGGAAAGCTGCTCAATCAGATTGTAATGTCACTCAGGTGCTAAAAGGGAGGGGTAATTCTGTGTAGGAAAAAACCATGTGTTCCCTAATGCACACCGAGTGAAAAATATTACTACATAATAGTCAGATAATACGGAGATCTTAGTTGCGTATATCTGCAGATATAGGGTTAAGCCCCCAGGCCGATCGACAAGGCTTCTCCGTCACTGGGGGTCCCTAATACTAGGTATCGGTCTGGGGCACAGGACCCCACGATGTCGGCACAGGTCGGCCACCCCAGGTCAGCACACAGGTGAGAATTAATAGGGGTTAATAAGAAGCACAGAAGTGCTATGTAAGTGGTGTGATTAAAATAATATATACAAAGTGATAGGGAAAATCATAAGTGTTAATAAAGTGTTAGGGTGTGCCGACCTGAAGCAGCCCAGCCATACCGACACAGGGGCCATCGCACCCCACACCCACCCCATAAATAATTACAAATATGTCTGGGTTAAATTCCCAGTGTAAGGCCACATGGTAATGGCTCCTACAGCATCTGAGAGCCAGCTTACCTGGAGATACCCCTGGCTTCCCCTATGGCACTCTGGAGTCAGCAATCCCTCCTAATGCTGACCCATCCATGCCTCTCTAAATACAATGCACAAAATGGAAAGCTGCTCAATCAGATTGTAATGTCACTCAGGTGCTAAAAGGGAGGGGTAATTCTGTGTAGGAAAAAACTATGTGTTCCCTAATGCACACCGAGTGAAAAATATTACTACATAATAGTCAGATAATACGGAGATCTTAGTTGCGTATATCTGCAGATATAGGGTTAAGCCCCCAGGCCGATCGACAAGGCTTCTCCGTCACTGGGGGTCCCTAATACTAGGTATGGGTCCGGGGCGCAGGACCCCACGATGTCGGCACAGGTCAGCCACCCCACGTCAGCACACAGGTGAGAATTAATAGGGGTTAATAAGAAGCACAGAAGTGCTATGTAAGTGGTGTGATTAAAATAATATATACAAAGTGATAGGGAAAATCATAAGTGTTAATAAAGTGTTAGGGTGTGCCGACCTGAAGCAGCCCAGCCATACCGACACAGGGGCCACCGCACCCCACACCCACCCCATAAATAATTACAAATATGTCTGGGTTAAATTCCCAGTGTAAGGCCACATGGTAATGGCTTCTACAGCATCTGAGAGCCAGCTTACCTGGAGATACCCCTGGCTTCCCCTATGGCACTCTGGAGTCAGTAATCCCTCCTAATGCTGACCCATCCATGCCTCTCTAAATACAATGCACAAAATGGAAAGCTGCTCAATCAGATTGTAATGTCACTCAGGTGCTAAAAGGGAGGGGTAATTCTGTGTAGGAAAAAACTATGTGTTCCCTAATGCACACCGAGTGAAAAATATTACTACATAATAGTCAGATAATACGGAGATCTTAGTTGCGTATATCTGCAGATATAGGGTTAAGCCCACAGGCCGATCGACAAGGCTTCTCCGTCACTGGGGGTCCCTAATACTAGGTATGGGTCCGGGGCGCAGGACCCCACGATGTCGGCACAGGTCGGCCACCCCAGGTCAGCACACAGGTGAGAATTAATAGGGGTTAATAAGAAGCACAGAAGTGCTATGTAAGTGGTGTGATTAAAATAATATATACAAAGTAATAGGGAAAATCATAAGTGTTAATAAAGTGTTAGGGTGTGCCGACCTGAAGCAGCCCAACCATACCGACACAGGGGCCACCGCACCCCACACCCACCCCATAAATAATTACAAATATGTCTGGGTTAAATTCCCAGTGTAAGGCCACATGGTAATGGCTCCTACAGCATCTGAGAGCCAGCTTACCTGGGGATACCCCTGGCTTCCCCTATGGCACTCTGGAGTCAGCAATCCCTCCTAATGCTGACCCATCCATACCTCTCTAAATACAATGCACAAAATGGAAAGCTGCTCAATCAGATTGTAATGTCACTCAGGTGCTAAAAGGGAGGGGTAATTCTGTGTAGGAAAAAACTATGTGTTCCCTAATGCACACCGAGTGAAAAATATTACTACATAATAGTCAGATAATACGGAGATCTTAGTTGCGTATATCTGCAGATATAGGGTTAAGCCCCCAGGCCGATCGACAAGGCTTCTCCGTCACTGGGGGTCCCTAATACTAGGTATGGGTCCGGGGCGCAGGACCCCACGATGTTGGCACAGGTCGGCCACCCCAGGTCATTACACAGGTGGATCTTCTTCCAAAAGTTTAAGAGAATCAGTTTCAAACACCGCAATCTTAGACCGGGTGGCCATCAGTTCTTTATTAGCTTCGTCGATCACAAAGATCATGAGGTCAAACGCGCATTTATTTAAAATGGCGATCCATTTACGGACAAAGTCCGGGTTATTACGCCCTATGGTAGGGACGTTCCTAACCCGAAAACCCCTAGGAATTTTATGTTCCCTAAAATATTCTGAGAGGGAACTGCCATGTAACATATAGTCAATTTCTCTACGTTTCAACCTCCAGATCTGGTGAAATAATGTTTCTGCATTAACAGCCTTATCAGGGTCTGTAATAACTTCTTGGCAGAGGATTTGATCAATTTCAGCTTGTGAGAAACTGAATGTTTCCCCCATGTCAGTGATCCGAGAGCTCCGGCATCCAGGTGCATCCTGGGGAGGAAGCATGACAGGCTCCATCATCAGACTGTGACTTTAAAATCAAGTAGCAGAGTAGGTGCTGTAAACATACAAGGAGGGTGCCATGCAACATGTGCTCCAGTGCAGGGGCACTAACATAGACATCCAGCAGCAGCCGGCACTCCAACAACGAAATCACTGATGCTCAGGTGCCAGGACCAATCATCCATAAACATCCACCAATGAACGGCACTCAGAGACAGCACATATGAAGAAAGTTATATTCCATGAAGTCAATGTTTCAGGGATCAAGTCCCCGTCGTCAGGACAAATATACAGCAGTATCACATCAAATAACCAACACTTACCCTCCTAAATACCCGAGTGATCCTGGCGCTGCCGTCCGTCTCGTGCACGCCCGCATCTCGAGCCCCGCTTCCGCGTGCGTCATCCAACATCCGCTTCCGTCGTCAGCCGTCTCCAAGGGAACCATAGCTTGCGGTTCACCTCGTCTCCGGCTGCGTTCCACCAGCAGGAAAGGACGCAGGCCGGATCCACAGGGGAGGAAGGACTGTGGACATTTTAGATCTACAATTCTATAGAGAAGAGATTTATGCCCAACTTGCTGATGTGGAAGTGTATCGGAAACTGCCATCGGATCCAACTCTCCTGTTTCAGAAAGAGCTTGCGGGGATTCTCAATTCAGCTAAATTGGCTGGTAAATTACCAGAAAAAATTGTCAAAGCACTCAGTATTAGTCATCCTAGGGTCCCGTTATTGTACACACTCCCCAAGTTACACAAGAATCCACATAAGCCCCCGGGACGTCCGATTATTTCGGCCCCAGATTCCTTATATAGATCAGTTGCCAGCTACTGGACTCCATCTTGCAGCCTTTGCTGCTACATAGAGACGCTTTCCTGAAGGATACTACTTCATTCCTGAAAAAGTTACAATCCGTTCCAGATATTCCTCCAGGAACTCTATAATGCTGTCTCGATGTTTGCAGCCTTTATACGGCCATTCCCCACGGTGAAGGCCTACTGGCTATGAGGAACTTTTTGAAGGCTGAACTTCCTGAACAGTTATTTGATCATGAGCTATTTCTATCCCTCCTTGAGTTAACCCTCAATCATAATTATTTTTTGTTTGATGGATCTTTCTTTCTACAGTTGAGAGGGTGTGCGATGGGGTCCCCATCGTACGCCAACATTTTTATGTTTGAGCAGGAACAACAAATTTTCTTTTCCAATTCGGAGATTAGCGACAATATTTTATTATATTGTCGCTATATAGATTATATTTTTTTGTTGTGGGGTGGGGGGCAGGACGCGCTTGTGGATTTTTTAGGTAGGACCAATGGTTCTGATTCTTCCATTAAATTTACCTACACATGTAGCCTGACAGACATCTATTGTCTTGATGTAATGATTCATCTCGAAAATGGCTGTTTGTCTACAGAGGTTTTTCATAAACCCACCGATCGTAACACCCTAATATTAGCGTCTAGTCATCACCCTGGGCCCCTCAAGAAAGGGCTCCCACGCTCCAAGATGATGAGAATAGCACGGATCGCGTCAGATCCTTCTAAAATTCCCGGAGAGCTTGATTCTTTGGTACAGATTTTTGCATCCCGTGGTTATGACCTTGATATGCTTAAGGCACAGAAAGAGGAAGTATTAGGTATGTCTCGGCAATCCCTTCTGGAACCGACGAGTAGACACCTTAAGAATATTATTCCCTTTCCCAGTGACTTCACCTCTTCTAGTGTTGGGATCAGTAGGGCAACTAAGGCCTTGTGGCCAATAGTGTCGTCTGACCCTGAGCTTAAAGTGTTCCATCATACTACCCCCCTTATGCCGTTCCGTCGTGGACGTAATATCAAAGATAGAATTGTTAGAACAGACATTACTGGTATGGGAAATGCGAGACTCCCTAACGTCTATTACAAATCCGGTGGGTGCTACCGTTGTAGCGGATGCGCTACGTGTAAGTTGATGTTGAACTGTAAATCCTTTAAACACCCCCACTGCAACAAAATATATGACATTAGGTTTGTGTTAACCTGTTCATCCTCTTTTGTTGTTTATATTATTATTTGCCCTTGTGGGTTAATGTATGTAGGTCAAACTACTCAAAAGTTTTCTGAAAGGATGGCGGCTCATAGATCAGCTATCAAGCTTACCCTTGAGGGTAAACCCATAGACCAGCCGGTAGCAAAACATTTTAAAAGTGCTGTACATTCTTTAGAGTCTCTCCGGTATTTTATTATTGATCACGTGCCCCTCAGTCTGAGGGGTGGTGATCGTGCAAAGTCCCTTTTAGTCAAAGAAACTAGATGGATCGTGAGACTGGGTACCTGTGCCCCGGGTGGATTAAATGAAAAAATTAATTGGAATATGCTTGTCTAACTTATTCCCTTTATGTATATGGGGGGTATATAGTATATGGATATTGCGGGTTTTGCTGACGGTTTCTATTGTTTTTCTGTATATATGTATTTGTTACTTTTTTGTCTAGTATGTCTATGTATTTGGGTTTGTTTTACTATGCTGTCGTTGTCTGTGTCCACAGTCCTTCCTCCCCCGTGGGTCCGGCCTGCGTCCTTTCCTGCTGGTGGAACGCAGCCGGAGACGAGGTGAACCGCAAGCTATGGTTCCCTTGGAGACGGCTGACGCCGGAAGCAGATGTTGGATGATGCACGCGGAAGTGGGGCTCGAGATGCGGGCGTGCACGAGACGGACGGCAGCGCCAGGATCACTCGGGTATTTAGGAGGGTAAGTGTTGGTTATTTGATGTGATACTGCTGTATATTTGTCCTGACGACGGGGACTTGATCCCCGAAACGTTGACTTCATGGAATATAACTTTCTTCATATGTGCTGTCTCTGAGTGCCGTTCATTGGTGGATGTTTATATATGTATACTGTATATATATATATACACACAATTTGTAGAAACAGATGGCGGCACTCTTTAGACTAAATGTAAAAAGAAGCACACGACTAACAAGTCCTTCGTAGTTCAACGTTTCGGTGTCTCCATCTGTATGAAGAACTCACAATACAATAAAACATACACGTACCTTAAATACATCTCCATGACAGTGCTCCACAAATCACGAACACGCCCCATCCCCGCCATTTGGAAGGCGCCCTTCCGCATCCCGCCATCCGGGCCACAAACGGCTTCTGGCTACGCCCTGTCTATGCGTTCCAAACGATGCGTTCCATTGTCACTGTGTCATGCATAATGACCTAGGCATCTTCCCAGCGGCGGGGGCGGAGACCTCCGTACTATACCAGGCGTCACCATAGAAACTAGACACATAGTGAAAGATGCAGCGGTATTGCTTAGATGATACTGGTTCATAATGCATGATATCGTACATGAATGTCTGTTATGGTATATAGTAATGCATCTGTAAGTACGGATATCATACACTACAGTGAACATATATAACCTTCAATTACCAACAGTCACATTTGTTCTGAAATTACACCCATAATGGACCTAACCCCCACATTAAGCAACATAGGTGGACGTACTTTACTACAAAAACTAGTCAGAATGTGCAGCCATATAATCTAGCTGTACGGTACAACACAATCCATATGAATTGCGAACATATAATAATAAGCAGCAATAATGAGGCTCCAAATGGACTTGGGACACATATCAGATATACTAAATGTACATACACTAAAACCACAACCCAAAGCACGCTGTATATACATTACCACCTATTCCAAAAAGCAAGAAAAAGAAATAGTCTGATTCAGTCCCCAAGGGACATGTATGACAACATGGCCAGAGAGCAGTGGCGGAACCTGCACCTGTGTAACCGATGCATTGCACCGAGGCCCAGCGCAGTGAAGTGGCCCACAGCCGATTGCATTTAAATGAGTCACACTGACTGATTTACATGCCAACAGCGCCGCCGCCAGCAGCCCCGGGCCAGTACATCGAGGGCTGCCCGCAGCCACGCTCTGCGTGCATAGAGTACGGCTGGCTGCAGGAGGCATACTGAGGACACTCCTCCATTGCCGCAAGCAGCCAAGGCTCAGATGCTGGAAAAGGAAGATGGCGCTGCGGAGGCAGTGTACAGCTGGAGGGGAGCAGGGAGGAAGGGGTCGCTGAGGATTGAGACAAGGACTTTCAGACTTAGGGGGACATTTACTAAGCATTGATAATAGCGAAGAAGTGAGTCAGTGGAGAAGTTGCCCATGGCAACCAATCAGAACTGAAGTAACATCTATAATTTGCATACTATGAAATTATAGAGCTGCTGATTGGTTGATGGGGCAACGTCTCCACTGGCTCACTTCTCCGATCTTATCACTGCTTTGTAAATGTCCCCCTAAGAGCTGCGCTGGATCCGGGGCTGCTGCGGACAGGAGAGGAGCTGGTGACTTGGGAGGCTCTGGCGGCATCCTGACTGACGTCCTTGGAGTGAAAGCTGGACAGGTGAGAGCTGGCATATGTGGCCCGGTGGCTGCTCAGTGTTTCTACTGCATGTACACACACTCCCACTGTGATCTGCCAGCCATTTCCACAGCATCCTAATACCCTATTTCCCATGAATGTGGACTGAATAAGATATTTGGTGCTAATACTTTAGTGTGGATAAATAAACAACAACAGTAACACACTTTGGGTTTGTATAATGCACCATAAAGAAAAATACTTTTCCATGACTATAGGACTATGGGGGTTATTCCGACCCGATCGCACGCTGCAATTTGCGAACGGGTCGGAACTGCGCATGCACGGTGGACGCATTGCGCATGCGTATCGTTGCCTGGCGACGCAGCGATGCTGCCAGCAGAAAAAGTGATTGCAGCAGCGATCGCAAGAAGACTGACAGGTGGGAGGCGTTCCAGGGCGTTTTCCAGGCGTGGTGAGGCGAACGCAGGCGTGTCTAGGCATTTGGAGGGCGGATGTCTGATGTCAATTCCGGGACCTTCGTCGCTGGATCCGTCGCACAGGGTAAGTAGGTCTGACCCTGGTCTTGTTGTGCAGGAAACTTTTTTAGCATAGCAGGGCTGCACAAGTGATTGCAGCCCTGCTATGCTAAAATACACCCCCCCGTAGGCGGCGAGCAGCAAAAAGATGCTACGTGCGATCAACTTGGCATGAGGGCCTATGTTGTAGAGTTTGTATGCTTTCCCTGTGTTTGTATGTGCTTCTTCTTTGTTCTTGGATTTGCTGCTACAGTCTTAACCATTCTGGTAAGTAAATGCATGTTAGAGAACTTAGAAGTACCACTGAAGGCAGGTTTGGTATGATATGTCGACATTCAACATGACTGTAAGAATGTCATCACATGTAAATAGGGTTAGGATTAGGCTATGGGGCATATGTAATATGGTCAGAGTGTGCGGGATGTCGGCTGATCTCGGAAGTTTTTTGTGGCAATCATTTAACAGGCAAAACCATGCCTTGTAAATGATTGCTGCTTTAAAAAAATAAATCCAAGATCACCCGACATCACGCACATCCAGCAAATTTGGACCCTATTACATATGACCCATAGCCTACTCCTAACCGTATTTACATGTGATGACATTTTTACAGTCAATGTTCTAGTCATTTTGAATATGTTTTCATCACGATCTCTTTCCACTTTGCGAAACCCTAACAAGGAGCCACCCTCTACATGCTGAAGTTCTACCGTGGTACAGTAGGTGGTAAGAAAATTGAATTATATTTGTCACCCATTGTCAGCACACTCTGCCTCGGCCCATCACCCAGTGGCTGTCCTCGTCACCCTCTTTCTCTCTCTCCCCATCACCCACAGCCTCTCCCTTTCACCTACTCTCCGTCACCCTCTGCCTATACCTGTCACCTTCTCCCCATCACCCACAGTCTCTCACCATCACCCTTTCTCTGTCAACCTCAGCCTCTCCCCATCACTCTCTACCTCGCCCTGTCACCTACTGCCTCTCCCTGTCATCCTCTCTCCATCACCCTCTGTCAATCCCATCAACCTTTCCTTATATCCCACAGCCTCTCCCCATCACTCTTTACCTCTCCCTGTCACCCACTGCCCATTATCCTTTACCTCTCCCTGTCACCCTCTGCCTTTCCCTGTGATCCTCTGACTCTCCCTGTCAATCTCTACCTCGCTCTGTCACCCTTTGCTCATCACTCCTTACATCGATCTGTCACCTGCTGCCATGTGGCATATTATTAACTTGGGGTGGGGCAGAGGAGTGGGGCCCAAAGCAAATTTTTGCACCTGGGCCCACCACTCACAAGTTCCGCCACTGCCAGAGAGTGTCTATGTTCTTTGAAATGTCTGGCCACTGGTTGATCCACTTCCTTGCCACCAAGAGCTTGTCTGATGGCCGAGCGATATTGTGTCATCCTCTCTCTAAAAGTACAAACTGTCTTCCCAATGTATATAAGGCTGCAGGGACATTTGATGTAATATACTACAAATCTACTTGTGCAAGTTAAAACATTCAGCTGGTCATACATGTGGCACAGCGACAAAGGGCATCTTTTTGCATCATTAATATTTCACTAAAGCACTTTATTACACGCTTTTGCACGGAGCACCTGACACTTTATTGCATCAATGGCATCTGGCAGCAACAAAGACACCCTTAACCCCTCCGATGGCAGTGGTTTTCTGAATTTGCATCTTCCCATAGGTGAAGTACTAAGCTTCAGGGAGTCTGAAGCTGAAAGTGTATATTCTAAGGACTTCTTTAAGAAATCAGCTGGGTCTGATCCGGCGGAAGAATTATTTCAAACACTGTTCAAACTGAAAAGAAGGAGGTGGACTACTACTTGTATTTGGTAACTATGACAGACTATCATAAAGAGCGCAAGATACCCCGGGGCTTTAAGGTGAAAAATGTCCCCACAATTGGTAGAAATAACATTGACTTTGGCAGGCGCTGGGTGGCAGTTTTTAATGAATGTTCGTTAGATCTTATACTGCTAGTTATTGAGTAATCAGCTTGCAAACTGAGCTCCATAAAGGAGAAAATTGTATCATATGAAGTACTCAACAAGACAACATTGGAGACAGATAGCCAAGTTAATTGGTTGGAGAAAAGTGGGGTCCAGGTGGATGAATATAAAAGAAATCTGGTTAAGTATAAGAAGGACAAACTTGCCAAGGTGAACACAGATTATCGAGAACAGCATGTGTACACATGGGCCACGGGTCGGCAACCAGAGGGTAAATACAAATGTGGTAACAGATGGGCATATAACCGGCATTTGGAAACTGATGGCTCAAGTGGTCCAATGTCAACTGCAAGTGACACTGACTCAATCTCCAATTCAAGCCAGAAGCCCCTTTTAGGAGTCACCAGACGTGCCTGCAAAAATGGCGGCGGCGCACGAGACGTGGTGGCCAAAGGGAGAGGCAAAAAACATACCAGTGAATTATATGGTAGTTAACTTGTCTAATCGTAACATCAGTGCCATAGAAAGACAAGTACTAAACAAAGGTCTGACGTTTATACCGACCAATTCGTATAAAAGCTTTGAATGGAAGAAGGAAATGTGGAGGCTGCATCGTAGCATCAAACTGAAAGAATTTTTCTCTACATCAAATGACACAGAGGACTTTATTACATCATGTCCAGTATGGAAACAATCCACATTTGAGCCTCAATCACACAATCCCTCAATAAAAAGCTTTACCTGTTTATTGGATCATAAAGTTATGGCACATCATAGAACTCCTCTCACCCCCGACAAGGGGGTCATTCCGAGTTGATCGCTCGCTAGCAGTTTTTAGCAGTCGTGCAAATGCTAAGCCGCCGCCCTCTGGGAGTGTATTTTAGCTTAGCAGAAGTGCGAACGAAAGGATCGCAGAGCGGCTACAAAAAAAAATTGTGCAGTTTTAGAGCAGCTCCAGACTTACTCAGCGCTTGCGATCACTTCAGACCATTCAGTTCCGGATTTGACGTCACAAACACTCCCTGCATTCGCCCAGCCACGCCTGCGTTTTTCCTGGCACGCCTGCGTTTTTTAGAGCACTCCCAAAAACGCCCCCTTCATGTCAATCACTCTGCGGCTGCTATTGCGACTGAAAAGCTTCGCTAGACCTTGTGTAAAAATATATTGGCCGTTGTGAAAGTACGTCATGCGTGCGCACTGTGCCGCATGCGCAGAAGTGCCAGTTTGTTAGCTAGCGATCAACTCGGAATGACCCCCATAATCTGACTAGAGATGAGTTTGCAGCCCTAAAGGCATTAAGTGAGGCTGCTTCTATAGTTACATGCCCAGTGGCGGAGCTCTTGTAATTCAAGACATTTCTTCCTAATTCGAGATGTATAGGCAATTGAATGACAAGGATGTGTATCAAGGAGATCCAACTTATATCTATAAAAAGGAATTAGACTCTTTACTATTGGAAGCGGAGAAAAACAAGTAGATTTCTGAGTCTACAAAGAAAGCCCTTCAAATAGACAAACCTTTGGTCCCAGTTATCTATACTTTCACCATATCTCCGCACGACAGTGACTCTACAGCAGCATTTCCAAGTATCTAGACTATTGATTGCCCATTGAACCATCCATTGAAGCACCCATTGATTGCCCTTGAACCATCCTTCTTAAGGGACACAAATATGTTGCTAGGAAAATTGGATGCATTACAAGACCTCCCGTAGCAATCACTGTTATGCACTATAGATGTTGCCTCACTATATACCAGTATTCCGCAACAACCAGGACTGAATAGCGTCAAATCATATCTACAGAACCGTTCTAACTATCAGGGTCCAAACATTGACTTTTTCATTAGTCTATTAAAGAAAACTTTAGTGCATAATTATTTTTTGTTTAATGACCAGTTTTTTGTCCAAAAGAGGGGGTGTGCGGTAGGTTCCCATGTAGCCCCCTCGTTTGCAAACATTTATATTTTTGAAGTGGAGGAGGAAGTGTTTTTGCGTAACCCTGAGTTTTATCCGTTTGTGAACGTCTTTTGACGCTACATAGATGACATCTTGGTGCTGTGGACCAGGACTTCTTTACAATTTGAACTTGCTATGGCCAGGATTAATTCATTGCATCAAATATTAAATTTCTCCTGCAGGGTCCACAGGTTATCCACAGGATAACATTGGGATATGAGGTAGCGACAGCAGATTGGCACCAAACAATCAAAGCTTTCGGCCTCCCAGAATGCAACGGGCCAGTCCCTATATCTCCGCCTCCTGGCTCAGGCAATTCAGTTTTTTGTTTGGTGCATCAGGAGTGGGACCATGGTCAATGGGCTGCTGGTTTTTAGCAGCCAGAAAGTTTTTTATTTAATTTTTATAGTCTTACTATATTTTTTGAGTGACCTTTCTAAAAAGCGTCTTATACCTACCTTAGAAAGAGTCGCTCCAACAACTCCCCGCCGGGTCACGACAACGCTTACCCACGTGTACAGTGCTGTTTCGGCGGGTGTCTGTGTAGTGATGTACTAGCAAGCCCAGCAGACGTTACCAGGCTGTGGCCGGAGCACGGGTAGAAGGTAAGGCATTGGTTCCGCTTTGTAAGCACAGACACAGCCGCACAGTTTTGGGATGGAGACTACCGAACAGTCGCTGACGCGGCTGCCACCTCGGGTGCACCAACACTAGGCCTCAGGGTTCATAGGCTCTAGGGGTAGTCTGAGGCAGCAATCCTTAGGGTTGATGTCATCCGCAGGAAGTATGATGCTCCCTTGGTCGCCCCTCCCCCCGGTTCATGACCAGTTTCCTCCAAGTATCCGGCCATGAACTGAGTTTCCACTTCCATCCGAGACGCTGTGTATATAAAAGGACCCAGTCGCAGCATAGGCAGCTGTATGACTGGTGCATCGGTGTTCACTTGGGCGTCTGTGTTCACTGTAGGTTCATGGGGCAATTGTGTACACTAATAGCATCTGGATCTACTCAGCGTTCACTAACGTATTGATCGATCCTGGAAGCGAGGTGAAGTCTCCCTGTATCCCACTCTCCTGAGCCGGGTGATACAGCACTAAGGGATACATTTACTAAGCAGTGATAAGAGCGGAGAAGTGAGCCAGTGGAGATATTTCCCCATCAACCAATCAGCAGCTCTGTATCATTTTAAAGTATGCTAATTATAGATGTTACTTCAGTGCTGACTGGTTGATGGGGCAACTTCTCCACTGGCTCACTTCTCTGCTCTTATCACTGCTTAGTAAATGTACCCCTAAGTCTCTATCTACCTTTGGTACGAATAGGTGGATAAGTGCCTGATACATATGAGTCTGTAAACTATTGCTGCTGTTTTCTTTTGCTGTGCGACTGAATACGTCTAAACTCCTATATAAGGTAATGCAGTAATATGTTTCTCCTACATACTTGAAATGTATCTGTAGTTGATTATGTGCTCATATTGCTTATTATACTAATGTATAACCTATGACTGATTGCTAGTGTGTTTGCTGACTTTACTATTTTCTGTCAGTTTTCTCTGTATTCCGATCCTCAATGTTGGTGCAAAGCAAGGAGGGATCGGATTGTATGTCACTTTAACAAATTTTAAACTGATTGCAGTCACAATTTGTGTAGTTAACACTGTAAAGGTAGGTGATTTATTTATCATGTGTAAGAGAGCCAAGGGTGAGGAGGATACACTCTCCACAGCAGCACCAACACTCATGTCATGTTTGTCTTGCAAAGCTGGGTTAACATCTCAGGATCTGCTTCAGAATGGATTATGTGCAAACATTTTTCTCTGACGTCCTAGTGGATGCTGGGAACTCCGTAAGGACCATGGGGAATAGACGGGCTCCGCAGGAGACTGGGCACTCTAAGAAAGAATTAGGACTACTGGTGTGCACTGGCTCTTCCCTCTATGCCCCTCCTCCAGACCTCAGTTAGAACCTGTGCCCGGCTCGAGCTGGTTGCACATTAGGGGCTCTCCTGAGCTTCTAGTAAAGAAAGTATTTATTAGGTTTTTTATTTTCAGTGAGATCTGCTGGCAACAGACTCACTGCTACGAGGGACTTAGGGGAGAGAATCGAACCTACCTGCTTGCAGCTAGCTTGGGCTTCTAGGCTACTGGACACCATTAGCTCCAGAGGGATCGAACACAGGCCCAGCCTTGGTCGTCCGGTCCCGGAGCCGCGCCGCCGTCCCCCTTGCAGAGCCAGAAGCAAGAAGAACGTCCTGGAAATCGGCGGCTGAAGACTCCGGTCTTCATTAAGGTAGCGCACAGCACTGCAGCTGTGCGCCATTGCTCCCTATGCACACCACATACTCCGGTCACTGATGGGTGCAGGGCGCTGGGGGGGGGGGGGGGCGCCCTGGGCTGCAGTTAGAGTACCTTAAATTGGCAAAACAGCACATAATATAGTCTAATAAACTATATATGTGTAAAAATCCCCTGCCATAATATTAATAAAAGAGCGGGAGAAGCCCGCCGAGAAGGGGGCGGGGCTATCTCCCTCAACACACTGGCGCCATTTCCTCTTCACAGCTCCGCTGGCAGACAGCTCCCCAGGCTCTCCCCTGCAGTTTCCAGGCTCAAAGGGTAAAAAAGAGAGGGGGGGCACTAAATTTAGGCGCAAACTGTATTGTATAGCTGCTATAGGGAAAATCACTTTGTGTAGTGTAAATCCCTGTTTATATAGCGCTGTGGTGTGTGCTGGCATACTCTCTCTCTGTCTCGCCAAAGGACTTTGTGGGGTCCTGTCCTCAGTCAGAGCATTCCCTGTGTGTGTGCGGTGTGTCGGTACGGCTGTGTCGACATGTTTGATGAGGAGGCTTATGTGGAGGCGGAGCAGGTGCCGATAAATGTGATGTCACCCCCTGCGGGGTCGACACCAGAGTGGATGGATATGTGGAAGGTTTTACATGACAGTGTCAACTCCTTACATAAAAGGTTCGATGACATAACAGCTGTGGGACAGCCGGCTTCTCAGCCAGTGCCTGCCCAGGCGTCTCAAAGGCCATCAGGGGCTCAAAAACGCCCGCTACCTCAGATGGCAGACACAGATGTCGACACGGAGTCTGACTCCAGTGTCGACGATGACGAGACTAATGTACATTCCACTAGGGCCATCCGTTGCATGATTACGGCAATGAAAAATGTGTTGCACATTTCTGACATTAACCCAGGTACCACTGAAAAGGGTATTATGTTTGGGGAGAAAAAGCAACCAGTGGTTTTCCCCCCATCAGATGAGTTGAATGAAGTGTGTGAAGAAGCGTGGGCTTCCCCTGATAAAAAACTAGTGATTTCTAAAAAGTTACTGATGGCGTACCCTTTCCCGCCAGAGGACAGGGTACGTTGGGAGACATCCCCGAGGGTGGATAAAGCGCTCACACGCTTGTCAAAAAAGGTGGCACTACCGTCTCAGGATACTGCCGCCTTAAAGGAGCCTGCGGATAGAAAGCAGGAGGCTATCCTGAAGTCTGTATATACACACTCAGGTACTATACTGAGACCTGCTATTGCTTCAGCATGGATGTGCAGTGCTGCAGCAGCGTGGTCTGATTCCCTGTCTGATAACATTGATTCCCTTGACAGGGACACTATATTGCTAACCATAGAGCATATTAAAGACGTAGTCTTATATATGAGAGATGCACAGAGGGATATTTGCCGGCTGGCATCTAGAATTAATGCAATGTCCATTTCTGCCAGGAGAGTATTATGGACTCGGCAGTGGCTAGGTGATGCGGATTCTAAAAGGCACATGGAGGTTTTGCCTTACAAGGGTGAGGAATTGTTTGGGGATGGTCTCTCGGACCTCGTTTCCACAGCAACAGCTGGGAAGTCGACATTTTTACCTCAGGTTCCCTCACAGCCTAAGAAAGCACCGTATTATCAGGTACAGTCCTTTCGGCCCCAGAAAGGCAAGCGGGTTAAAGGCGCGTCCTTTCTGCCCAGAGGCAGGGGTAGAGGGAAAAAGCTGCACCATACAGCCAGTTCCCAAGAACAAAAATCCTCCCCTGCTTCCACTAAATCCACCGCATGACGCTGGGGCTCCACTGGTGGAGCCAGGTGCGGTGGGGGCCCATCTCTGGAACTTCAGCGACTGGTGGGTTCGCTCACAGGTGGATCCCTGGGTTCTACAAGTGGTATCTCAGGGATACAAGCTGGAATTCGAGACGTCTCCCCCTCGCCGTTACCTCAAATCAGCCTTGCCAGCTACTCCCCCAGACAGGGAGGTAGTGCTGGCGGCAATTCACAAGCTGTACCTCCAGCAGGTGATAATAAAAGTTCCCCTCCTTCAACAGGGACGGGGTTACTATTCCACAATGTTTGTGGTACCGAAACCAGACGGTTTGGTGAGACCCATTCTAAATTTGAAATCCTTGAACACTTATATAAGGAAGTTCAAGTTCAAAATGGAATCGCTCAGGGCGGTTATTGCAAGCCTGGAAGAAGGGGATTACATGGTATCACTGGACATCAAGGATGCTTACCTGCATGTCCCCATTTACCCACCTCACCAGGTGCACCTCCATTTTGTGGTACAGGACTGCCATTACCAATTCCAGACGTTGCCGTTTGGTCTGTCCACGGCTCCGAGGGTATTTACCAAGGTAATGGCCGAAATTATGATACTCCTTCGAAAGAAGGGAGCTATAATTATCCCATACTTGGACGATCTCCTTATAAAGGCGAGGTCCAGGGAGCAGTTGTTGGTCGGAGTAGCACTATCTCAGGAAGTGCTACAACAGCACGGCTGGATTCTGAATATTCCAAAGTCGCAGCTGGTTCCTACGAAGCGTCTGCTGTTCCTGGGTATGATTCTGGACACAGAACAGAAGAAGGTGTTTCTCCCGGAGGAGAAGGCCAAGGAGTTGTCATCTCTGGTCAGAGACCTCCTGAAACCAAAACAGGTGTCGGTGCATCACTGCACGCGAGTCCTGGGAAAGATGGTAGCTTCTTACGAGGCAATTCCATTCGGCAGGTTCCATGAAGGCTCTTTCAGTGGGATCTGTTAGACAAGTGGTCCGGATCGCATCTTCAGATGCATCGGCTGATCACCCTGTCCCCGAGGGCCAGGGTGTCTCTGCTGTGGTGGCTGCAGAGTGCTCATCTTCTAGAGGGCCGCAGATTCGGCATACAGGACTGGATCCTGGTGACCACGGATGCAAGCCTCCGAGGTTGGGGGGCAGTCACTCAGGGTAGAAACTTCCAAGGACAATGGTCGAGTCAAGAAGCTTCCCTACACATAAATATTCTGGAACTAAGGGCCATTTACAATGCCCTAAGTCAGGCAAGACCCCTGCTTCAAAACCAGCCGGTGCTGATTCAGTCAGACAACATCACGGTGGTCGCCAATGTAAACCGACAGGGCGGCACAAGAAGCAGGATGGCGATGGCAGAAGCCACAAGGATTCTCCGATGGGCGGAAAATCACGTGATAGCACTGTCAGCAGTGTTCATTCCGGGAGTGGACAACTGGGAAGCAGACTTCCTCAGCAGGCACGACCTCTACCCGGGAGAGTGGGGACTTCATCCAGAAGTCTTCCAACTGATTGTAAATCGTTGGGAAAGGCCACAGGTGGACATGATGGCGTCCCGCCTCAACAAAAAGCTAAAAAGATATTGCGCCAGGTCAAGGGACCCTCAGGCAATAGCTGTGGACGCTCTAGTGACACCGTGGGTGTACCAGTCGGTTTATGTGTTCCCTCCTCTTCCTCTCATACCAAAGGTGCTGAGGATAATAAGAAAGAGAGGAGTAAGAACTATACTCATCGTTCCGGATTGGCCAAGAAGGACTTGGTACCCGGAACTACAAGAAATGATCTCAGAGGACCCTTGGCCTCTGCCTCTCAGACAGGACCTGCTACAGCAGGGGCCCTGTCTGTTCCAAGACTTACCGCGGCTGCGTTCGACGGCATGGCGGTTGAACGCCGGATCCTGATGGAAAAGGGCATTTCGGTTGAAGTCATTCCTACGCTGATAAAAGCTAGGAAAGATGTGACAGCAAAACATTATCACCGCATATGGCGAAAATATGTTGCTTGGTGTGAGGCTATGAAGGCCCCCACAGAAGAATTTCAGCTGGGTCGATTTCTGCACTTCCTACAGTCAGGAGTGACTATGGGCCTAAAATTGGGATCCATTAAAGTCCAGATTTCGGCCCTGTCTATTTTCTTTCAAAAAGAACTGGCTTCACTGCCTGAAGTTCAGACGTTTGTTAAGGGAGTGCTGCATATTCAGCCCCCTTTTGTGCCCCCAGTGGCACCTTGGGATCTCAACGTTGTGTTGGATTTCCTAAAATCACATTGGTTTGAGCCACTTCAGACCGTGGAATTAAAATATCTCACGTGGAAAGTGGTCATGCTTTTGGCCTTGGCTTCGGCTAGGCGGGTATCAGAATTGGCGGCTTTGTCCTGTAAAAGCCCCTATCTGATCTTCCATATGGACAGAGCAGAATTGAGGACTCGTCCCCAATTCCTCCCTAAGGTGGTGTCAGCGTTTCATTTGAACCAACCTATTGTGGTGCCTGCGGCTACTCGGGACTTGGAGGCTTCCAAGTTGCTGGACGTAGTCCGGGCCCAGAAAATCTATGTTTCTAGGATGGCTAGAGTCAGAAAGACTGACTCGCTGTTTATCCTGCATGCACCCAACAAGCTGGGTGCTCCTGCTTCTAAGCAGACTATTGCTCGCTGGATCTGCTCCACGATTCAACTTGCACATTCTGCGGCTGGACTGCCGCATCCTAAATCAGTAAAAGCCCATTCCACGAGGAAGGTGGGCTCTTCTTGGGCGGCTGCCCGAGGGGTCTCGGCTTTACAACTTTGCGAAGCTGCTACCTGGTTGGGTTCAAACACGTTTGCAAAATTATACAAGTTTGATACCCTGGCTGAGGAGGACCTTGAGTTTGCTCATTCGGTGCTGCAGAGTCATCCGCACTCTCCCGCCCGTTTGGGAGATTTGGTATAATCCCCATGGTCCTTACGGAGTTCCCAGCATCCACTAGGACGTCAGAGAAAATAAGAATTTACTCACCGGTAATTCTATTTCTCGTAGTCCGTAGTGGATGCTGGGCGCCCATCCCAAGTGCGGATTGTCTGCAATACTTGTATATAGTTATTGCCTAACTAAAGGGTTATTGTTATGAGCCATCTGTTTAGTGAGGCTCAGTTGTTATTCATACTGTTAACTGGGTATAGTATCACGAGTTGTACGGTGTAATTGGTGTGGCTGGTATGAGTCTTACCCGGGATTCCAAATTCTTTCCTTGTTGTGTCAGCTCTTCCGGGCACAGTTTCCCTAACTGAGGTCTGGAGGAGGGGCATAGAGGGAGGAGCCAGTGCACACCAGTAGTCCTAATTCTTTCTTAGAGTGCCCAGTCTCCTGTGGAGCCCGTCTATTCCCCATGGTCCTTACGGAGTTCCCAGCATCCACTACGGACTACGAGAAATAAAATTACCGGTGAGTAAATTCTTATTTTAGCTTTCACCAAAGCCTCTTGAATAATCTGAGGCAGGCACAGGTTCAAGTTGAACCCCCATGTGCTACTTTTGCATAGACATTATCCAGTATAGCTGAGCGGATAATGCCAGCTCCTATACCAGGGATAGGTTACCCTATTAAACCTTACATGCAACATTCCACTTGGGGGTTATCACATCCAGTACAGGAATCGGCAACCTCCCAACAGAAACAGGCTGAAAGGCCAGTGGTAAGTAATCACAGAGACATGAAACAACATCTTTACCATCTACACATGTTTCAGATGAGGACTCATCGCACTCCGGGTCTGCATACAGAAACGAGGAGGAAGGCCTCGGCTCAGTGGACATTCCTGAGCTAATTAGTGCTATGAAAGCCATTCTATCCTTAGTGGAGGTAGCAGAGCCTTTGTTAAAATCTAAAGCCCCTGTGTTTAAATGTCCCAACATAGTTAGGACTGAGTTTCCTGGGTCAGAACAGCTGACGGAAATTATGCAAGTGGCTTGGCTTACACCCAGTAAGAAGTTTAGAATTCCAAGAAAATGAAATTCCCATTATCCTCTTCCGGCTGGGGACTGATTAAAAAGGGAGGTGGCACCTAAAGTAGATATGCATGTCATCCGATTGGTGCAAAAATCTACATTACCTCTGCCTTCAACACCATTAAATGATGTCACGGATAGGAAAATAGATGGGGGGTTTTTAAACCATTTTCTCCTTGTCTGGGGCAATCATAAGACCAGCCATGGCTTTAGCCTGGATGGCAAAAGCAGTGGCAGCCTGGGCTGATTCATTGGAGGATGACCTTTCAATGGCATCTAGAGAGCAAAAATCCCATATTGCACATATCAAACAGGCAGCTATTTTTATGGAAGAAGCAGCCTTGGATATGGGTACAGTTGCCTCTCAGTCATCAGCCTCAGCAGTAGCAGCTCGCAGAGCAGTTTGGCTACGTACATGGAAAGCTGACTCAGAATCCAAGAAGGTTCTGGAGTCTTTGCCTTTTACTAGAGATATTCTTTTTGGTAAAGAATTAAACAGTAATTTGGAGTCAGAAGCAGACTCCAAGAAAGTGACGTTTTCTTCCACACACAAATCCAAGCCTAGATTTTTAGCTTTTCGGACTCAAGGAAAAGGAAAGGGTTATGGCAAAGTGTCTCAATCTGACAAGTTTGGTAAGACTAAAAAGCATTGGGCTACCAGAGGGCCGGCTTACACATCAGAAGATAAGCCATCAGCCTGATGGTGCGGGCCTCCACCTGGGGACCCCAGGGTGGGAGGCCGACTTTTTCAGTTTGCACAGATCTGGCAGCAGTCTACCACAGATACCTGGGTGCAAGAAGCGGTATCTCATGGTTATGCATTTGCTTTCAAGAAACACCCTCCTCAAAGGTTTTTTTGGACCAGCCCGTCTTCAGTGGAAACAAAGGCCAGTGCTTTGCAAGAGGCAGTTCAGAATTTGCTTCAGTCAGGAGTGATAATTGCAATTCCTCCTGCACAACAAGGACAAGGTTTTTATTCCAACCTGTTTCTAGTCCAGAAGTCAAATGGGTCGTTCCGGACCATACTTAATAACAAAGTGCTGAACAAGTACATTTGGGTGCCCCAGTTTCATATGGAGACTTTACGTTCCATTATTTTGGCCATGGAGTCAGAGGATTTTATGGTAACCCTGGATATCCAGGACGCTTACCTTCATGTTCCTATAGCACTGTCCCATCAGCGCTATCCCAGGTTTGCTATCCTCCAGCAACATTTTCAGTTTCAGGCCCTACCATTTGGACTGGCCACAGCTCCCAGAGTGTTCACCAAAATTATGGTGGTAATGGCATCTTACCTCCGTCAGCAGGGGATAAGGATTTTTCCATACCTCGATGACTTATTAATCCTGGCAAAATCTCAGGAATTACTTCAGTGTCATCTGCGACAGACAATAGCTTGTTTGTAGAGACATGGTTGGCTCATAAATTGGGCAAAGTCGTCCCTGGTTCCGTCACAACAGATGACTCACTTGGGGGCTGTGTTGGATTCCAGTCTTCAGAGAGTAATTTTACCTCTGAACAAAATATCCAAAATTCAATCAAGGATTCAGGAGCTGCTATACAGTCAAAAGTTATCCATTCACACAGCAATGCGTGTGATGGGGTTGATGGTGTCGAGATTCGACATGGTGGAGTATGCTCAGTTCCACTCGAGGCCTCTGCAATGTCTGATCCTTTCCAAATGGAATGGTTTTTCACCAGACAATAAAAACGCAGACTATGGTCCTTCCTCTGGAAGTAAGGAGGTCATTAGCCTGGTGGCTGCAGACATCCCATCTGGAAAAAGGGAGACCCTTTTGGATATCAGATTTGGAAATTCTGACAACGGATTTAAGCCTTCAGGGCTGGGGAGCGGTGTCAGAAAGGAGTTGCTTCCACAGGCAGTGGACCAAGGAAGAAAGTTGCCTTCCAATAAATATATTGGAACTGTGGGCCATATATATGGCAATTATTCAGGCAAAGGACAGTCTGCAAGGAAAACCAGTCCAAATCCGCTCGGACAATGCAAAGGCAGTAGCCTACCTCAACTATCAGGGACGAACTCGCATCCAAAACGCAATGAAGGAGGTAAGTCACACGTTAAAGTGGGCAGAATTCATAATCCAGCCTTGTCCGCAGTGTTCAATCCAGGAGTCCTAAACTGAGAAGTGGAGTTTCTTAGTCGACATGCCATTCATGCAAACAAATGGGCTTTACACTCTGAGGTATTCCAAATTCTGTTAGACAAGTGGGGGTTACAGGAGATAGATCTCATGGCGTCCTGTCAGAACAACAAAGTTCCCGCATACGGGTCAAGAACAAAGGATCCCAAAGCGATCTTTGTGGATGCACACAGGGCCGTCTTTTCGTATGGGCTCAGTGGGCTCTTGCCCAAGGGCCCCAGGAGTATAAGGGCCCTAGGCTGATAGCTGAGGGTCCCCTCTTTCCAGGGGTACCAGATTTTTGAAAATCGGCCCTAGGGAACCAGAGATATCCGACTTCAAAGCAGTGGTCCCCATCCAAGCCTGTTAATTGCTATTCCCAGCCAGATATCTCGGGCTCTGTATGACTTACAGTTTTTCTGAGGAACATTTAAAAAGCTGGGACTCTCCACTTTCGGTGGACACTGGCAGCTTGTCTCTACTATGCAAAGAACCAGAGATATCAGCCTTCAAGCAGCTGGTCCCTGCTCCCGCTCCTCACGCCTGGTATGCAGTTTTATATATTTGTTGGTGGATTGCTCTGGCTCCTGAACTCTGATCCCCAAGTCCCCAGTACCTCCTGACAAGGGAGACACTCTAATTTTTTATCCCATTCAAAGCTAAGAAATCTTTTTCCAGGAACTTGAGATATCTGCAGTCAAGCAAGCTGCCCTCTCACCAGAAAATGATGAATATTGATCCCACTCCACTATCGACCCCTCCTTTACATATTAAACACCCCATACCGCGCTGGAAGTTATGTACCGGGGCCCCTTCATTCAGCCCAGTGCCCCCTTCTACAGTTTAGTGTTCTCCCTCCCACCCCATCTGTGCAGTAAAGGATTAATTAGCAGAAATTACTGCTCCAGGTCCTACATGCTGAGCGGAAGATAGAACACCCCCTACCGCCCGCGGGACATCAAAGCTGCCGCTGATAGCACCCCCACCCATGGAGGATGGGTAGGGGCCCCAGTGCATTGCTGTGCCCAGGGGCCCACACTGCTGTTAAGACGGCCCTGGATGCACAGTCAGTGAGATGGCCTATGTGTTTCCACAAACACATCTGATGATGAAGAAGAGGGGGAGGTGGTCATGGTTGGGGGAAAAGAATTAGTTTTTGTCACAAATGTATCAAAAAATAGAAAGCCAAAGCAGGCCTCTAATCTGTCAGTTGCTAGGAAGGAGGTTGTAGCTAAGGATAAACAGGAAAAAATGGGACAAGGTAAAGCCCAAAGCAAAACTAAACACTTGGAAAGAAATGGTTCTCAGCGGGAGCTGGAGTGGGATCCTGTGGGGATAGAGTTAAGCCAAGCTGTAGGACCGCTGTTAGACGTGGTTGAAGTAGCTCAGTGTCCAGAAGGGGAAGTCCCTCATTCTTAAGGTGAGGTGTTGGTGGTTGATGAAACTCCTGGGTCCCCTGGTGGGGGTGGTCCCGGAGGCGGCTCCTTTATTAGTACCCCAAAGCCCCTGATCCTCCCCCGGACGAGGTGATAAAGGAGGAGGGGTGTGTTGTTGGGGAGGGGATTGGTAGGAAGGGGTCCGAGAGACTACTTAGTGAACTGTGGTCCCTGTTGCTGATAGTGTGAGTGAGGAGGAGGAGGGGGAGGTGGAAGAAATCTCCCTGTCTGACGAGGATGTTATCCCTTTTGGGGTGGCATGTAAAAGAGTTGGATCCTCGGATGAAGACTCTAAAAGACAAGCAAAGAAAAAGTGAATGGCATCCTACTTCTATAATACAAAAAACATGGCTCCCCAACCTATGCGATGTGCCACCATTAATGTGGCTTCCGTGTTTTCTGTGTTGGCCTTTAATTTTTTTCAAAACGGTTGATGTTGATCTTTTATTTTTGCAGGAGACCAGGATAGGTGACCTGGCCACACTTCATCGGGCCAAGGGTCAGTGGAAGCGTGGGCCTTTCTTCTGGTCTCTTGCGGCCGAGGCGTACGGTGGGTTGGCAGTGCTTTTTACTGATATGGTAAACATGCACAGGATTATAGAATTACAGGTGGGCAGGTGCATGGTTTTGGATGTCAACCTGAGAGGACATGACCTGAGATTAATAAACATATATAGGCCCCAAACAGCTTGGGACAGGAAATGTCTTTTCAGGGAGATAAAACCGCTTCTCTTTACGGCCCGGCAGATCGTCTTTGGTGGTGATTTTAACACCGTCATTAGGCCAAAAGATAGGGGAGTCACAAAAATTACCCTGGGCTATGATTCCAATTTTTTAGTTAGCATGATTAGAGAGGCTGGTCTGGTCGATGTGCATTTTCGCCATTTCCCAGACATCACTGGTTTCACCTATCATTGTGGTAGCCGTAGGTCTAGGATAGATAGGTTTTTTGTTAAGGAGTCCTCGAAAACTTTGCCTCCTGAGACATAGCCAGTAGAGTTCTCCGATCACCTTTTTCTGTGTGTTGCTTTGAACGTCTCAGAAACCCCTCAGAAAGGGCGTGGCCTTTGGCGTTTGAATTCCGGGCTCCTGAAGGAGGAGGGAGTTAGACAGTCCTTTAGAGACTTTTTTCAACTGCAGGAAACACTTCTGGAGGCTCGTTGGAGTAGATCTCAGTGATGGGAGGAGTGTAAAAAGAGGACTCAAAGGTTTTTTCAAAGGCTGGTAGTCAGGAGAAACTTGACAAAAAGATGTATTTACCAGAGCCTGAGAAAGGAACTAGATTTCTTGATCTCTGGGCGTGGGGATTGTGGGGAAATCTCCCGGGTGAAGGCTCAGATGAGAGAATATCAGTATAATCATCTGGCTTCTTTGATTTTGGAGAAGGATTATGGGAAATACCACTCTCCTGATCCCTACCAGAGTTGCAGAAAATCAGTTGATTTAAGGGAGGTCTTGGGCCTGTTTGATGACCAGGGTACTCTTCATGGAGACAGGGAGGGTATTTTGGGAGTCATCAAGTCTTATTACTCCGACCTTTTGTCTGAGCAGCCACTCATTAGAGAGAGGATGGATCGGTTCCTGGGGGTGACACCTGGGCTTGAGCAGCTTGATCCTTCTTTTGATTCTTTGGGGAATGATGTGACAGTGGAGGAGGTCAAGAAGGCTATAGACGGTTTGTCTATAAAAAAAATCTCCGGGCCCAGATGGGTTAACATCTGAATTTTTTTCAAGTTTTCTCAGACGTCTTGGCTCCTCGTCTTGTAGAGGTATTTAATGAAAGCCTGGGTGAGGGAGTGCTCCCTCCCTCTATGAGATCCTCTGCTCTCATATTATTGTCTAAAGGCAAGGATCCAGCCCATATTGAGAATTGGCGCCCCATCGCTCTTCTCAATACGGACAGAAAGATTCTGGCAAAGGTACTCTAAAATCGGCTGATGGAAGTTTCCGGGCTGTTACTTTCCCCGTCTCAGCATTGCACAGTAAAGGGTCGAAGCACCTTTAGTGCTGTCCTTGGCATCCGGGAGGCTGTGGAGCAATGTTGGGCTGAAAAATGGGGTAAGTATTTGCTGGCGTTGGACCAGGTTAATCATCAGTACCTGTGGGCTGTGCTGGAAAGGTATGGTCTTCCAGTAAGGGTGGTAGATTGGCTACGTGTCATTTACAATCAAGCTGAGAGCTTCCCGCTTGTCAACGGTTGGGCCCGCATTTTCGGTTGACTCGGGTGTCCGTCAGGGGTGTCCCCTGAGCCCCCTTCTGTACGTATTCGCAATTTACCCCTTTGTGCGGAGGATTGAGTGCGGTACTGTTGCAGTGGTGCAGCTGGGCCCTGGGCTACCACTGAGGGTGGCAGCCTACGCGGATGACATTACTGTGGTCGTGTCGTCTGTGGTAGAGGCGTGAGACATGGAACGTCTTATCTGTGAGTACTCTGAGGCTTAGTGCTCCAGGATCAATCAGGACAAGTGTGAAGCTTTCTGGATGGGGGAGGAAGGTGACGAGTTTGCCCTTCCGGATAGTCTCCCCCGCGCCAGTCCAGAGATAAAAGTTTTAGGTATTAAATTTGTCTGTGGTGATTATGCCACTAAAAATTGGGATAAGAGGCTGGAAGATGCTACTAGAAAGGTGCGGTCCTGGAGAGGGTGGCAGCTCTCTCAGGGAAAGGGTTGATTTGTGCAAAACCTACTTGGTTCCGCTTTTCTTGTATGTCAGTTATGTGTGCTTTTTGCCACAATCTTTGTGGACCAGGACGTATTCTTTATTCTTCCTGATGTTATGGGGGAATGGAATAAATCTGGTCAAGAGAGGGATTACCTACAGATCGAGGGAACAAGGGGGGCTGAGTATGGTCAACCCTGTAGTGTTTTTCGCTACAACTTTTTTAAAGCTAAATCTAGGGAGTTTGTTTCTAGAAACTCCCCCTCAATGGGTAGAAAGTTTTAGGGCCTGGGTGTCTCCCTTCCTCGGGTTATGGATGGATGGTGGCCGAGTAAAAACCCTTGGAGTCTGGCATGGCTACCTCCCGATCTATGTTATACTGTGCTTGAAGATGACGAGGCTTTGGGGTCTGGAGGTGGGTGAAGTCAAAAACTTCTCTAGAAAGGAGTTGGAGAGAAGAATTTTACAGACTCACTTCTATGCTCCGCTGTCGTTAAGGGACTGCCCGGGCAGTGTCTGCTCAGATGGGTAGTCTCTGATTAATTCACGGAGAATCCCACTGAAGTTCAGGGATATTGTCTGACTTTCCTTCCAAAGGAGACTTTATGTGCGGGGTAATCTCAAGTGCCGAATTGCCGATGATCGTGGTTGCCCACGTGAGGAATGTCTAGGGGAGGAGGAGACAATGGACCACTTCCTCCTTGAGTGTCCCTTCAATATAAAGGTTTGTAAAGCGGTTTCAAGGGCCTTACGCATCCCGTGCCTTTCGGGGCATAGTTACCCTGAGTGGGTTTATGGGACGTTCAAAGGATATAAACAGGGCCGGATTAACAATGGGGCGGATGGAGCTGCAGCTCCAGGCCCCCCATTGAAAATAGGCCCACAGGAGCCAATGCGGTGCAGCAAGTGTTGACAGGAAAAAAATAATCCTGTCACCACCAGCAGCTCACCGCACTCACCTCCCAAGGTGCCCAACGTAGCACCAGCTGGCCATTGTGCATAACACCCCATGGCCTTGGCTTGTCAGTTTGACACTCTGCTGCGCTGCTGCCCAGGCAGACCCGCCGGAACTCAGCCCGCCCCCCTGGTTTAATCGAAGCTCCGCTCCCAGATCAATCAGAAGCTCTGTCTTCATACTAGCTCTGCCCCTGATCCCGTCTAAGCTCCGCCCCCAGACCCACCGAAGCTCCGCCCCCCACACCAGTCCGGAGCTTGTCCTCATACCACTTGAAGCTCCGTCCCATATCTGTTGAAGCTCCGCCCCCAGACCAATCCAACGCGTCATCCTCATGCCACAGCAGACAAAAGCTCTGCTCTCTGGCCTGTCTGAAGGACCTCTGTGAGGAGAGGTGGGTTATGGATTGCACAGTGCATGCAGCGGACGTGCAACACCTTAGTAGGAGCAGAGCAGAGCACACCAGGCCCGGAGGTCGCCCTCTTCCTATATTTCAGTAAGTGATCTGTGTCATTAGGTGTATTTGTCTGTGTGTGTCAGTAAGTAATGCCTGTCAGTAAGTGATCTGTGTCATTAGGTGTATTTGTCTGTGTGTCAGTAAGTAATGCCTGTAAGTAAGTGATCTGTGACAGTAGGTGTATTTGTGTGCGTGTCAGTAATGTCTGTCAGTAAGTGGTCTGTCAGTAGGTGTATTTGGCTGTGTGCGTGTCAGTAAGTAATGTCTGTAAGTAAGTGGTCTGTGTCAGTAAGTTTGTCAGCAAGTGGTCTGTGTCAGTAAGTGTATCTGTGTGTGTGTGTCAGTAAGTAATCTCTGTCAGTAAGTGATCTGTGTCAGTAGATGTATTTGTGTGTGTCAGTAAGTAATGCCTGTCAGTAAGTGGTCTGTGTCAGTAAGTGGTCTGTGTCAGTAAGTAATCTGTCAGTAAGTGATCTGTGTCAGTAGGTGTATTTGTGTGCGTGTCAGTAAGTAATGTCTGTCAGTAAGTGGTCTGTCAGTAGGTGTATTTGTCTGTTTGCGTGTCAGTAAGTAATGTCTGTCAGTAAGTGGTCAGTCAGTAGGTGTATTTGTCTGTGTGTGTGTCAGTAAGTAATGTCTGTCAGTAAGTGGTCTGTGTCTGTCAGCAAGTGGTCTGTGTCAGTAAGTAATGTCTGTCAGTAAGTGGTCTGTCAGTAGGTGTATTTGTCTGTGTGTGTGTCAGTAAGTAATGTCTGTCAGTAAGTGGTCTGTGTCAGTGTGTCTGTCAGTAAGTTGTCTGTGTCAGTAAGTTTATTTGTCAGCAAGTGGTCTGTGTCAGTAAGTGTATCTGTGTGTCAGTAAGTAATGCCTGTCAGTAAGTGGTCTGTGTCAGTGTGTCTGTCAGCAAGTGGTCTGTGTCAGTAAGTAATGTCTGTCAGTATAAGTGGTCTGTGTCAGTAGGTGTATTTGTCTGTTTGCATGTCAGTAAGTAATGTCTGTCAGTAAGTGGTCTGTGTCAGGTGTATTTGTGTGTGTCAGTACGTAATGTCTGTCAGCAAGTGGTCTGTGTCAGTAAGTGGGTGTGTGTCAGTAAGCAATGTCTGTCAGTAAGTGGTGTGTGTGTGTGTGTGTGTGTGTGTGTGTGTGTGTGTGTGTGTAAGTTTGTCTGTGTGTGTCAGTAAGTAATGTCTGTTAGTAAGTGGTCTGTGTCAGTAAGTTTATTTGTCTGTGTGTGTCAGTAAGTAGTGTCTGTCAGTAAGTGGTCTGTGTCGGTAAGTTTGTCTGTGTGTGTGTATCAGTAAATAATGTCTGTCAGTAAGTGGTCTGTATCAGTAAGTTTCTGTTTTGTGTGTGTCAGTAAATAGTGTCTGTCAGTAATTGGTGTCTCAGTAAGTGGTGTGTGTCAGGAAGACCCTTACTGACAGACACACCACTTCCTAACAGAATTACTGTAAGGGGTGTCTGTCAGTAAGTGTCTGTGTCAATAAGTGTGTATATATGTGTGTGTCAATGTTTTGTCATTAAGGAGTGGCTGTCAGTAAGGGGTATGTGTCAGTGAGTAGTGTGTGTTAGTGTGTCAGTAAGTGGGTCAATGTCAGTGTGTATCATTTAGTGGAATCTGTGTTAGTAAGGATCTAAGAAGAAACACAGGGTGAGGGTTCCGCACTGGAATGCCCTATGGTTTCCTGTGACCTGCAACAGGATTTATACCAAGGGAAAAAAATCACAAGTAAAGCCAACTACCATATAATTTTAATAGGGTTATCGTGGTGTCCCAGCTATTAGAGGTGTTGGCGGTGCACCCCAGAGTCAGATATAATAGAAACACAAAAGAGAAAGGAAAGACTCTTTGTTGGGGACACTCAGATCAAATTCAACAGTATGTTCATGTGATCAGAAGTTAAAACATAACCTTTATTTGGTATTGGTTAAAAAATATAGTTTAAGCGCCTTTTATGCAGTAATATATATGTATATATGTGTGTGTGTATATGTATGTGTGTATATATATATATATATATATATATAAACAAGCAAGGAAGACCCTAATTACACATATCAAATGTCCATCTGGATATATTTCCTTAACGTCCACCATAAATCAGTGGATAGAAAAAACCTGTCACAGTCTGATTCCTATTCACGTGTGACTCAATATTTTAATGGCTCCATGTTGCCATAATATACATTTTACATATTACGTATACCTGCAATGATGAGAAAGGGTCCGAAGGTAAAGAGAAGTTTAGTAAATAAAAGAGTTTAGAGAGAATACCTGTGTTATGTAAAAATTAATACAAGATCCACACAGTATAAACTTTCACCAATACTGAAAGGGGTATTAGCGGTTTGTACTTTCCAGGGAGAGCTGGAGCTCAGAACGCAGAGCCGGGTGGGCCCGTCGTGCACAGTAGCGTATGGAGTGAGGTACCTGTCGCTGCCTGATAACACGGTTCACCTCCACGGGCTTGTTCACATCATTGCAGGTATCCGTGATGTGTAAAATGTATATTACGGCAACATGGAGCCATTAAAATATTGAGTCACACGTGAATAGATATCAGACTGTTGCAGGTTTTTTCTATCCACTGATTTATGGTGGACGTTAAGGAAAAATATCCAGATGAACACTTGATATGTGTAATTAGGGTCTTCCTTGTTTGTTTTCTTTTCTTTTATATATTACTGCATAAAAGGCGCTTAAACTATAATTTTTAACCAAAACCAAAAAAGGTTATGTTTTAACTTCTTATCAAACAAACATACTATTGACTCTGAGTGCCCCCATAGCTGCACTATTAAGTGGTTGAAGGTAGGCACTAGCTATGTCCGTCATGGAGATAGCCACACCCTCTTATGTAGACCAAACCCACACCACGTTGGTCACACCCCCACATCACTAGTCACACCGCCGCAGCACCAGTCACACATCCTGCCAAGGCACACAATAGGCCTTTCCTAAATTTCAGCTCCAGGCCCATCTGGACCTTAATCTGGCACTGGATATAAAGGATATGATTTAACCACAATTTTTTAAGTTGGTTTAGCAATTAGGTTTCACACATGGTATGCACGGTGTCAGGTTTCTCTCAGAGCAAAGGTCCTCCCCTGTGAAGTGGTGGTGGGAAATATTGTACACGAGATTAGGAGGATGATGGATATGGACAGGAGGAGGTTGGATGCTGTCGGGTGGTCCAGGCTCTGGCACCACTTGAAACCCCCTTGAGTGGGTAGCAGAAATCCTTTTCTTGTTCATCTTCTGGCTTTCTGTTCTTCACCTCCCCATAGATTTTCTTTTTCTGTTTTTTTTTTTTTTTTGTTGTTGAAACATATGGCTAAAAGGTTTCATTCATTTTTTCATTGCTTGTGGTTATGATGTGTATTGTTTGTATAGTAGGTTGGTTTTGTCTAGATGATTTGTGTTAAGCTGTACTGGCAGTGTGTGCAGCCATACAAGCTTTGTTCCTTTCATTTTGGTTAGCTAGACAACAATTCAGTGTATATTGTGTGTCTTGTTTTATGAATTTTACCATATTTTTCTAATATATGTTGCAATTTTCTTATTAAAAAGATACCCACTTTGTTGATTTCAGGTGTCAAATTTGTTGCAAGAGACTCGGTAACCCTTGCAAAACTACAGCTACTTATTCATAATAGAAAACTATGGTGTTAAGGTGCCCACTTTGCCAGTGTATTTCATGCCCAAGCCAGTGTTGAGCAAGGAAAAATACATATGGGTCATATGCAAGTGACCCCACTCTGTTGACTTCAGAAGTCAAATTTGTTGCCCGAGACTCGTTAACCCTTGCAAAACTACAGCTACTTATTCATAATAGAAAACTATGGTGTTAAGGTGCCCACTTTGCCAGTGTATTTCATGCCCAAATCAGTGTTGGGCAAGGCAAAATACATGTAGGTCATATGCAAGTGACCCCACTCTGTTGATTTCAGGTGTCAAATTTGTTGCCGGAGACTCGTTAACCCTTGCAAAACTACAGCTACTTATTCATAATAGAAAACTATGGTGTTAAGGTGCTCACTTCAGGGACGTGCAGTCAGGGGAGGCAGTGCCTCACCTGTCATATTCTGATCTGATTATTAGAATAATACAAAAAAGATATCTATAACACAGATTCTGTGTTATTGATGACTTCTTTGTATTATTCTACAAATTTTTCAGTTAAAATCCTAGCCATACAGAGATGGGAGGCAGCGAGAGCGCTGCCTCCCACTGACAATTATAAACTGCATGAAGCGGGGGGCGTGGCCATGGCAGTGGTCAGGAAATGCCCATTGAAAAAAACGAGGGATTGAGGCACCTGTACATGTGCCTCAATGACAGGGTTGTGCCTTGAGCCCACATCAAGGCACGCCCCTCACCTTCCCGATCTGCTATGCTCCCCTCCCCTCCCCTGATGACCACCTCTCGCTCTCTCCGCTGATGCTCACTGCTCCCCGCTGCAGAGACAGTGCCCAGCAGGGTGAGCAGGTCACACGGCGACAAGGGAGCACCACCAAGGCAGGAGGCAGCGTTCAGGCTGGGGCTACTGAGCAGAAGATGGACTCCTCCAGGTCACCAGGGAGCGCGGTGGTCATGGCTGTCTGACATCAGGAGCTTACCCCGGGACTTTCTCTTAGTGTGAGTGGAGGTGCCAGTACGACAATTGTCTCAGCCAGCGGCACGGCGGCTGCAGCGCGGAAGCTCTTCTGATGCTCTCTATCCCTAGGTACACTAGAAAACAAATTCACAGCATCATAGAATTTGTTTTCTAGTGTACCTAGGGATAGAGAGCATCAGAAGAACTTCCGCGCTGCAGCCGTGATGCTGTGACTCCATTGCAAATTTCTTTCTATATATAAAACATTTGTTACGTTGCTATAGGTTATAAAATAGCAAAGTACAGGCTTGCAGCTCCTCTCAGACCATGATGCTGCCTCTAACAACACTAGATAGGTTAGTTGAGACCTGTCTGCTGCTGCTTTATTATTTCTGTATCTATACCTCCCACCCCTCCCCTCTTCCATTCTGATGTCTCTACCACACACAACATGCCCTCTCTCTCCAACTGCCCCTCTCCCTGTGTGAGTGCTACACCCTCATTATCCTAACTCTGACACTCTCTATTACCCCACAGCTCCCTCATATTTCTCTACTTACCCCTCTTTTTTGCCTCTCTTCTTGTGTGACTGTCCTGTCATTGCCCTAACTCTAACACCCCCTATTACCCCCCACCCCCAGTCCTTTCTCTGCCCCTGTTCCTCTCCCTGTGTGACTGCACTCATTGTCTTGTTTCTTAAGGTGGGTACGCACTGGCCGATATATCGTCCGTTCTCCTGAACGGCCGATATATCGCAGGTCCGTCGGCCAGTGTGTACGGGCGATACATCTGTCAACTCCGTCGTTCACAGACGTATTGCATCAGCCTTGCAGCACAGCCGACGGACAATATATCTACCGATATATTGGTGCGTCGCTGTGACCGCCCGTACACATGCTGCGGCAGCCGGCAGTGATTGACAGCTGAACTGGGCGGGCGTGTACACACGCCCGCCCAGTTCATGACGTCCGTCCTCGATGGATCGGGCAGTGTGTATGCTCAACACACTGCTGTCCATAGATATATCTGCCGATCAATTGATCGGCAGATATATCTACCAGTGTGTACCCACCTTAACGCTATCCCTCAGCCACTCCCTCTCTCTCTTTGTCTCTCTCTCTTCGCTCATTGCATCATTGCCCCACCCACATTGGCCAGTGCCTCCCCAGCCATTGACCTCACCGCACGTCACTGGCTCACTTTGCCAGTGTATTTCATGCCCAAACCAGTGTTGGCCAACGAAAAATACATGTGGGTCATATGCAAGTTACCTCACTCTGTTGACTTCAGGAATCAAATTTGTTAACCCTTGCAAAACTACGGCTACTTTTTCAAAATAGTAAATCATAATATGGTGTATGTGCCCACTTTGCCAGCGTATTTCATGCCCAAACCAGTGTTGGGCAAGGAAAAATACACGCATGTCATATACTATTGATCCCACTCTGATGACTTCAGGTCTCAAATTTGTTGCCTGAGACTCGTTAACCCTTGCAAAACTACAGCTACTTATTCATAATAGAAAACTATGGTGTTAAGGTGCCCACTTTGCCAGTGTATTTCATGCCCAAACCAGTGTTGGGCAAGGAAAAATACATGTGGGTCATATGCAAGTGACCCCACTCTGTTGACTACAGGAGTCAACTTTGTTGCAAGAGACTCGTTAACCCTTGCAACACTACAGCTACTTATTCAAATTGGTAAATTATAGTGTATGTGCCAACTTTGCAAGCGTATTTCATGCCCACACCAGTGTTGGGCAAGGCAAAATACAAGCGGGTCATATGCAATTGAGCACCCTCTGTTGATTTCAAGTGTCAAATTTGTTGCCCGAGACTTGTTAACCCTTGCAAAACTACAGACACATTCAAAATGGTAAATTATAGTGTATGTGCCCACTTTGCCAGCGTATTTCATGCCCACACCAACGTTGGGCAAGGCAAAGTACACGTGAGTCATATGCAAGGGACCCTCCTCTGTTGATTTCAGGTGTCAAATTTGTTGACCAAGATTCATTAACCCTTGCACAACTGAATGATCTGAATAAGAAGCCGGAGCTCGAATAAGAAGTGAATAAGAAGCTGGAGCTTGAATAAGAAGTGAATAAGTATCTGGCCTAATAAGAAGCCAACTTCAGCCTCGTCCAGCCTTATCAGTTACAATGATAACGTAAATTTGTGTCAATTTTAAGAAAAACATGACAAAAAATAAAATAGTGCACCACTTGCACACCACTTAACCTATAGAAATATTTACAGGTGAAAAATAATTTTGAAAAAGTGTATTTTGGTGTTACAACAAAATCTTGTTACAGTCTTCATTCTTAACTAAATGTAATTGGAATCTTTAAATGTGCTGGATCCCTTCTATTGTTGCTTAATTGCGTGGTTTAGTGCTGGGAACAAGTGGACACTGACTGACCAAAGAAAGACAGCAGCGGATGGTCCCCGCAGCAGATTGAGCCCTACAGCAGATGCGCGGCCACGACTAGTCTCAGTGCTCAGTGTCGGGAACGCGCATACCCATTTCTGTGCTGTGGACTCGGCTCTCAGCATCTTGGCGGCGGCGGCGGCTGCAGCAGCATCTCGCACCGGAGCGGGCTGGATGCGCGCGGGTCTCGGGACTGAGGCTCGCAGCAGAGAGGAGACAGTTGTTTTCCCGGTAGCGGACTTGGAGCACCGCTCTCCAATATATACACCACGTCCGGACCGACAGCTGTTACCGGAGGTGTCAGACAAAAGCTGGAGGCGAGACCCAGGACATGAGGAGCGAGCGGGAGACTCAGCCGTCCGTGTTGAGAGGGAACCGGGAGAACCGGAGCAGTGACAGGCAGAACCGGGATGTGGAAGTGGGGGGAATGGCGAGCACCGTGAGGCACAGAGAGGAGAGGAAGGCGGCTCTAAGCAAAGTGAGGACGCGGGGTGCTGCTGTGTGTGTCACCTATTGTTGTGTGCTGCTGCTGGGGACCGGGCTGGGGTTGGACCAGGCATACCACGTGACCTGTCACTATCACACTCATCTCCTGTGTTTATGTGTACACACATATGTTTGCTGGTGTGTGGTACCACTGCATGCCAGTATACATAGCTTGGACATGTATGGCACAGCCAGACGACCTGCTCCTCCCCAGCTGGGGTGACATGATGGTGGAGACTTTGGCCAAATGGTCATGCTTAGACATGGCCTCACCACAGCTGGAGAGCCACATGTTACCTGATGCATGGTCTATACAAGGGGGAGGCAACCTGTGGAACTCCACTACACATCCCAGCATGGCCTGCCACAGTTTTAAAATACCCTAACAGCAAAACTATGGCAAGGCATACTGGGTCATGTAGTTCCATGCAGCTGGAGTGCCACAGGTTACCTACCCTTGGTCTACATTCAGACTCACATCTCCAGATCTATATTTAGTAATCAGCTGCCGACATGTTGGCGTTATGCACTCATGGGGGTCAGTTCAGTTGTGGGTGATGCCAGCAATGCGTATGACCTAGTGTGTGCATATGCTGCACTTATGGTATTCCTGAGATTGCATATTTTAATATGCATCCCTATGGAACTGCAAACAAAAATACACATTTTCAGACTGAACTGGGGGCAATTTGGTATTCAACAACATCACGCCAATATCACAGGTATGGTCCGCAATTGAATTGACCCCATGGTTTGTGTCATTTTATGCATGACTTTTAGGCCAGTGATACTGTATGACCGAAATGTGAGACAGTACCATGGACAGCAGCATAATTACTAGCTATGAGGAAGCCTGATCAGACACTAGTTCCATTCAACCCACTACTTCCTTCACAGGCTTTGCTTGCTGCACTGAAGGCATTCTTTAAAAAAAACAAAACCGACAATAATGAAACAACACCTTTACCGCTTTTACATCGCAAACCTGGTAAGGACCCGGCTTTTGAACACGCGTCCGACCCGGTTCTGAACAAGCTATACCCCTTTCACATCGCATTTTGGAGCTGGGTTATTCCCGGGTTATTTCCGGGTTAGTGCCTTTCACACTGAACCTGGTTCACCCATTTAAAACAGTGTGATGCTATTTTAAATGGACTTTTCTATCTCACATGTGACATTTCACAGGGAGACAGCCTATCACCTCCTTTTCCAGATTCTGGGGTTGAATATACCGGGTCTGAGGCTTTCACACTGCCAAATGAACTGGGTCCGAACCGTGTAGGATCCTTTTAACACGGGTTGAAATACCGGGTTGTTGGACCCGGTAAATTCACTGTGGAGCTTTCACACTGCAGCTCGACCCTGGTTGACACGGCTAAAACTCTGCAATATACCGAGTTTTTGATGCAATGTGAAATGGGTATTTTAGTAGACTATCGCACGTACACATTATTAATTAAAGATAGCTTTACAAATATGTTCAGTTACATGTTTATTAATATAGACAATAGGCTAATTCTGAGGGGGTCAATTGAATTTAAAATATGTGATAACTTGTGTCCCATGAACTGAAATTGCAGGTTGAATTAAATTAATAATCTGAGATTATTTAACACATCGAAAGCGTAAAAATGTAATGACATTGGGGGTCATTCCGAGTTGTTCGCTCGCAAGCGGATTTTAGCAGATTTGCTCACGCTAAGCCGCCGCCTACTGGGAGTGAATCTTAGCATCTTAAAATTGCGAACGATGTATTCGCAATATTGCGATTACACACCTCGTAGCAGTTTCTGAGTAGCTTCAGACTTACTCGGCATCTGCGATCAGTTCAGTGCTTGTCGTTCCTGGTTTGACGTCACAAACACACCCAGCGTTCGCCCAGACACTCCTCCGTTTCTCCAGCCACTCCTGCGTTTTTTCCGGAAACGGTAGCGTTTTTTCCCACACGCCCATAAAACGGCCTGTTTCCGCCCAGTAACACCCATTTCCTGTCAATCACATTACGATCACCAGAACGATGAAAAAGCCGTGAGTAAAATTCCTAACTGCATAGCAAATTTACTTGGCGCAGTCGCAGTGCGAACATTGTGCATGCGCATTAAGCGGAAAATCACTGCGATGCAAAGATTTTTACCGAGCGAACAACTCGGAATGACCCCCATAGTACAGTGCTCCTGGTACAGCTGTCCCAATGAGATGTTTAAATAAGAGATCATTTTTTTGGTGATTTTCTAGAAATAAGCAGAAAAATTGGTTAAATAATATGGGACATGTATGTAGAGGTGTATTGGGGGGAAAGCACTTTCCTCCACACCCCTGGTCAATCAGCATGTTTATGGGTCATCAAAAACCTGTGCTAAATGACCACCCCCTTCATTACACCCTTGTTACATTGTCCCTCCTCCAATGAACTTTTAGTACCGGGACATGCACTCCAGAGTGCCGTTCACATGTCATTCTGGAGTGTGATTTTGGCAGTAATGTTGGTGGTCACAGACCACTACATTACTGATCGGGGGCCTGAGTAGGAAGTAGAAATCTGTTCTGCATATATGTAGAATGGATTTCCTCAGCTACAGCCGGGGGCAGACTCGGATATAGTCACATGGGATGTGTCGTGAGTCAATAAAGCCCAGCTGGTTGTGGTCAGATCCCATGCAACCATGCCAGTTTAGTGGTTAAAGGAAAATTCCACTTTCTCATACGTCCTAGAGGATGCTGGGGACACTTCAAGAACCATGGGGTATAGACGGGATCCGCAGGAGACATGGGCACACTTTAAGACTTTGAATGGGTGTGAACTGGCTCCTCCCTCTATGCCCCTCCTCCAGACTCCAGTTAGATTCTGTGCCCAATGAGACTGGATGCACACTGAGGAGCTCTCCAGAGTTTCTCAGAAAAATACTTTATGTTAGGTTTATTATTTTCAGGGAGACCTGCTGGCAACAGGCTCCCTGCATCATGGGACTGAGGGGAGAGAAGCAGACCTACTTCTGTGAGTTTCACGGCTCTGCTTCTTAGGCTACTGGACACCATTAGCTCCAGAGAGTCTGATCGCTAGGTACGCCTAGATGCTCGTTCCCGGAGCCGCGCCGTCAACCCCCTTGCAGAGACAGAAGTCAGAAGCCGGGTGAGTAAAAGAAGATCAGAAGACTTCAGTGATGACAGAAGACGGCTTTTGGGGTACCGCGCAGCGGGTGCGCTGCGCGCCATGCTCCCACATACAGAACAGCACTGCAGGGCGCAGGTGGGGAGGGGGGGGGGGGGCGCCCTGGGCAGCATAAATCCTCAAATAGCGACTGGCAAGAGTGTATACAGTGCTGGGCACTAATTACAGACCCCCGCCAGTATAAATATTGAAATTAAGTGGGACTGAAGCACGCCATTAAGGGGGCGTGGCTTAGCCCTCACAGCTCTGACCAGCGCCATTTTCTCATCACAGAAGTGGCAGAGATGCTGAGCCTGGCCTCCCACACTACTGTACAAGTAACAGGGTGCAAAACGAGGGGGGGGGGGGGGGGCACAAGAGATTTGGTGTTAATTTGTTGAAATTAAAAGCGCTAACAGGTCTGGGCAGTATATTACTCGCTTCAGAACCGGGACAGGTGCTGGGTTGTGAGCTGGCAGAACTCCTTCTGTGTTTTTCTATCAGGCTTTGCTGTGGGTCTATCCCCTATAGCCCCAGTGTGGTTGTGGGTGTCGGTACGCGTGTGTCGACATGTCTGAGGCTGAGTGCTCTTCCCAGGAGGAGGCTGGAGTGGGGACAGAAAAGACTGTGAGAGTGACCGTGTCGGCACCGCCGACGGATGATTGGGTAAATATGTTGAGTGTTTTGAATGCATATGTGGCTCGGTTGACTAAGAGATTAGATAAATCTGAGTCTAAAAACCAGACATGGAGAAAATCCATGGAGGACGCATTGTCACAAGCTCAGACCCCTTTTGGGTCACAAAAACGTGCATTTACCCAGATAGCAGATACAGATACCGACACGGACTCTGATTCCAGTGTCGACTATAGTGATGCCAGATTAAATCCTAAACTGGCTAAGAGCATTCAGTACATGATTGTGGCGATAAAAGATGTATTACATATCACAGAGGACCCTGCTGTTCCTGATACTAGGGTCTGTATGTATAAAGGAAAGAAACCTGAGGTAACGTTTCCTCCCTCTCATGAACTGAACGCTCTTTTTGAAAAGGCTTGGGAAAATCCTGACAAGAAGGTACAGGTTCCCAAAAGAATTACAGTGGCATATCCGTTTCCCTCTGGAGACAGGGAAAAGTGGGAATCAACCCCCATGGTGGACAAAGCTCTATCGCGTCTGTCCAAAAAGGTGGCGCTTCCGTCTCCTGACACGGCAACCCTAAAGGATCCTGCGGATCGTAAGCAGGAAAATACACTAAAATCCATTTATGTCACTACGGGTTCGCTACTCAGGCCTGCCGTTGCTTCCGCATGGGTGAGTAGCGCTATTGAAAAGTGGGCAGATAACTTGTCATCTGAGATAGATACCCTAGACAGGGATAGTGTGCTTTTGACTGTGGGTCATATCAGGGACGCTGCAGCATATTTAAAAGAAGCTGCAAGGGATATTGGCCTTTTGGGATCAAGGGCCAATGCCATGGCAGTCTCGGCTAGGAGGGCATTGTGGATTCATCAATGGAATACTGATGCTGACTCTAAGAAAACTATGGAGTCTCTACCGTTTAACGGTAGTGTCTTGTTTGGTGACGGCCTCGCTGACCTGGTATCTAAGTCATAATTTTTACCTTATGTTCCTGCACAACAAAAGAAAACGCCCCACTATCAGATGCAGTCCTTTCGGCCCAATAAATACAAAAAAGGCAGAGGGTCCTCCTTCCTTGCTGCGAGAGGAAGAGGAAAGGGAAAATGGTCACAGGCTGTGGCAAGTTCCCAAGAGCAGAAGTCCTCTCCGGCTTCTACCAAATCCACCGCATGACGCTGGGGCTCCTCTGCGGGAGTCCGCACCGGTGGGGGCACGTCTCAAACTCTTCAGTCAGGTCTGGGTGCACTCGGACCTGGATCCTTGGATATTAGAAATAGTAACTCAAGGGTACAAATTAGAGTTTCAAGACATGCCCCCTCACCGATTTTTCAAATCGGCCTTGCCAGCTTCTCTTCTAGAAAGGGAGGTAGTATGTGCTGCAATACTGAAGCTGTGTCAAAATCAAGTCATTGTCACGGTTCCCCCGTCACAACAGGGGGAAGGCTTTTATTCGAGTCTGTTCGTGGTCCCGAAGCCGGATGGCTCCGTCAGACCGATTCTGAACCTAAAATCCCTCAATTTCTTTCTAAAAAGATTCAAGTTCAAGATGGAATCTCTCCGAGCAGTGATCTCCAGTCTGGAGGAGGGGGATTTTATGGTGTCGGTCGACATAAAGGATGCCTACTTCCACGTTCCCTTATATCCTCCACATCAGGCATACCTGAGGTTTGCTGTTCAGGATTGTCATTACCAATTTCAGACGTTGCCGTTTGGCCTGTCCACGGCTCCGAGGATTTTCACCAAGGTTATGGCGGAAATGATGGATCTCCTGCGCAAGCAGGGAATCACAATTATCCCGTACTTGGACGATCTCCTCATAAAGGCGAGATCCAAGGAGCAATTGCTGAAAAATGTTGCGCTCTCACTGACGATTCTGCAACAACATGGTTGGCTCCTAAACTTGCCAAAATTACAGTTGGTTCCAACGACACGACTGTCGTTCCTGGGTATGATTCTGGATACAGAATTACAGAGAGTTTTTCTTCCAGTGGAAAAGGCTCTGGAAATACAGAACATGGTTAAACAGATTCTGAAACCGGCAAGAGTGTCAATTCTTCAATTCACTCGGTTGCTGGGGAAAATGGTGGCAGCCTACGAGGCCATTCCGTATGGCAGGTTCCATTCCAGGGTGTTTTAGTGGGACCTGTTGGACAAGTGGTCCGGGTCTCACCTGGACATGCACCAGAAAATAATCCTATCTTCCAGGACCAGGATCTCCCTTCTGTGGTGGCTGCACAGTTCTCACCTTCTGGAAGGACGCAGGTTCAGGATTGAGGATTGGATCCTGGTGACCACAGATGCAAGCCTCCGAGGCTGGGGAGCAGTCACACAGGGGAGAAACTTTCAGGGAAAATGGTCAAGCCAGGAAGCTTGTCTGCACATAAACATTCTGGAATTAAGGGCCATTTACAACGGCATTCTGCAGGCAGAACATCTTCGCGGCCTGCCCGTCTTGATTCAGTCAGACAACATAACAGCAGTGGCGTACATAAACCGCCAGGGCAGAACAAAGAGCAGAGCGGCGATGGCAGAGACCACGAAAGTTCTTCGCTGGGCGGAAAGACATACTGTACAAGCGCTCTGTCAGCAGTCTTCATTCCAGGAGTGGACAACTGGGAAGCAAACTTCCTCAGCAGACACGATCTCCATCCAGGAGAGTGGGGTCTTCATCAAGAGGTCTTTGCAGAAGTGACAAGTCGTTGGGGAATTCCTCAAATAGACTTGATGGCGTCCCGTCTCAACAAGAAACTTCAGATATTGTTCCAGGTCGAGGGACCCTCAAGCAATAGCGGTGGACGCCCTAGTGACACCGTGGGTGTTTCCGTCGGTCTATGTGTTCCCTCCACTTCTATTCATTCCAAAGGTGATAAAGATTATAAGACGAACAAGGGTTCAGGCGATACTCATTGTTCCGGATTGGCCAAAAAGGGCCTGGTATCGAGATCTTCAGGAGTTACTCATAGAAGACCGAAAGGGTATTCCCAGTGAAGTCATTCCCACACTTCTTCAGGCTAGAAAAGAAGTGGCGTCCGTAAGGCGGGTGTCCGAGTTGGTGGCTTTGTCTCACAACAGCCCCTATTTAATCTTCCATGCGGATAGAGCGGAGTTGAGAACTCGTCAGCAATTTCTGCCAAAAGTGGTTTCATCATTTCACGTAAACCAGCCTATTGTGGTGCCAGTGGCTACTGACGCCTTGGCGGAATCGAAGTCTCTCGATGTTGTTAGAGCTTTAAAAATCTATGTCGCCAGAACGGAGCAGATTAGGAAAACAGAGGCTCTGTTTGTTCTCTGGGCTCCCAATAAGATTGGGGCTCCTGCTTCCAAGCAGACTATTGCGCGCTGGATCTGTAATACGATTCAGCAGACTCATTCTACGGCAGGATTGCCGTTACCAAAATCGGTGAAAGCCCATTCTACCAGAAAGGTGGGCTCTTCCTGGGCGGCTTCCCGGGGGGTCTCGGCATTACAGCTTTGCCGAGCTGCTACTTGGTCAGGATCAAACACCTTTGCGAAGTTTTACAAGTTTGAAACCCTGGCTGAGGAGGACCTCTTGTTTGGTCAATCGGTGCTGCAGAGTCATCCGCACTCTCCCGCCCGTTCTAGAGCTTTGGTATAAACCCCATGGTTCTTGAAGCATCCTCAGCATCCTCTAGGACGTATGAGAAAATAGGATTTTAATACCTACCAGTAAATCCTTTTCTCTTAGTCCGTAGAGGATGCTGAGCGCCCGTCCCAGTGCGGGCTGTTTCTGCAGTTTGGTTATGGTTACACTCGTGTTGAGTTAAGTTCAGTAAGTCTATGGCTGAAGTTGGTCATGCCGTTGCATGCGTTGTTGTTGAATGCCATGTTGTACGGCGTGTTGAGGTGTGAGCTGGTATGTGTCTCACCTTAGTTTAAAAAATTAAAATAAATCCTTTTCCTCGAAATGTCCGTCTCCCTGGGCACAGTTCCTATAACGAGTCTGGAGGAGGGGCATAGAGGGAGGAGCCAGTTCACACCCATTCAAAGTCTTAAAGTGTGCCCATGTCTCCTGCGGATCCCGTCTATACCCCATGGTTCTTGAAGCATCCCCAGCATCCTCTACGGACTAAGAGAAAAGGATTTACCGGTAGGTATTAAAATCCTATTTTTGTCAGGGGTCAAATGTACAATTTGACCCTACAGTTTTTTTTAGTGGCTTGTGATTGGTCTTTCTGCTGTGACTCTTGTAGTGGGCCTGCAGACAAAGGTTATCCGAACTAATAAACCAAATAAAATGACATTAAATGTATGACAGTTATTTTCCTACATGGGTTTCCCATACAATTGTAATTATGGAATTCAGTTTTCAATTGTAATTGTGGGCAACATGTTTTCTTTCTCTGATTTATAAGACAGATGACAGTATAAACAATAAATCAGTAAATGTAATTGGGCATCCCTTATAAAATTAAAGCAATCATTGAATATCTATGTGATAACACCTGTTAAGCAAGGTACAAACAGAACATATTTGTGATCATTTAATGTAAAATTACTATTTAGTTGCTGAATTTAACTGGTTGATACAAAATAAAACCGTGACTGTGGCATGTAAGTAAGCTTTGGGCACAGTAGATTCAGTATACATTTATTTCTAGATTCTTGATTGATCCACTAGTCCTTAAATTAAGCCAGGAGAAGACAATTCCACAACTGAAAACTATGATCACTTTAACTGATCAAGAATACGTTGCCTACCCTCAACAACAATGGGCTCCACTAAGCAACTGATTGATTATTGCAGAGGAGAGGAGAGCCATAAAAAATATCTTCAAACATCCAAGATGGAATTCATTCTGTTGAAGCAGGACCCATATAGCTACAAAAGCCCTGAAGAAAGGTTTAGCTTACACCAAAGTGCCTTCACAAAAAAGTGTCTGCATTGAATATTGGTGAAAATGAATAATGGTGTAAATCTTCATGTAGAATAAACATCTTTATAAGTATATAAAGAATGACAATCCATAGTTATGTGGGTAGAGTCCTCTATTAAGTCCATGTGTCAGCCAGTGACATAGGACATATTTGCAGATGAAAGGAAGAATAAAGTTGAGTAAACATAAAAAAACTGAATATTCCAGACTTGAAGAAAGTGTAGATGAAAAAGATTGCTGATTCAGCAAGGCAACAATTTAAAACATATCTTATAATCAAGAGGTGTGAAAGATTCAGGTCTTGGAATGGCCTTCACAGACCCCAGACTTGAATACTGTGGAAAGTCTATGGGAAGATCTAAAATTTGGAGTGAGTGCGAGGAGACCTACTGTACTGTAAGGATAATTATTTATATGTATGGCAATGTTTGTACAAAAACAGTTGTATATCCTATCTTAAATGACAGATTGAAAACATTTGTGTCTTCCAATATGGTCTGTACAATATGTGCCCTGGCTGCTCATCGTGCACAAGGGAATGGAAACCACTGGCTACATTAAATATCTCTTGATATTGACAGAGGAGGCTGCCTGGGCAAAAAAATGTTTTCCAGTCTTTTATGTGAGCATCATTCATGATGATACAGGTGATGCATTTACCATGCACAGCTGTAGAGTCATCTATTGTTGGAAATGATCACTTTGCACTACTATTGCTGTTCCCCTTAGAGATCAACCATCTCTGTTTCACCAACCATAGTACAGATGAAAGCTTAGTCCCATTTGTATGAGCCCTTAAGCATTGATATAAAAAAAAATCCACTAGAAAAACCAAGATTGTAAAGTTAGGTAAGTTCAGTCAGGAAGCCCTACAGCTAATCTCCATCATTTATTAGTGATTTAATAAATGTATATCAATTTCTGCAACAAAATAAATAGTTTTCATTGCCTTTATGCCTGTAAAGTTAAATTTCCTATGTTTTGATAACCCGACACCACAGTTCTCAGTATCATAGAGTCATGGTTATAAGAGAGTATCACTTATTTGTGGTGTCTCTTGCAGGTGGTAATACGGCGCCTTCCTCCCAGCATAAGTAAAGAACAACTAGAGGAACAACTACATCCTTTGCCAGCACACGATTATTTTGAATTTTTCACTGCTGATCCCAGGTAAAGATCATGAGGAGAATTACTGAAAACAAGTACTGCAGAAAGTGTAGATATGGAACATAACAAGAAATACATTATATTGTGTAAAATAATCTCCCTGTGCATTTCTAATGAGTACTTATTAAATAAAATACTGCTTGTAGAATAGTAGACAAAATAAAATATTTCGAAAACTGCATATCAACCATAAAATATACCAATGGCTACTAGATTTTGCAGGGAGGGCGGAAGCAAATCCTCTTCAGCCCCTACGGAGATTCGTTGGCAGCCACCATTTCAGGAGAACGCTTTGTGGTGTGCCCGTCCATCCCAACCTGTGCTGTCTGCTGTCTCCAAACTCCGGCTGAATAAAGCTCTCCAATAAGAGGGTCTATGCTGGCTAGGGATTGCGGCCTTGGAAGGGGTAGTGATGTGGCCACTGGGTGGGAGGTGGCCACTCCTGTTTGCCCAGGGGGTGGCTGCGGAAGGGTGGTTTGCCTGGGGGTACCCCCTTAGTTATGTGGCCATGGGGGTTGGTTGCCCGGAGGTGGCTTGCTCAATAACATGGCCACGGGGTGGGGCGGGGGTGTTGTTGTTTGCCCGGGGGTGGCTGCAAAGCAGTTTGGCTGCGAAAGGCTAGTTTGCCTGGTGGTACACCCTTATTTGTGTGGCTATGGGGGCTGGATTGCCTGGAGAGTGGGGGGAAGCTGCTCAGTAATGTGGCTGAAGGGGAGGTTTCAGTTATCTGTTGTCTTCTTGGGGGGGGGGGGGGGCAATGATCTGCGTCCTATACTTTCACCCTCGCTCCTTGGTTTTAGAAAAGTTTGTCAAGCCCTGATTTACCAGATAGCTTCTGTATTTAAGATGCTCTCAGTTATACTGAGGTACTTTGGTATCTTTGCTATTAGCACGTGTTTTGCCCAGTAGCTGACATGTTAGGATACCACATTTTGGTATATCTAAGTAGAAGGCCTTTGAAATTAGGTCAACAATTTAGCTCTTTAAAAGTCTTACTGCACATCCAAAATGTAAGTTTCTCTATCGTCCTAGTGGATGCTGGGGTTCCTGAAAGGACCATGGGGAATAGCGGCTCCGCAGGAGACAGGGCACAAAAGTAAAGCTTTCCGATCAGGTGGTGTGCACTGGCTCCTCCCCCTATGACCCTCCTCCAAGCCAGTTAGATTTTTGTGCCCGGCCGAGAAGGGTGCAATCTAGGTGGCTCTCCTAAAGAGCTGCTTAGAGAAAGTTTAGCTTAGGTTTTTTATTTTACAGTGAGTCCTGCTGGCAACAGGATCACTGCAACGAGGGACTTAGGGGAGAAGAAGTGAACTCACCTGCGTGCAGGATGGATTGGCTTCTTGGCTACTGGACATCAGCTCCAGAGGGACGATCACAGGTACAGCCTGGATGGTCACCGGAGCCTCGCCGCCGGCCCCCTTGCAGATGCTGAAACATGAAGAGGTCCAGAATCGGCGGCAGAAGACTCCTCAGTCTTCTAAAGGTAGCGCACAGCACTGCAGCTGTGCGCCATTTTCCTCTCAGCACACTTCACACGGCAGTCACTGAGGGTGCAGGGCGCTGGGAGGGGAGCGCCCTGGGAGGCAAATGAAAACCTATTTGGCTAAAAAAATACCTCACATATAGCCTCCAGGGCTATATGGAGATATTTAACCCCTGCCAGAATACACTAAAGAGCGGGAGACGAGCCCGTCGGAAAAGGGGCGGGGCCTATCTCCTCAGCACACAGCGCCATTTTCCTTACACAGCTCCGCTGGTCAGGACGGCTCCCAGGTCTCTCCCCTGCACTGCACTACAGAAACAGGGTAAAACAAGAGAGGGGGGGCAAAATAGTGGCAAAAATTATATTATAAAAGCAGCTATACAGGGAGCACTTATTATAAGGCTATCCCTGTCATATATAGCGCTTTTGGTGTGTGCTGGCAAACTCTCCCTCTGTCTCCCCAAAGGGCTAGTGGGGTCCTGTCTTCGTTAAGAGCATTCCCTGTGTGTCTGCTGTGTGTCGGTACGTGTGTGTCGACATGTATGAGGACGATATTGGTGTGGAGGCGGAGCAATTGCCAAATATGGGGATGTCACCTCCTAGGGGGTCGACACCAGAATGGATGCCTTTATTTATGGAATTACGGGATAGTGTCAACACGCTAAAGCAGTCGTTTGTCGACATGAGACGGCCGGACAATCAGTTAGTGCCTGTCCAGGCGCCTCAAACACCGTCAGGGGCTGTAAAACGCCCTTTGCCTCAGTCGGTCGACACAGACCCAGACACAGGCACTGATTCCAGTGGCGACGGTGACGAATCAACCGTATTTTCCAGTAGGGCCACACGTTATATGATTTTGGCAATGAAGGAGGCGTTACATTTAGCTGATACTACTGGTACCACTAAACAGGGTATTATGTGGGGTGTGAAAAAACTACCTATAGTTTTTCCTGAATCAGAAGAACTAAATGATGTATGTGATGAAGCGTGGGTTGCCCCCGATAAAAAGATGCTAATTTCAAAGAAGTTATTAGCTTTATACCCTTTCCCGTCAGAGGTTAGGGCGCGCTGGGAAACACCTCCTAGGGTGGATAAGGCGCTCACACGCTTATCTAAACAAGTGGCGTTACCCTCTCCTGAGACGGCCGCACTTAAAGATCCAACAGATAGGAGGATGGAAAATATCCAAAAAAGTATATACACACATACAGGTGTTATACTACGACCAGCTATAGCGTCAGCCTGGATGTGCAGTGCTGGAGTAGTTTGGTCAGAGTCCCTGATTGAAAATATTGATACCCTGGATAGGGACAATGTTTTACTGTCTTTAGAGCAAATAAAGGATGCATTTCTTTATATGCGTGATGCACAGAGGGATATCTGCACACTGGCATCACGGGTAAGTGCTATGTCCATTTCGGCCAGAAGAAGTTTATGGACGCGACAGTGGTCAGGCGATGCGGACTCAAAACGGCATATGGAAGTTTTGCCGTATAAAGGGGAGGAGTTATTTGGAGTCGGTCTATCAGATTTGGTGGCCACGGCTACAGCCGGGAAATCCACCTTTTTACCTCAAGCTACTCCCCAACAGAAAAAGACACCGACTTTTCAACCGCAGTCCTTTCGTTCCTTTAAAAACAAGAGAGCAAAGGGATATTCATATCTGCCACGAGGCAGAGGAAGGGGGAAGAGACACCAACAGGCAGCTCCTTCCCAGGAACAGAAGCCCTCCCCCGCTTCTACAAAAGCCTCAGCATGACGCTGGGGCTTCTCAAGCGGACTCGGGGGCGGTGGGCGGTCGTCTCAAGCATTTCAGCGCGCAGTGGGCTCACTCGCAGGTAGATCCCTGGATCCTGCAGATAATATCTCAGGGGTACAGGTTGGAACTAGAGACAGATCCGCCTCGCCGTTTCCTGAAGTCTGCTTTACCAACGTCCCCCTCCGAAAGGGAGACGGTTTTGGAAGCCATTCACAAGCTGTACTCTCAGCAGGTGATAGTCAAGGTACCTCTTCTACAACAGGGAAAGGGGTATTATTCCACTCTATTTGTGGTACCGAAGCCGGACGGCTCGGTAAGACCTATTCTAAATCTGAAGTCCTTGAACCTGTACATAAAGAAGTTCAAGTTCAAAATGGAGTCACTCAGAGCAGTGATAGCGAACCTGGAAGAAGGGGACTTTATGGTGTCCTTGGACATCAAGGATGCGTACCTCCACGTTCCAATTTACCCCTCACACCAGGGGTACCTCAGGTTCGTTGTACAAAACTGTCACTATCAGTTTCAGACGCTGCCGTTCGGATTGTCCACGGCACCTCGGGTCTTTACAAAGGTAATGGCCGAGATGATGATTCTTCTTCGAAGAAAAGGCGTATTAATTATCCCATACTTGGACGATCTCCTAATAAGGGCAAGGTCCAGAGAACAGCTAGAGAGGGGATTAGCACTGTCTCAAGAAGTGCTAAAACAACACGGCTGGATTCTGAATATTCCAAAATCCCAGTTAATGCCGACAACTCGTCTGCTGTTCCTAGGGATGATTCTGGACACGGTTCAGAAAAAGGTTTTTCTCCCGGAGGAAAAAGCCAAGGAGTTGTCCGAGCTTGTCAGGAACCTCCTAAAACCAGGAAAGGTGTCTGTACATCAATGCACAAGAGTCCTGGGAAAAATGGTGGCTTCTTACGAAGCAATTCCATTCGGCAGATTCCATGCACGAATTTTCCAGAGGGATCTGTTAGACAAATGGTCAGGGTCGCATCTTCAGATGCACCAGCGGATAACCCTGTCTCCAAGGACAAGGGTATCTCTTCTGTGGTGGTTGCAGAGTGCTCATCTATTGGAGGGCCGCAGATTCGGCATACAGGATTGGATCCTGGTGACCACGGACGCCAGCCTGAGAGGCTGGGGAGCAGTCACACAAGGAAGAAACTTCCAGGTAGTGTGGACGAGCCTGGAAACGTCTCTTCACATAAACATTCTGGAACTAAGAGCAATCTACAATGCTCTAAGCCAGGCAGAACCTCTGCTTCAAGGAAAACCGGTGTTGATCCAGTCGGACAACATCACGGCAGTCGCCCATGTGAACAGACAGGGCGGCACAAGAAGCAGGAGTGCAATGGCAGAAGCTGCAAGGATTCTTCGCTGGGCAGAGAATCATGTGATAGCACTGTCAGCAGTGTTCATCCCGGGAGTGGACAACTGGGAAGCAGACTTCCTCAGCAGACACGACCTTCACCCGGGAGAGTGGGGACTTCATCCGGAAGTCTTCCACATGCTGGTAACCCGTTGGGAAAGACCAATGGTGGACATGATGGCGTCTCGCCTCAACAAAAAACTGGACAGGTATTGCGCCAGGTCAAGAGATCCGCAGGCAATAGCTGTGGACGCGCTGGTAACGCCTTGGGTGTACCAGTCGGTGTATGTGTTTCCTCCTCTGCCTCTCATACCAAAAGTATTGAGAATTATACGGCAAAGAGGCGTAAGAACGATACTAGTGGTTCCGGATTGGCCAAGAAGGACTTGGTACCCGGAACTTCAAGAGATGATCACGGAAGATCCGTGGCCTCTACCTCTAAGGAGGGACTTGCTTCAGCAGGGTCCCTGTCTGTTTCAAGACTTACCGCGGCTGCGTTTGACGGCATGGCGGTTGAACGCCGGATCCTAAAGGAAAAAGGCATGCCGGAAGAAGTCATTCCTACTTTGATTAAAGCAAGGAAGGAAGTAACCGTGCAACACTATCACCGCATTTGGCGAAGATATGTTGCGTGGTGCGAGGATCGGAGTGCTCCGACGGAGGAATTTCAACTGGGTCGATTCCTACATTTCCTGCAATCAGGATTGTCTATGGGTCTCAAATTGGGATCTATTAAGGTTCAAATTTCGGCCCTGTCGATTTTCTTTCAAAAAGAATTGGCTTCAGTTCCTGAAGTCCAGACTTTTGTTAAGGGAGTGCTGCATATACAGCCTCCTGTGGTGCCTCCAGTGGCACCGTGGGATCTCAATGTGGTTTTGGAATTTCTAAAATCTCATTGGTTTGAACCACTAAAAAAGGTGGATTTAAAATATCTCACATGGAAAGTGACCATGTTACTAGCCCTGGCTTCGGCCAGGAGAGTGTCAGAACTGGCAGCTTTATCTTACAAAAGCCCATATCTGATTTTCCATTCGGACAGGGCAGAACTGCGGACTCGTCCGCATTTTCTCCCTAAGGTGGTGTCAGCATTTCATCTGAACCAGCCTATTGTAGTTCCTGCGGCTACAAGTGACTTGGAGGACTCCAAGTTACTGGACGTTGTCAGAGCATTAAAAATATATATTGCAAGGACAGCTGGAGTCAGAAAATCTGACTCGTTGTTTATATTGTATGCACCCAACAAGATGGGTGCTCCTGCGTCTAAGCAGACGATTGCTCGTTGGATCTGTAGCACAATCCAACTTGCACATTCTGTGGCAGGCCTGCCACAGCCTAAATCTGTAAAGGCCCACTCCACAAGGAAGGTGGGCTCATCTTGGGCGGCTGCCCGAGGGGTCTCGGCATTACAACTTTGCCGAGCAGCTACGTGGTCAGGGGAGAACACGTTTGTAAAATTTTACAAATTTGATACTCTGGCTAAGGAGGACCTGGAGTTCTCTCATTCGGTGCTGCAGAGTCATCCGCACTCTCCCGCCCGTTTGGGAGCTTTGGTATAATCCCGATGGTCCTTTCAGGAACCCCAGCATCCACTAGGACGATAGAGAAAATAAGAATTTACTTACCGATAATTCTATTTCTCGTAGTCCGTAGTGGATGCTGGGCGCCCATCCCAAGTGCGGATTATCTGCAATAATTGTACATAGTTATTGTTAACTAATTCGGGTTATTGTTAGGAAGCCATCTTTCAGAGGCTCCTCTGTTATCATACTGTTAACTGGTTTTGATCACAAGTTGTACGGTGTGATTGGTGTGGCTGGTATGAGTCTTACCCGGGATTCAAAATTCCTCCCTTATTGTGTACGCTCGTCCGGGCACAGTACCTAACTGGCTTGGAGGAGGGTCATAGGGGGAGGAGCCAGTGCACACCACCTGATCGGAAAGCTTTACTTTTGTGCCCTGTCTCCTGCGGAGCCGCTATTCCCCATGGTCCTTTCAGGAACCCCAGCATCCACTACGGACTCCGAGAAATAGAATTATCGGTAAGTAAATTCTTATTTTTAGGTAACTTTTGAGACAAGTATTTATTGCTTAACTATTGACTTTTTAATTGACAGCTATCACAATATGGAATATAAAAATACAACCTCAATTCCACTGACTGTCCATAGCATTTACTAAGCATCGCTGTACTGTCATATTTGTTTTGAAAATTATTACGTTTATACTGTTATTGCTGTTCCTCTTAGAAATCAACTACTGTATCTCTTTTTTCTACAACTATATTATGGGAGAAAGATTAGACCAATTTGTATGAGACATTTTGCATTTTTTCTTTAAAAAAAATGTGTTTACTGTTTCAAAGAACATGTGGGTACCGGAATGGCGTTAATAAATACAGTAGTGGTGACAGTATTGAAAGGTATAGTATAGGCATTGAAATTAGGTCGACAGGTCAAAAGGTCAACATGAGTTTTTCACTTTAAAAAAAAATTGGGGGGGATTTTTCCATACTTGATGATTCACGTGGACTACGACTGGAACGGTAACCTGTGCCTTTGCTCGGCACCTTGCCCGAAGCATGGCGAGCGAAGCGAGCCATGCGAGGGTACACGGTGCACTAATTGGGGTTCCCCGTCACTTTACGAAGAAAACGACACAAAAAACATGTCGACCTTTTCACCTGTCAACCTAGTGCATGTCGACCTAATACCCATGTCGACCTAAGTTGGGTCGACCCGACGACCCATACCCCTTTCACTAATGTAGAAATTGGTAGTTTAGATAATCTCTCCCTTATGGTGGTCCAAGCATCCTCCTCTGCCAGGCTACCCAGTTCTAACTCTTATAGGGGTTCGACTTTAGGTGTAGGAAAATCAGTCAAAAGTAGAAGGCAATTTGTAAAGCATATATATCATACTTGTCATTAAGAGTCTGTGGTAGCAAACTGATTCAGAGGAATTTAGTTAGTGATTTGGCACCACACATTGCAAGGAGTTACCAAAGTGATGCAGCTGGAGGTAAGTAAATGCACCATCCGCAGTGAAGGTGAATTTAGACTACACATCTCCCAACGAGATGCAGGTACCTTCATCCATCTCGTCCAGCACTAAGATCTGATACCTTTAGATATCCAAGGTTTAAAACATGCCCATTACAGGAATGGTCATAGAAAATTAGTCAATGAGAGGATAGCTGTCAAAATCACTGAAATTTGATCTGGTTATATTGACACTGATCTGGTTATATTGACACAAATATCTGTGACTGAAATGAGACATGACAGCAGAAGTAGCCAAATTGAAAAATGGAAATCTTTTTTTTTTTCTAAAGGGAATTGTTTAAATATTTAAAATTCTGTTATTATTTTAAACTATGTCGCCGAGTTGCTATTTTACTAACAATTTTGTCATTGCTGTGCTTTACTTTTTTTTTTGCTCACTGTAGAAGTTGTTTTTTTAAAATGTGAAACTTGTACTTTAATATTCTGTTTTCTGTATACATAGGGGCTGATGCAGAGTGAGTACTACGCAGCTTTGTGGTGTATCTTGTGTGAAAACACACTGTGCATGCCCAGAGTAGTGTATCCACCTCTTTGCACCCATACAGATTTGTGTAATTCCACCATTTATACATGCCTGCACCTTCATGGGCAGAATAGGGGGAAAACATCATAATGTAAGCCAAGTACAGTAAGCGAATTTGTGCAGATATGAGCACATACGGACAGGGAAAAATGAATATGTTCCTGGCAACATAATATTATTTGTAGGTGGTCAAGGGAAACTTGCAAATGTTGGATGATTAACTACTGCTGCCAGCCCTAGCACACCACATGGTATTGCTTAATTGATGCCTAATTGTGAATCAATTTGTTATACAAAAAGTAAATTGCTAGAGGGACATAAGTTTTTGTGAATGTGCCTGGTGAGAAACAAATATACTAGGGTGGATCTGGACAATGAACGAATAGTTAAGGGAGTTCTCCTGTTTCAGGGGATGGTGTATGTAGCAGATACAACATACATTTTATGATATGTACCATCATCATAAATGTATCTACTTTTTGAAGAAATTGTGGTTCTAAAGACTGTGGTAAGAGGTAGAATCTTACAACCTAAAAACAGGAGAGGTGCAGAAATTACCACTGACTGAATACACAAAGCCAGTAAATGAACACTGTAGCTATGTTAATAAAATAAAGCCAACATGTTAGCTTACATAGATGTTATATCAAAGTACAAGATACTACTAAGTAGATTAATTATAATTGAAGAATGAGATAATTTGATGTTTAAATGCTATTAAGCATCTTTTTGCTTACATTTAACTTTCAGGAATACTATATAATTGATATCCTCTTGAACCAGTTACAGTATATTTGGAGCAATTATTTTTTCCTTCACCATGTTAGTGTTGTACCATATCCTGTCCTCTTTCTAGGGCTGTTATCAAGAAGTGACACTTGACATGGTCATGGTGCTTACTTATACCCTTTTATACCAAGCAAAAAAAAAAACAGGTTATTGCCGCGTCAACCCGGGTTGGCCATCAATAACAATAACCCAGATCGACTTACCTGGCAATCCTATCCGAGTCTCAACCCAGGTTGAACACGGGTAGAACCGATTTTGAGGGGCAGTGTAAACGGGTAACCCGTGTCATCTGACTAGGGACCTGTTTGAAGCAATCTGACTAGGGACCTGTTTGAAGCAAATGGGAGAGCCCATACCTTCCAACCACATCGTCCTGCGAGCGGGCAGGAGGTTGGTGGCCAGGGCTCACACAGTCTCCGCTGCTGTCTGCCCTGCTATGCAGACAACAGCAGTGCCGGGGTGAAGGCGAATGGATGCCACACGCATGAGTGCGTAGTCCAATCACTGCACAGAGACGGAGGCTGGGGGGCAGCCCAGAAGTTGCCAGAGTGTGAACAGTGCCGACTCAGGAATATCACGAGGCGGCCCCCGCAGTAGAAATGGGGTAAATCACAGGTCTGACCTGTATTGGAACTGTGTTCCTAATCCCAGGTCGATCCGAGATTTTGGTGTAAAAGAGGTATTAGTTACTTCAACTTGGCTATGGAATTTTTCTTTCACTATTCCCACGATAAAACTTTTCCCTCATATTCTACAATAACATAGTCAATCTACTATATAAAAGTGAAAATGTGTCCTTCTGTCTTTCTATACAAATCCACAGTTTTCAAGCTATGATCGTGAAATTTTACATACGAGCATATTAAAACATGGCCGAGGCAACTAAAACAATAAGAAATGCTCAAAAATTGGCACACACATGCCTTACAATCTGGGAACAAACTCTGTTGGGGTTAGACACCCCTAGGGGTTGGACAGCAGCACAGAGTATTTCAGAAGACAGCATAACTCTGGAATGCCTGGACCAGTTTACAACAAACTTGCTACACATATGACTTACAAGCTGGGAACAAACACTGTGGGGGTTAGACACCCCTAGCACTCCTAGGGGTGAGGCAGCAGCACAGAGTTTTTCAGCAGACAGAATAACTCTGGAATGCCTGGAGCAATTTACACCAAACTTGCTACACATATGACTTACCCCCACAGTGTTTGTTCCCAGAATGTAACACACCACTAGCACCCCTATGGGTGGGCCAGCAACACAGACTATATCAGGACATGCATGATATGTCAGTGATGACAGGGCTGCATGTGACAGGGCCAGTGACATGATGTGAGGAGGGGAATGCAGGTAGCACAAACCCACACACTGAGAGTTATATAGTGGAAGTAGCACGGTCCCCCAGCAGCACAGTGTATATCAGGAGATACATAATGTGCTATGCTATATAAGAAACCAAAAATAAATCAATACTTTCACAGGGGCACTGACATGATGTGAGGAGGGGAATGGAGGCAGCAGGAAGCCACAGTTGTATAGTTGTATTGAGAGTTGTATAGTGGGAACAGCAGTGTCCCTTGGGGGAACAAAAACGGGTCCGGCCACTACACAAAGTGCGTCAGGGAAGCAAGATATGCCTATATACTAGATCTCCAACCAACGTAAATTAACGAACAACTATCATTCTAATTTACCATCCTCATCCTGTAGCGAAGTACGGGTATTCAGCTATCTACAATGTTATTTATACTGTGTGTTTCATATTTACATTTATTTTTGTAAACAGACATTCTTAATATCCCGGGCAATGCTGGGTACTCCAGCTAGTAATATATAAAGTTTTGACAATGCATTGGCCTCCATTTATATTATCTTTATTTGGGTTCTCGCTTAAAATTCTGTTGTTTTGAGCGCATCAGTAACTACTACTAGTGTGAGCTGACAGAGCAATTCAGTTGTTTTGGGTTCCCATTAATTATCACGCTTGTCACCTCAAAGCACTGGGTTTAGTTGTGTATAGCGACTAAACCCATCTGAATTCTTGTTAGAGCGCCTAAACCATGGACTTTTCGCACATTGCTGCTTACCACCTCAGGAAGTTGCAAGCAGAAATGTAGGCACCCCGTGCATTCGCGCCTGATCAGATCATCAATTCAATTGCTCCGTCGGACACCCATTTGCTTACTGCTTACCCCCTCAGTGTGGAAGATTGCATAGTGTGTACGCTGTATGGGGGTTATTTAGGTCACATTACAACTGCAATATCCCTGGTACCGGCACTACTGCGCATGCGCAGGTCCCATTCTGTGTGTGCACGGGCCAGCCAATGTGATTGCGTCACATTGACTGTGAACGCCTCTACCTGATTGACAAGTGGAGGCGGGCGGGGCGGCAGGGGGAAAATGGGGGCGGGTTGTCGGCGTATACGGGGCGGCTGCGTGATGTCACATGCAGCCACTTCGATGGAAAAAAATGGCAGTGGACCGCCTGCATACGCAGCCAATTGCTGCGACTGCAATCCGATTGCGATTGTATCTCAATCGGATTGCGATCACAGCATCAGGGTGGGAGTTAGCATGCTGGGTGGCCTTGCCCTGCGATAGGTGGGCCCTACCATGCTACAGAAGAGATTGCTTTTTAGCAGAATCTGCAATATGGCTGAATAAGGTCCAATATCATGCGTTGTGGGATTTAGTGACATTAGAATGACCATTACATCTTTTGTTACATCGTATAGTGTGTACCCAGGTCTAGAGTGGCACTTATAATAGCTTCCAAAGCAGCGGACACTGCTTCTTCCTGTACCTAAACTGCTTGTAGACTTTGGCCGAATATTAGTCCCCAAAATCCATCTGTTTATAAAAAAGGAATAGGCCTATTACAGTTTCAAACATCTTAGAAAATACAAGCAAGTAAATGAACAGATATCAAGCAGTCATTGAACACAATAAAAAAAATGGTGTTCAATTACTGGCTACATTCAATATTATGTTTTTAGTTATGTTTATTCCAATTAGTATAAATTAGCCAAAATAAACCTTGATTTTTAGGAAAAACCAACAATAATCTGTAAAAACCCAATAAATAAACAATGTGTTAATTTACTGAAAAAACCTGATGATGTCATCCAGTAAATGAACAACCTCCTCTTTATCCAAGACAATCCACATCGTTTTTCACTGTCACGATCCGGGTTATTAGCCCCCATTATTTACCTGCTAAGTGCCTCCTGAGACTGGCCTGGCGTTCCAGGCCTGGATTCCACCTGCGCTGTCTGCGGGCAGCGCGCTGCATGTCTGTGTCTCAAGGTTCTCTTCAGTGATCGCGGCAGCGCTGGCATGGCAACATTATACAAAATATTCATTTGTTTAAAGTATGGCGTCTCCTGCCCTCCGCGGCCTCCACCGCCATTACTACCGATTCCCACATGTAAAGTACAAACAGACTTTCCCTCCAGTTTTTCATGTTGTTTTCAGCCTATCCGCTGCAGTCTGGACTCTGCCTTAATTATCCAGCCAATCCTTGCTCACGAGCTGGTATAAATATCCTGCTCCAGGGCTGGATAATCAACAGTGCTTTGGTTGTCAATCCTTGCATACATATCTCTCCTGTTTGGTGAACTTACAGCTTGACTTTCCAGGTATTCCAGCTCCTGTGATTCAGCTTCTCCAAGAGACCGGCACCAATAACCACCCTGCGGTGCAGCCTGACTCCCGCAGTGTTCCAGCTCTGCTTCCTGGCTATCTAATGCGATCCTGACATCGGCTTTCAGCTTTGGACCTACTCTGCTCCCAGCTTCCAGCGGTGTTCTGGTATCGTTGCCACTTCCAATATCTACTGCATCGCTCACTAGCTTCTATGGTACAGTTGTCACTGGCTTCTAGCTTCCAGAGTTCTATCGCTTCCAGCAGTGCTTGGTGTCACCATTTGCCTTCAGTGGTGCTTCATGTCATCTCCAGCGGTATTCCTATACTGCCCTGCATATCCTTCTACACAACATCGGATCACAGTATTTATCGATGCTCACCATCAAACTTTTGCTCAAGCGGTGAGTTCAGCATATCGTTCCTCATAGCGGTATTCCTATATCGCCCTGCATATCTTTCTACACAACATCGGATCACAGTATTCATCGATGCTCACCATCCAGCGGTGAGTTCAGCACATCGTTCTTCATACCGGTTCCGTCCGGTAATCTCTGGCAATTCTAATTACATTTCTCCTTCATCCACTAGGGGCCACTGGAGTGTAGTTACAATGGGGAGATAGTAGGTGGTATTGGTAGCTGGCACTTTAAAAATTCTCACACTGTGGCTAGCTCCTCCCCTACTATCTCCCCTCCAAGCCAGTCTTAGTTAAGTGCCCGAGGTAGCTGGTTCACTTGGGTTTAGCTGAAGAATTTTCTTCTTTTTTCTTTATTATTTTATTTTTCTTACACACACTCACAGACTGGCAGCTCTGCCACTGCCAGTCTGCACCGTGGGAGCTGCCGGCGGGGTCCCATCGCAGCTGCGTGCGGCTAGGGATGGGCCCCGGCTGAGGGAGACACTGAGCTCTCCTGAGTTGGCGGACACCGCTGCGTGCGGCGCGTGTCGCGGCCACTCCATCCAGCAGAAGATTCCGGCAGCATGGCAGCGGTGAGTATCAAAAATGGTCGGACACCGCTGCGTGCGGCTTGTGTCGGGACCACCCCACCACAGAAGATTCCGGCTGGACGCCGCTGCGTGCGGCGTGTGTCGGGGCCGATCCACCAAGAACACAGTGGTGAGTGAAGTATACTTTATTTGTGGTGGCTATGTATGTTTTTAGAGCAATCTGTTTATTGTTGTACAACCCACTCCAGAAGGGCTCTCTGGGGCTGTAATGTACTTTATTGTATCCTTACCTGTCCTCCTCATGGAGAAACAGACAGGATGATTGGGGGAGGCTGAGTATGTGTTTATACAACCCTGACTGAAAAACGGGTGTGTGTCATTCTGATAACCCTCTGCTCCCCCAGCTCCCCGCACCCCCCGCACCCACTCAGCGCGACTCACAGAGCCGGCACAGGGATCCCGCTCGAGCGCAAAGCAATGTTTAAATTTGGCGCCTTGTACGGAGGGGGCGGAGCTAAGTCCCGCTCTGTAGAGCGAGCTCAGCGCTCCCTGCTCCCAGGCGGCGACTCGCGCTCTGTTCAGCGCAACACTCCCCGGCGGCGGCTAGCAGATACAGGGCTCTACTAGCGCTGTATAGCGGGCTCAGCGCTCAGCGCTCCCCGGCGGTGACTCGCAGGCCCAGCGGAGGGTACAGCTCGCTTCCCGCTTAGTTTTGCAATAAGGCGCCATAGCCGGGGGGCGGAGCTAACTCCTGCTCTGTACAGCGGGCTCAGCATTCTCCGCTCCCCGGCCACTGTTATAGTGTAATAGGCATTTATGTGAGTTTAATGCACATGGTGCTGAGGAGAATGTGATATAGTCAGAGTGGCTCAGCACTAATCCAGTTATCCACTATATAGATTTTATCGCATAGCCCAGAGGAGTTTCACTCTGGCGGCCATTTCCTCCCTGCACAGACCTGGCTTCATATTTGCAGTGTCTCCTATAGCCCAGTGGGCTAATCTTGCATACTCAGAGACAAATACAAATAAAGTCCCAGGTATATTAACAGTTAACCCGCTTTACTCAGCGGGCTCCCAGGTCTCCCCGTCGCTAGGCAACAGCTCTGGGATTTGTAACTTTTCGATACTTCAGGCTGCTGAAATATAGATACATTCCTCCTGCAGTAGAGTCCTCTACCCAGCATTTTCCTACTTGCAAATCAGGGAACCTGCTCTATTACAGTAGCTGGGACTCAGCTCAATAATAATTAAAAGGATCTACTGTGCAGTATTTATTTACCTACGGTGTGTGTGTATATATACATATATAGTTATGTTTGTGCATGTATATATATAGATATATATATTTAAGTGCGTGTTGGTATGTATATAGATAAATCCATAAAATACCAGATATAGGGGATAAAAGCCTACGGCCACACCACCCTGAACACGCCCGATCTCGTCTGATCTCGGAAACTAAGCAGGGTCAGGCCCGGTTAGTACTTGGATGGGAGACCGCCTGGGAATACCAGGTGCTGTAGGCTACTTCCGCAATGTTTTCTAATAACAACATCTTGCACATAACATTTTCCCCCATCTTTCTCACAGGCTGGTCACCATTTTGAAAAGCCAGCGGAACCTCAGAGAAACATCTGGTGCACCTTAATTAGCGGTACACTAAATACAGGGCGGGGTGTTGCCTTCCCTTTATTATTCCTTGTTGTCACTAGTTACTAATGCTATTTGTAATTGTGGAATGCGTGTAAGGCATCAGACAAATAGCGCTGCGGCTCAGTACGCTAGTAGCGGGTATCTGAACAGGGGTTTGAATCCAAACAAAACTTTAAGGAGAACTCCTATAGCCTAGGGCTAAGACTCCTGTCCCACAGCGCAGCGTTGCTGGTTCAGGTCTCCGCTGCTCCAGAAAGTTTATTTTAATCGTATCGGTCACTACACATTATAGTGCAGACCTTACGTAGGGCTCTGTTTATTTAACCCACCTTTTCTCCTTTCGTTTGTCTCTCCTGGGATAGTCGAAGAATTCCCTCTTAGGTGTGAAGTATGCGGCGGAGCCATCTGCTTCGCCCTCCACGCACCTGCACACCCCTGTTTGATCAATGATGCAGGTAATGTCACTATTAACCAGACAATAGCTCATCAGGTAAGCCCTTGGACTTTGGTTTCCAAGGTCACAGGATCAAATCACAGCGGGACCAAACACACCTTTCCAAAAAGAAACTTTGCTAACATTCCATGCATTACTGATGTCTGTTTTCTGTGGATCTGAACCAGTGTCTCAGAATATACAGGTACATAATACAGCAGTTCATCTGATACTGCAGGTAAAGGAGGAGGACACGTCAAGTCCATCAGGGTTCCACGCCATTGACGAAAATGACAGCGACTGGTTCAGTTTCGGATGAGCTGGGCAGGCTCCGGTAGGCGGCCGACAGACACCCGAATACACAATATCAGGTATCAAACAGGGTTTGTTTTCCTATCTTTTCCCCGCAGATGGCAGGAGATGGTATCAGAACCTCTCTAGGGTATACACCTCGGTGTATCGCCGGTCCATCAAGCCGCCGTTTTCCTGAGGCAACCTTGCTCAGGGATCCATCGACATATGCGGCAGCATGGTTCTACCGTATCCGGAGCAGGTAGGTTGGGGAACAATTGTCCTCTAGGTTACAGGATGCTTCGCATCAGGATCAATTGATACTTTGATACAGGTCAGAATCACGATTCTGCTTTATGTTCCTTGGAGGTCTCCATGTCTACAGACTCGGACCCTGCATCTTCGCTTGGGCTGTCTTAACCCGACGACCTCTGGGGCTGCGACAGTGACAAGTAAACATGAAATCCTACGGGGCAGATGGTTCTGGGGAAGGAACTTTCTGCAGGATTTCTTGAACCAATGGAGGTAGGTCCACTTTGATTTCTCCTACTACTGCCCCAGCTCCAAGACAGACCTTTACTGGTCTTCCCTTTAGATTGTTTCGTGCCCTTTCAGGTTTTTGACTCCACACGGGTGATATCTTCGTCGCCAGGGGTTCTCAGGGTAAAAAGGCTGAAGCAGAGGTTCAACATCCTCAGTCCAGTCTGATTTTATGTCATCCTATACACCCATTACACCTGCAGGGTCCCAGGGTAGGCGCAGGTCGATGGGAGAAGGCTTGGGCGGTTACAACCGTCTCAGGAGTCCCTCGGCATGGGTCGGCTGATTTACGATGACAAGAGAGTCATACTGCAGGCTGCGCTCCATAGGTTTCTAACCGCAAAGGGTGTTGATCCCTGTTTTACACATATCATTTGAATTAGGACAGTTCTCAGGCCTTTGTTTTCTTTTCACGTTCCGAAGCCAAGTGGCTCGGACAGGCCTATTCTGGCCTTACAATCCTTTTAGTCTGTGATTGCTAGTTTAAACAAGAAAGGGAGTTTTACGTGTCCCTTGTCTTCAGAGATGCCTGTTTACTGATTTCCGTTGGACAGGCTTTTCTCAGATTCCCCCTTAACAGGATTCTCATTTTCACTGTAAGTCCTTTACTCTTCTCTCTTCCGCTCCCACAGAGTTTAGGAAGATAACAGAATAACTCTTTTTCAAGGGCAGTGGGTGACGTTGGTTCCCTAATGGGACAATTTACTGCTACTATCCCACTCTGTACATTAGGTGGCTTCTGAATATCCGGAGGATCCACGAGCTTCTGATTCGACACAGATCCAATTTATGCTCCGCATAGACGTTTCTCAACACGGTCCGTCAGAGGTTTTTTCATTCCTCGGCACCAGAGACTCTATTTCTTCAGTCAAGTTGCGACGTAATGAGTGGTCGCCTCCATTCCTCTCGGAACGGGGGACAACAATCTTGTTTCCAGATCAAGCCACCAGGTCAGACTCCTGGGTGAGGGAACATGCCCCGGAGTTTTGTCAGCTGGTCCGCTGTGGGCGGAGATTTCGGATCGACCTCAGGGCGTTCTGACTGACTCTTTAACCCTTTATTACTCTCGGACGGCAGTAGCCGTGGAGGCCCTCAGGGCTCCGGGGAGTTTTCTGGTTATTCTATCCTGCCTCCTTTTCTATTTCTACTTCATGTTCAGTAACACAGGAGGGGATTATGCGTGCTAGTCCTCTCGGTGGCGCTGGTTGGGCCACGCATGACTTGAAGATACAGATACGCCTGTTGTCAGTAGAGGAGCCTTGGCTCCTACCTCGACGGGACTGTCTACTTCAACAGGCTCCTTTTTTTTTTTCTCCTTGTTCAATTTTACACTGGTTTCGGTTACCCGTGTGACTGTTCACGAGACCTCAGAAGGGAGGAGTTCCCTAGTTCGGTTAGGCCTACTGGGCTCCGATTTCAGAAGTCTATTACCTCTTCTCGCTTTTGCCACTTTGGGAAAACTTTATGGAACATAATGAAGATAAAAGGGGGTTTTTCCCCCTTCTTCCAGTTACCATTCATCTTTGGTTTCTCTGGGAGGTTTTTTGCTCCGCTGCGCTTCAAACCACACTGACCGGAATTTTAGGTCTCTGCCTTTTTCGCTTTTCTTCCAAATGAGATTAGCCTAGCGGCCGTAAGTTCGGCCTCTTGTTCAGGGAGTACTCTATTGGCAACTCCCCGGGCTCGGCTTCGGCCTCAGCGGTCGTTTCTTCCAGAGGGGAGGTCCATTTTTCATATAAATCTGACACTAGTGGTTTTCAATCCTCTCTGAATGTTGTCAGGGCTCGTCAACTCTCTCTACAGAGGTCTCAGGCTATTCGATGAAGTGTTTTTTCTTCTTTGCTCTGGACGATGCTCCCGTACTAAATAGCCGGGGCCCCAGCATATGCTGGACAGTTGGATACATCTGATCATCAGACAGTCTTCTTGGCGGTTACTAGGGAACCTCCGTTTTCCAATTCAGCGCGCTTTACGCGCATTGTAAGACCTTCGTGGGCAGCCGCCCGCGGGGTCTCCATGAATATTTTGTCGGGCGGCTACTTGGTCAAACCGACATTCGTTTTGTCAAATTCTACAAGTTTGACACTTTTACGGCCTCTGCATCACTGTTTGGCCGAGCAGTTTTTACAGGACTCTCAGCGCTTTCCCACCCGTTTTTTGGGAGCTCTGGGACGTCCCCATTGTAACTACACTCCAGTGGCCCCTAGTGGATGAAGGAGAAATCAGGATTTTGGTACTTACCGATAAATCCCTTTCTCCGATTCCACAGGGGCCACTGGACGCCCGCCCAGCGCTGTTTCTCCTGATTTTTGTTTGATTAACGATTGCAGATCACCATATGACTGCTTGTTGGGTTCAGGCTAGCCTGGTTTTTTGTCAGGTTCTGTTCCAGGTTTAGTTTGTGTTCGCCTGGTTTACAGGGCGTCGTTAACCTCCTCTACCTTACGGTTTGTTTATTACAGCTCTCCTCGGGCACAGTTTAACGTAGACTGGCTTGGAGGGGAGATAGTAGGGGAGGAGCTAGCCACAGTGTGAGAATTTTTAAAGTGCCAGCTACCAATACCACCTACTATCTCCCCATTGTAACTACACTCCAGTGGCCCCTGTGGAATCGGAGAAAGGGATTTATCGGTAAGTACCAAAATCCTGATTTCTTCAACCTCAGTGTATCAGTGCCTATCCCAGTCTTCTGTCAACCACCTACTGGACAGTACTTACTTGTTCCTCATTACAGCGGTTAGCTGTGGCACGGAGTTTTCAACTCCGGAATTTGGCAAGGACTTTTAGTCATCTTGTTCTGCATAGCCACAGTCTCAAATACCTTCTGCATTCTCAGGAACTGTACTGCATTTCTCTCTGCACTTAATTGTTGAAGATATCACATTGCCAAGATACATACTGTGTAATCAATAAACTGACTTTTATATTTTACTCCGTTGTTGTGGTCACGCCTTCGGGTTGATGGTGTTCAACATCCTGTATGTCCAGGAACCTAATCTTACCTCCTCGGTTCACCTTTACACCAGCTCCTACAACTGAGGCTTCCCTAAGTCAGCCTCAGTCCTCAGTTGTGACATTCACCTTGGAATATCAGATTTTACCATTTTAAAGACTTTACCCATGTATTGACGTATAAACAATGTAAATTGTTGTTTTAGTACAAATTGGGCAGTACATTACCTTATTATTTTGACGGAAAAGCAGTTCAGACTCATTCAAACCAGAACCTTAAATCCATTTGCAACCCAGTCATGTGAGTTCAGGATGAAATCAGAAGCTAACTATCATAAGAAGGCTTCAAAGCTTCAAAGCATAAAATTAGACAATTGGTATGATTATCTGAGAAAATTAAATCTTGCTTTAATATTTTAAACCTGATAATGTTCATTCACTGGTAGGGTTCATTTACTGGCTTATTCATCCTACTGTTGCCAACCAGAAGGCATCTCAAGCTTTGTATGTGGAGGGAATTATGAAATTTTTTAATAAAAAAATTTTTTACAGCAGTTTTTGCCCATTTGACGACTGACTCTGCATCAGCCCCATCATGTTTACTCTCTCCTTTCTTAAAGATAATGACGTTTTCTTTCTGTTTGCAGCTTATACCCACATCTCTTCTCAAGAGCCTACATTAACTTTAGAAATCCTGAAGACATTCTTCTTTTTAGAGATAGATTTGATGGATTTATCTTCATTGACAACAAAGGTCAGTATTTTTTTTTATGTACAGATTTTGAATTGAAAAACATTTTGAAGTTTAATAAAATATACAAACAGTATGTACCTTAAGTGAATACTCTGATTACATATACATAGCATCAAACACGATTAGTATTTTTAAACTCGGTTCTGTAACATTGAATCAGACTTTGTAAAACATAAAAGTTTATTTAATTTTTTTTAATTCTTCACATCTCTGTGAAAATGTGACATCATAAATCAGTATGAGGCTACATGAAAATTGACATAGGACAATTGAATAAGGGGAGAATTGAGAGCGATGACGTATTATGCAATGGCATTGGAACGCTGCATTTGCACCTTAAATCGGAGTGATTTTACTCTAAATTTGCCTCTATATAGCAGACCCATAGGGATGCTTATTAGAAAACATGATTTAGAGGGTTATTCAGACCTGATCGCTCCTCTGCAAATTTGCAGAGATCTGCAATCAGATAGTCACCGCCCAGACAGAGTGAAAGTCTGCTCCGTGCAAGTCTACGTACACCTTGCGAAAATCTCGGCAGTGAGCTGCAAATCCGTTCGCAACTCACTCACCATTGAATGATTTTTCCAGTCTGTGCAGTTTGTGTGTAGCCCTGGACCTACTCCTATAGTGTGATAGAATCAGGCTGATCAGGGCCGGAGCTGACGACACACAGCCTTCCTGAAAACGCTTGGCCACGTCAGCATTTTTCCTGACTCTCCCAGAAAACGGGCAGTTACCACCCCCAAACGCCGGCTGTCAATCAACTGACGTATGGCTAGTGATAAAAAAAGTCACAATTTTTTCACTGTTTAGCCTCGCGAATGCATACTACGATCCGTACGAATGCGCAGTCAATCGATAATCGCCCGACTTGCGAATTCGCACAACAGCGATCAGGTCTGAATAACCCTCTCCGTTGCTGCCGCATGTATGGCATAAGCATACCTTATATCATGGACATCAACTCTAAATTAATCAACTGGTAAATCATATCTGAACATTACATTACATTTTATACACCATAATAACTAACATTAAGGGGTGTATGTAATAGCCTGTGAGATGCAGGCTGTGCAGGAATTCCGGCGAGTATGCCCATATTTTTGAAGCGGCAGTTATTTACAAGTCAAAACCAGTTTGCAAACAGACACTTAACACCTCCACACTTATAATAAAACCCCCACATTACTTACCCCCTTATACACTTCAGCTACACCCATCACATCTGAATCTTACCTGTTGCTTAATTGGATAATATCTTCTTTATATTCTTTTGTAACTGTAATGAGCCTCTATTCTATTGATGAGGGCCTTTGAGTGTGCGGTGCTGTTTTCACTTTTTAGGTAATGGGTTCAACTGCTGGCCTTGTTAGGGGGAGGGGCCACCAGGAGAGAGGAGGAGGCAGAGGGCGCGTACTGTAGCATTCGGCTGCACTGCCCCTGCACTGCAATGTGTTTATTTCATGAGATTGCACTGCCAACCAGCTTATCTGCCTGTGCCCCCTCCGTTCCCCTGTTCTATCTCCAAACCAATGTTGCCAGCAGATACAAATATATTTCTCTAGCATCCATAAGGAATGTTGGGGGAATCTAGTACGATGGGGTATAGACGGTGGACAAAGAAGCCGGTGCACTTTTTTAATTTCTTTAACTGGGCGTGCTGGCTCTTCCCCTCTATGCCCCCTCCCACAGGCAGTTTAGAAAAAAAGTGCCCTCAGGAGCGGATACACACTCTGCAAGCTCCAGAGAGTTTTCTTCAGTTTCTTTTTTAAATATTTATTTCTCTAACGTCCTAGTGGATGCTGGGGACTCCGTCAGGACCAAGGGGATTAGCGGCTCCGCAGGAGACAGGGCACAAAAAAATAAATAAAATAAAGCTTTAGGATCAGGTGGTGTGCACTGGCTCCTCCCCCTATGACCCTCCTCCAAGCCTCAGTTAGGTTTTTGTGCCCGTCCGAGCAGGGTGCAATCTAGGTGGCTCTCCTAAAGAGCTGCTTAGAAAAAGTTTTTAGGTTTTTTATTTTCAGTGAGTCCTGCTGGCAACAGGCTCACTGCATCGAGGGACTTAGGGGAGAGAAGTCAACTCACCTGCGTGCAGGATGGATTGGCTTCTTAGGCTACTGGACACCATTAGCTCCAGAGGGATCGAACACAGGCCCAGCCATGGAGTCCGGTCCCGGAGCCGCGCCGCCGACCCCCCTTGCAGATGCCGAAGATGGAAGAGGTCCAGAAGCAGGCGGCAGAAGACTTTTCAGTCTTCCTGAGGTAGCGCACAGCACTGCAGCTGTGCGCCATTGTTGTCAGCACACTTCACACAGCGTTCACGGAGGGTGCAGGGCGCTGGGGGGGCGCCCTGGGCAGCAATGTATAATACCTTTTTATGGCTAAAAAATACATCACATATAGCCCTTGAGGCTATATGGATGTATTTAACCCCTGCCAGATCTCACAAACTCCGGAGAAGAGCCCGCCGAAATAGGGGGCGGGGCTTATTCTCCTCAGCACACAGCGCCATTTTCCTGCTCAGCTCCGCTGTGAGGAAGGCTCCCAGGACTCTCCCCTGCACTGCACTACAGAAACAGGGTAAAACAGAGAGTGGGGGCACTTTTTTTGGCGATATTACTATATTTAAGCTGCTATAAGGATACAACACTTATATAGGGTTGTTCCAATATATATTATAGCGCTTGGGTGTGTGCTGGCAAACTCTCCCTCTGTCTCCCCAAAGGGCTAGTGGGGTCCTGTCTTCAATAGAGCATTCCCTGTGTGTCTGCTGGGTGTCGGTACGTGTGTGTCGACATGTATGAGGACGATGTTGGTGTGGAGGCAGAGCAATTGCCGGTAATGGTGATGTCACCCCCCAGGGAGTCGACACCGGAATGGATGGCTTTGTTTATGGAATTACGTGATAATGTCAGCACATTACAAAAATCAGTTGACGACATGAGACGGCCGGAAAACCAGTTAGTACCTGCCCAGGCGTCTCAGACACCGTCAGGGGCTGTAAAACGCCCTTTACCTCAGTCGGTCGACACAGACCCAGACACGGACACTGAATCTAGTGTCGACGGTGAAGAAACAAACGTATTTTCCAGTAGGGCCACACGTTATATGATCACGGCAATGAAGGAGGCTTTGCATATCTCTGATACTACAAGTACCACAAAAAGGGGTATTATGTGGGGGGTGAAAAAACTACCTGTAGTTTTTCCTGAATCAGAGGAATTGAATGATGTATGTGATGAAGCGTGGGTTAACCCAGATAGAAAAGTGCTAATTTCAAAAAAGTTATTGGCATTATACCCTTTCCCGCCAGAGGTTAGGGCGCTCTGGGAAACACCCCCTAAGGTGGATAAGGCGCTCACACGCTTATCAAAACAAGTGGCGTTACCGTCTCCTGATACGGCCGCCCTCAAGGATCCAGCTGATAGGAGGCTGGAAACTACCCTAAAAAGTATATACACACATACTGGTGTTATACTGCGACCAGCCATCGCCTCAGCCTGGATGTGCAGTGCTGGGGTGGTCTGGTCGGATTCCCTGACTGAAAATATTGATACCCTGGATAGGGACAGTATTTTACAGACTTTAGAGCAATTAAAGGATGCTTTTCTTTATATGCGAGATGCTCAGAGGGATATTTGCACTCTGGCATCGAGAGTAAGTGCGATGTCCATATCTGCCAGAAGAAGTTTATGGACACGACAGTGGTCAGGTGATGCGGATTCCAAACGGCATATGGAAGTATTGCCGTATAAGGGGAGGAATTATTTGGCGTCGGTCTATCGGATTTGGTGGCCACGGCAACTGCCGGGAAATCCACCTTTTTACCTCAGACCCCCTCCCAACAGAAAAGACACCGTCTTTTCAGCCGCAGTCCTTTCGGTCCTATAAGAAGCGGGCAAAAGGACAGTCATATCTGCCCCGAGGCAGAGGAAAGGGTAAGAGAGGGCAGCAAGCAGCTCCTTCCCAGGAACAGAAGCCCTCCACGGGTTCTGCAAAGCCCTCAGCATGACGCTGGGGCTTTACAAGCGGACTCGGGAACGGTGGGGGGTCGACTCAAGAATTTCAGCGCGCAGTGGGCTTGCTCACAGGTGGACCCCTGGATCCTGCAGGTAGTATCTCAGGGTTACAGGTTGGAATTCGAGAAGTCTCCCCCTCGCCGGTTCCTAAAGTCTGCTTTGCCAACGTCTCCCTCAGACAGGGCAACGGTATTGGAAGCCATTCACAAGCTGTTTTCTCAGCAGGTGATAGTCAAGGTACCCCTCCTACAACAGGAAAAGGGGTATTACTCCACGCTATTTGTGGTACCGAAGCCGGACGGCTCGGTAAGACCTATTCTAAATCTGAAATCTTTGAACCTGTACATACAAAAATTCAAGTTCAAGATGGAATCACTCAGAGCAGTGATAGCGAATCTGGAAGAAGGGGACTTTATGGTGTCCCTGGACATAAAAGATGCTTACCTGCATGTCCCAATTTGCCCTTCACATCAAGGGTACCTCAGGTTCGTGGTGCAAAACTGTCATTATCAGTTTCAGACGCTGCCGTTTGGATTGTCCACGGCACCTCGGGTCTTTACCAAGGTAATGGCCGAAATGATGATTCTTCTGCGAAGAAGAGGCGTATTAATTATCCCTTACTTGGACGATCTCCTGATAAGGGCAAGGTCCAGAGAACAGCTGGAGGACGGAGTAGCACTAACCCAAGTAGTGCTGCAACAACACGGGTGGATTCTGAATTTTCCAAAATCTCAGTTGACCCCGACAACACGTCTGCTGTTCCTGGGAATGATTCTGGACACGGTTCAGAAAAAGGTGTTTCTTCCGGAAGAGAAAGCCAAGGAGTTATCCGAACTTGTCAGGAACCTCCTAAAACCAGGAAAAGTGTCTGTGCATCAATGCACAAGAGTCCTGGGAAAGATGGTGGCTTCTTACGAAGCAATCCCATTCGGCAGATTCCACGCACGAACTTTTCAGTGGGATCTGCTGGACAAATGGTCCGGATCGCATCTGCAGATGCATCAGCGGATAACCTTATCGCCACGGACAAGGGTGTCTCTTCTGTGGTGGTTGCAGAGTGCTCATCTGTTAGAAGGCCGCAGATTCGGCATACAGGACTGGGTCCTGGTGACCACGGATGCCAGTCTGAGAGGCTGGGGAGCGGTCACACAGGGAAGAAACTTCCAGGGAGTATGGTCAAGCCTGGAGATGTCTCTTCACATAAATATACTGGAGCTAAGAGCGATTTACAATGCTCTAAGCCTGGCAAAACCCCTGCTTCATGGTCAGCCGGTGTTGATCCAGTCGGACAACATCACGGCAGTCGCCCACGTAAACAGACAGGGCGGCACAAGAAGCAGGAGAGCAATGGCAGAAGCTGCAAGGATTCTTCGCTGGGCGGAAGATCATGTGATAGCACTGTCAGCAGTGTTCATTCCGGGAGTGGACAACTGGGAAGCAGACTTCCTCAGCAGACACGATCTACACCCGGGAGAGTGGGGACTTCATCCAGAAGTCTTCCACATGATTTTGAACCGTTGGGAAAAACCAAAGGTGGATATGATGGCGTCTCGCCTATTGATTTATGGAATCTTATTTATGAATATTAATATTTAATATATCATATATGGTATTTAATATATGGATATATTTCAATTAATATGCATTTATCATATATATCTGCAAATATATTATGTCAGGCTTACAAACTAATTGGCTGATACATATATGCAGTCCTTATACATATGACTTATGAAGTTATTAAGTTAAGATTCCTTAAAGAGAGTTCAAGCTTGAATATTACCGCTCTTTTTATATGATTCTTTATTTACAGGCAGATCAAATCGTACAGAATAAGATATACACAGTAGTGATATATATACTAATTATAATTATATATGCTTCCTTCGTTACATAACATAAAACAACATGACATAAGTTTCACAAACAGTTTCAATTGCTAACATAAAATGTATACTTGCAAGTTAAAGATTGCCATCCCAAGAATCATTCCTTCTGCATGTTCTCCATGACTTCTCCTCCTGACTGACTTCCTTCCTTCTCCTTCTTCTTCTCCCTCTCCCTCTTCCTTCTAACTCCTAACTACAAGTCTGGTCCTTTTATCTCATATTTTACCAATTCAAACTATCATATTCTCATAGTTTCCAATGGAATAGGTAATTATAGGTTTGTCAGATTCCAAGGTGTAATAAAACAAACATTGAACTGGGCTGTCGTGTCCTGTTCACGGAGGCATGGTGTCATAAAAGTGTGGTGTCCACACTGCCTTAAGCAAGTATAGTATTGTAAAATCTGGAATGTCTTTTCATCCAAAGTTCTGTTGTATTGACAAGTTTTCCTGGGGTCGGTTACACAATGTTTTATCAATGGATGTGATCTCTTTTCATAGTAGTTAATTTATACTCCCTAGCTTTTAACCTTCACTGGACAATAGACAAACCAGTAGATTCTGATCTACTGTAAGCACACCTGTGAATTCCAATGACCAACAGAGCTCTGTCACATACCTATTATCATTTATGGCCTAATACCTTTTCTCTACAATGACTCTTGATCTTACTGTAACCTCTCTGGCCTTATTTATGACTAGAGCAGAATAAACCTGTTCCCTACACTATTTTTTACCATCTTGCTGTAAGACACAAATATACAGTATATCTATATAAACACATACACAAACCTAATCTCTTAAATCAGCTAAACATTACCTCATACATTCAAACTTATTTCATATCTATTCCTTACTATATATATCCAGTATACTGTCCACTATGGTAACATCGCCTATTTATAATGAATTATATTTTGATTCAGACAATATCCATTGCCCTAATATTATACTAAGTGCAGACAATTACCTATAAGGCAACAGTCGCCCCCTTGTGGCCATGAGAAATTCTTTTGATTGGCCACACATTAAACTAGCGTAATTGCTTCCAAATACATTTCAAAATATTCCTTCAAACATAACTTTCGTTGTAACCATAATATATACCATAAGTGTAATAATAATAACCATTATGATTTTAAAAATCTCTAAAAATTCTTAGCTTACCTAACCTTATTCTACTTTTTAACTAAAGCAGACAAAACTGAGGTTTTTATTCAGTATTCATGAGGAAAACTAATTTCTACAGACATTTGGAATACAATAGCCCAATTGTAGACCTTTTTTCTGTATCTGGATCAGTACGTTTGGACATTTTTGCTGTTCTTGTATGTAGCAATTTACTGGGATAAGACTGTCATCTGCGTGGTTTGCTTGCAATTGGAGATGCCTTGCGTTTGCATTATGGCCTTGCGTTTGCAACATTTGCACCATTACTAGAAGTAGAATTCTTCGTAGCAGCTGCTCCTTTGCTTGCCATTTCGCTGTTTGAGGCAGAGGGCTGTGTACGTCGAGTGCTGTGTCTTGAACATTCAGTACTTGTGACGACCCTCAGTAATAGTAATAGTCTTTATACAGTCTTTAGCAGTTCTGTTTCCTTTGCGTTTATCCAATGCCGCAGTTGTGACCAGTGTCCATATTGCTTTTGCACAAACAGGTTGTGATTTTGAATAGAACAGGCATATATGAAACAGTCTTTTTTTTTTTTTTTTTTTTTTTTTTCTTTCCTTGCTTGTTAATAGTAGGTCTTAATTGTCTTCGGGCAATAGTACCACAAATGGCTGTGAGTAGTACACCTACTCTGTTCTGTATTTCCTCACTGAATAAATTACCATGCAGTCTTAAATCTCCTTATTCTACCTTGTACCTATTTATACATCTCAATCTTACATAAACTTATACCAGTTTAACCCATATAAAGGCGTTTTCTATCCTACCTATATTTTGACTAATAATTATTTAAAATGCTTTTGATGTGTATATAGTAACATCCTATCAATACAATAAATGAATATAATTTTGCTTCAAACAGATATTAAATATCATTTAGGAATGGCTTTAAATATATCTAATTCCATCCAATATTATTTTATATGCAGCCATGTGCATATACAGTGACCCTGTTATGCTACAAATAATTATCTTAGACTTGTGACAGTCTTTATTAAGAGAATTATTCATCCCACTTAATAATCTCGGCCCAATTTGTTATAACGTGGTATACCATCCTGTATTAGATATTTAATTACTTTTGAAGCTTTTACGAAGGAAGCATAGGTAGTATCTATTGTGTAATATATAAAAAAAACATAAAATATTTACAAGGTATATATGCAATGATATAAAATATATCTCAGACAAATGTTTACATATATGTGATTAAGGTATATGAAGGGATGAGACAGTTCTGTATAATCACAGTGATGAGATGTGCTGTACACTGTTGTGGGAGTGTACATGTAGTTTGAAAGACAAGTAATGATTACTTGTGATGAAAGGGTTAATGAAAACCTTCCCCTTTCTTGTGAAACTGGAAAACTCCTTGAGGATTTGTCCATATATCAGTCTTTAGGGATGCTATGTAGATTTTGCTGGATAGCAGCGATGAAAGGGTTAATGAAGACCTTTTCCCTTGTAAATTGGAGTCTTTTTGGAGTCTTGCACCATTCTGTATACAGGTTGCCAGGATTACTATGAATCAAACAAAAATACATACAATGACTATCACAGATATTTATACAGTGATTTAACATAGCTTGCTATGCATTCTGTCCTATCTGCTGCATGTTATCAGGTACAGAATTTACAAATGTGTCTTTTAACGATTGAATAACAAACAAACAATTGTTTCTGGCCTGTGCCAATCTTTCCTGTCACCTTGTGTGTCAATGACAGCACAATTGTCGCTGCAGATATGATGCAGGTTTAATTTGGAAACTGTGGCTGTTTGAACATCAAAGCAAACAATGGCTTCATTGGATCTAACAAGTAAAGGAATGATACTACCGTATTCACTTGTGACCATACTCCCTTGTGATGCAGCCTGGTCCCAGACTGTCTTTAACCATAGCGTTTGCTGCTTGGTGTGGCTCCTTAGTTTGGAAGAATCTTGGAGCTTCTGAAAAAAACCTACTTTTGTGGGGAGAGAAACTTGTTAAACTTTGCCAAATATGTATTGCAGGTCCCAGGGCTTTCTGTCTTTCCACACCTGTAATAAAATGGTTATGGCACCAGGGCATAAAAACATTTTCATCCTGGTGATCCTTTTTGTCATTGTTAATTGGTGTGTGGTTTGCAGAATGACACTCTGCATGTGGTCTCTCTGAGAGCATGCAAACATTTGCACCATCACTAGAAGTCTCTGAGTGCTCTGTGGGGGTTACATAAGTTTGGGAACTTTGTTTGTAAACATGCATTCCTGAATTAATTTCATGGATTTTCCCTTTAAACATGTTTCCAGGTGAATACATTTCAAGGTTTGCAACTCTGGTTGCCATGGGAGTTTTCACCATGGGGAACTTCCCCACCCCTGTGTGCACTGTACTGCTGCTATCAGTGTTTAAATCTGCTGACAATTCACCTTTGCCTAAGGGCATAACAAATTCTTCATTTACATTGGGAACTCTGAGAGTGTATTCAGCAGAATACTCATAATCTGAGTTACAATGATCTTCCCCCTTACTAGACACAGTATAGGGGACATCTCCTATTGCTGCTACCTCCTTTACATTAATGTGCTGTCTGATGATAGACACATCCGGCACATTGCTACTTTCTTCCTTTACCACAGAGGCTGTTCTGCTGGTGGTCTGTGTGACCATAGCAGACTCCATGCGCTGCACATTGATGCAGTCCTGCAACATGTAACTTTCCTTAATTTTAGGATCTTGACTGATTAAGTCATTTCTGACTCCTGTAGACTCTGTGTACAGAGTTTCACATACCTCAACACTATTCCTGTTTGGTGTTTCTATCTCAGCTTGCTTGCTGGATGTTATCTCTTCATCAGAGATCTTGACAATTTGATTACAAACTGTCAGGCTTTTCGCTTCTGCCCCAAACTTTTTCTGTTTATTTTTCTGTTTAAGGGACTTAAATAACGAATGCATTTTTGCATTAATGGTCAGGCACGCCTTACGAAGACGTGAACCTGATTCTTCTTTACATTTCTGTTTGGCTTCTAGAGCCGCAGTTCTGCGCATTTTTCTAAATGCTACAGAAAACTTTTGCATTTTTAACATTTCAATGCTAAATTTATATATTCTTTGTTTTTAGTACTGAAGGTATCCTCTCCTTAAGATTGACCGGTGTCTTAAGGTTAAACTCTAATACCTGGTACATTTATACATTTATTTGGAAATACTCTTTTCCACTGTGCACATTTTCTATTCTAGGCCTTTAAATTCTTTATTCTCATTTGTAACCTATTCCACTGTGATCTTGTATTTTGCCAGCAGGCTTATAGCCTTTGGTGCTGCTTCCTAATAGATATTATGTTAGTTAAAATAACGTATATTGCACTAACACATTTATCCTAGGTTATACAGAATACAAAATTGACATTACACAATGGTAATAAATTTTCATAGATACATCCCCACCGTGATTCTGCAGATTTGGTAGCCAGCTTATAGCATTTGCTACTCCTCATAAATATTATAAATCAGATAATCAGATTCAGTAATAACAAGTCCAATTCGTGGTCGCCAATATTGATTTATGGAATCTTATTTATGAATATTAATATTTAATATATCATATATGGTATTTAATATATGGATATATTTCAATTAATATGCATTTATCATATATATCTGCAAATATATTATGTCAGGCTTACAAACTAATTGGCTGATACATATATGCAGTCCTTATACATATGACTTATGAAGTTATTAAGTTAAGATTCCTTAAAGAGAGTTCAAGCTTGAATATTACCGCTCTTTTTATATGATTCTTTATTTACAGGCAGATCAAATCGTACAGAATAAGATATACACAGTAGTGATATATATACTAATTATAATTATATATGCTTCCTTCGTTACATAACATAAAACAACATGACATAAGTTTCACAAACAGTTTCAATTGCTAACATAAAATGTATACTTGCAAGTTAAAGATTGCCATCCCAAGAATCATTCCTTCTGCATGTTCTCCATGACTTCTCCTCCTGACTGACTTCCTTCCTTCTCCTTCTTCTTCTCCCTCTCCCTCTTCCTTCTAACTCCTAACTACAAGTCTGGTCCTTTTATCTCATATTTTACCAATTCAAACTATCATATTCTCATAGTTTCCAATGGAATAGGTAATTATAGGTTTGTCAGATTCCAAGGTGTAATAAAACAAACATTGAACTGGGCTGTCGTGTCCTGTTCACGGAGGCATGGTGTCATAAAAGTGTGGTGTCCACACTGCCTTAAGCAAGTATAGTATTGTAAAATCTGGAATGTCTTTTCATCCAAAGTTCTGTTGTATTGACAAGTTTTCCTGGGGTCGGTTACACAATGTTTTATCAATGGATGTGATCTCTTTTCATAGTAGTTAATTTATACTCCCTAGCTTTTAACCTTCACTGGACAATAGACAAACCAGTAGATTCTGATCTACTGTAAGCACACCTGTGAATTCCAATGACCAACAGAGCTCTGTCACATACCTATTATCATTTATGGCCTAATACCTTTTCTCTACAATGACTCTTGATCTTACTGTAACCTCTCTGGCCTTATTTATGACTAGAGCAGAATAAACCTGTTCCCTACACTATTTTTTACCATCTTGCTGTAAGACACAAATATACAGTATATCTATATAAACACATACACAAACCTAATCTCTTAAATCAGCTAAACATTACCTCATACATTCAAACTTATTTCATATCTATTCCTTACTATATATATCCAGTATACTGTCCACTATGGTAACATCGCCTATTTATAATGAATTATATTTTGATTCAGACAATATCCATTGCCCTAATATTATACTAAGTGCAGACAATTACCTATAAGGCAACACGCCTCAAGAAAAAACTGGACAGGTATTGCGCCAGGTCAAGAGACCCTCAGGCAATAGCTGTGGACGCTCTGGTAACACCGTGGGTGTTCCAGTCAGTGTATGTGTTTCCTCCTCTGCCTCTCATACCCAAAGTACTGAGAATTATACGGCAAAGGGGAGTAAGAACGATACTCGTGGCTCCGGATTGGCCAAGAAGAACTTGGTACCCGGAACTTCAGGAGATGCTCACGGAAAATCCGTGGCCTCTACCTCTAAGACGGGACCTGATTCAGCAGGGACCGTGTCTATTCCAAGACTTACCGCGGCTGCGTTTGACGGCGTGGCGGTTGAACGCCGAATTCTAAGGGAAAAAGGCATTCCAGAAGAGGTCATTCCTACACTGGTTAAAGCCAGGAAGGAGGTGACTGCACAACATTATCACCGCATTTGGAGAAAATATGTTGCGTGGTGTGAGGCCAGGAAGGCCCCCACGGAGGAATTTCAATTGGGTCGATTCCTACATTTCCTGCAAACAGGATTGTCAATGGGCCTCAAGTTGGGGTCCATTAAGGTTCAAATTTCGGCCCTGTCGATTTTCTTCCAGAAAGAATTGGCTTCAGTTCCTGAAGTCCAGACTTTTGTAAAAGGAGTACTACATATACAGCCCCCGGTTGTGCCCCCAGTGGCTCCGTGGGACCTTAATGTAGTTTTGGATTTTCTCAAATCCCATTGGTTTGAGCCACTCAAATCGGCGGATTTGAAATATCTTACATGGAAAGTAACCATGCTACTGGCCCTGGCTTCAGCCAGGAGAGTGTCAGAATTGGCGGCTTTATCGTATAAAAGCCCATATCTGATTTTCCATTCGGACAGGGCAGAACTGCGGACGCGTCCTCATTTTCTGCCTAAGGTGGTGTCAGCGTTTCACCTGAACCAGCCTATTGTGGTGCCTGCGGCTACTAGCGATTTGGAGGATTCCAAGTTGCTGGACGTTGTCAGGGCATTGAAAATATATATTTCAAGGACGGCTGGAGTCAGAAAATCTGACTCGCTGTTTATACTGTATGCACCCAACAAGCTGGGTGCTCCTGCTTCTAAGCAGACGATTGCTCGTTGGATTTGTAGCACAATTCAACTTGCACATTCTGTGGCAGGCCTGCCACAGCCTAAATCTGTCAAGGCCCATTCCACAAGGAAGGTGGGCTCATCCTGGGCGGCTGCCCGAGGGGTCTCGGCATTACAACTCTGCCGAGCAGCTACGTGGTCGGGGGAGAACACGTTTGTAAAATTCTACAAATTTGATACCCTGGCTAAAGAGGACCTGGAGTTCTCTCATTCGGTGCTGCAGAGTCATCCGCACTCTCCCGCCCGTTTGGGAGCTTTGGTATAATCCCCATGGTCCTGACGGAGTCCCCAGCATCCACTAGGACGTTAGAGAAAATAAGATTTTACTTACCGATAAATCTATTTCTCGTAGTCCGTAGTGGATGCTGGGCGCCCATCCCAAGTGCGGATTGTCTGCAATACTTGTACATAGTTATTGTTACAAAAAAATCGGGTTGTTCTTGTTGTGAGCCGTCTGTTCAGAGGCTCCTACGTTGTCATACTGTTAACTGGGTTTAGATCACAAGTTGTACGGTGTGATTGGTGTGGCTGGTATGAGTCTTACCCGGGATTCAAAATCCTTCCTTATTGTGTACGCTCGTCCGGGCACAGTATCCTAACTGAGGCTTGGAGGAGGGTCATAGGGGGAGGAGCCAGTGCACACCACCTGATCCTAAAGCTTTATTTTTGGGCCCTGTCTCCTGCGGAGCCGCTAATCCCCATGGTCCTGACGGAGTCCCCAGCATCCACTACGGACTACGAGAAATAGATTTATCGGTAAGTAAAATCTTATTTTTTGGTATGCTGTTTGGGCAACAGCATACGTGCATCGTGGGAGCTAGGGGAAGGGGGGCGGTCTCCGGCCTCGCGAGGTGTCAGAGGCACTTTCCCGCTGCAGGACCACTGTCCTGAGAGGTTGCTGTACAGCGGGGCACTGTTTTTGCGGTCACAATCGCAGCACGCCGCACACCCCTAACATTGCCTGAAGGTAAACGACAGTGGTGAGTCTTGGTGCGGCAAAAACGCGGGGACCCGCTATAGCCCCCTGTGTACACTGGCACGCGGTTGTGAAAACAGGTATTTATATTATGTTTTACACCAAAAGGAGACATTTGCCAGTATAAATAAGTGTATAGCTCCGGCGCCATTGCAGGGGGTGGAGCTACCTCAGAGCGGGACCAGCGGCTTCTTGGCGCCTTCCTCTGCTTCCTGCAGCAGCAGAAGCAGGCACACAGCTCCTCCAACACTCCAGATACATATAGGGGTGTTAGAAAGGGGTAGAGCAGCCATTATACTATACTTGTAAATAGAGTCCTCATAAGGGAAAAACACAGGTGTTCCACTGAGTCACAGTATAAAGTTACAGCCTGCAGTCTCCCTGAGTCTGCTAGGCTTGGTGTGCTGGTCATGTTCTCTGGGTCTCCTACTCACATACCAATCAAGGGCAGGCTTGCTTGTACAGTGTCTGTGTGGTGTGTGTGAGAGTTTGTCTCCTGTGAATACGGTAAACACCATTTCTGCAGCGGGGTACACTGGGGTTCCACAGGGATAACATCGGGGGTAGAGTTGGATCTTGATCCGAGGCACCAACAGGCTAAAAGCTTTGACTGTTTTCAGGATGCTTAGTACCGCCTCCTCTATAACCCTGCCTCCGTGCACAGGAGCTCAGTTTGTAAGTTGGTGCCTGCAGTGCAGGCAGCTAACAGGGAGAGCTGCGCTAAGCAGCCCTGAAAAGAGCTTTTATATGAAGAAAGAAGACTTCAAGGGCCGCAGCATAGGCACTGTAATTTCTGACATATCATGCTGCGGCTCCCTCACCTCCCAGCGGCGCTGTATACTCCAGCGCCCTGGCTGCCGGGTAATTACAGCGGAGGGCTCCGGTCCTTCAATTAGGCACACACACTGACCGCTGCTCTCTGGGATCGCGTGGCCGCATCAAGGAGGAGGTAAGAGGGTCTCCCAGGCGGGACCCGCTGCAAATCGCAATCCGGTGTGGTCTCTAGGAGATGGACCGCGGGCGCTGG